>NW_024063138.1:3600000-4138222 GCF_006381635.1 Hibiscus syriacus | reverse complement strand
CTCCGACAGACGATTCACAAGAGAAAATTCGCCCAAAAACTAGAGAAAAAAAGTCTCTAGGGTTAATAAAATATTATAAAATCAAAAACATCCAAAAAGCAGTCCACAAGCCGGGCTGTTATAGCAAAAAAATCGTCTTTATTCGAATTTTGCCAAAAATAGCAAATCCCGAAAATCACTCTAAATTGAAATTCGAAATAAAATAAGCAATCTCCAAAAATCCGGTCTAGATCGGATTTAAATTGACTTCCTAATTAACAAACGAAATATACCATAAATAGTAAAAAATAAGTAAATCTAGTGATTCGGAGGGAAAACGGCAGAATTTGAGGTTGAAAAAAAGGCCATATGGAGCGTAGCTCAATGTGGAGAGCGTGCGCGTTGAAAAGAGCTTTCCGGATTGGGGTCTTATGCGCGATTCTGACACCTGTAGCCAAAGTTATGGCCAAAAGACTGAAACATACTAAAACGACCCCAATAAGGAACATGTCACAATCAATTCCCGCCTTTGCGCTGATCTGCCACTCATGGTATCTCAGCGCCATCAACGTGCAATCTGATAGCTCAGCATCATCTGTCGGATCCCCCTGCATCAGTCACCCCGGGTTGGAAAGAATCGTCTCGAGTTCAGAGTAGTGTCATCAGGATCCACAAAACAATGACTCAGGTGCTTCACATTAAAGACATCAGAAGTCTTCAAGTGACTGGGAAGTCGCAACCTGTAAGCATTATCATTGATCTTCTGCACGACCTCACAAGGTCCAATCTTCCGATCCTTAAGCTTATTATACTCACCAACAGGAAAACGATCACGAGTTAATACAGCCCAAACAAAATCACCAACATCAAAAAGTACCTGACGACGATGATTGTCGACCCGAGTCTTGTACTTGGTATTGCTCTCATGAATGGTCTGTTTCACCTGCTCATGGATACCCCGAAGATACTTTGCCATCTCATCTGCTTTAGGACTGAAAGTCCTATACGTGGAATAGGGGCTAAGTCCAACACCCCGGATGGGTTTGACCATAGACAATCTCAAATGGGCTTAAACCTGTGGTTCTGTTTTTTGATCTGTTGTAGGAAATTCTGCCTGAGGCAATGCCAAATCCCACTGCTTCGGCTTCGTTCTTGCTAAACACCTTAAAAGGTTCCCAAACTTCGGTTCACCACCTCAGTCTGGCCATCCGTCTGGGGGTGTAGGCGCTACTGAATTCAAATGCGTTCCCAGTTTCCCCCACAGGCTCTTCAGAAATGATGAACTTAGTATCACGATCTGAAGTGATGGATCGAGGAACACCATGTAACGTACAATCTCCTTGAAATAGAGATGGGCAATCCGGTCAGCATCCATAGTCTTTCTGCAAGCTACAAAATGAGCCATCTTAGAAAACCTGTCAACCACAACAAGATAGATCAGAGGCCCTTTGGGTGCGGGGTAAGCCTAGTACAAAATCCATGCTGACATCAAACCAAGGAGCTTCAGGAACAGGTAAGGGAGTGTACAATCCCGTATTGGTGAGAACTCCCTTAGACCGCTGGCACACTAACAACGGTCCACATAATGGGCCACATCACTAGTCAACTTGGGCCAATAAAATTCAGAAGAGATAAGGGCCAATGTCTTATCTCGGCCAAAGTGTCCCTCATTATGGGTTCACTTTAATTTGCTGCCTCAATGAACAATCTGGAATGCACAATTGTAATCCACGAAACAGATACCCATTATGCAAAACAAAATCATGACGGTGACCCTCAGTTACCTCCTGAAATATCCTTCCAAAGGAAGGATCAGCTGCATAATATCTGTGAACGTCTCAAATCCTGCACTTTAGTACTCATGGTGGTGAAAGTAAGGTACGACGGCTCAGGGCATCTGCGACGCGGTTCAAACTCCCTGCTTGGTGCCTCAGCGTAAAAGTGAATTCTTGCAAGTATGCTACCCACTTGGCATGACGTCTACTCAGCTTGTGTTGGCCATTGATGTACTTCAAGGCCTCATGATCGGTAAACAGAATAAACTCCTTCTGTACTAGGTAGTGACGCCAATGCTTCAGGGACTGAACTATGGCATAGAACTCCAGATCATAAGTGGAATAATTTTTCTTTGATCCCGATAGCTTTCACTGAAAAAAGCAACCGACGACTGCCTGACTCAGAACACCACCAATGCCAACGCCAGATGCATCACAATTTACCTCGAACACTTTGTCAAAATCTGGAAGTGTCAAAACTGGAGCCTTGGTCATCTTCTGCTTGACCAGTTGAAAACTGGCCTCTGCCTCCTCAGACCACTGGAAATCACGCCCCTTGAGGTACTCTGTGATAGGGGCGATCAGAGTACTGAAATTTCTAATGAATCGACGGTAAAAAGACGCCAAGCCATGGAAACTTCGGATGTCATGTAAGGTTCTTGGTCTGGGCCACTCCAAGACTGCATCTATCTTTGACTGATCTGCATGAACACCATCAGTAGACACAACAAAACCAAGAAAAGTCACAGAAGTAGTGAAGAGAAGAACACTTCTTTTGATTGACAAACAAGCACTCCGTTTTCAGCATCTCAAAAACAGCACGAGGTGATCGAAGTGTGAAGTCCATGTCGGACTATAAACGAGGATATCATCGAAGTAAACTACAACAAATTTCCCCATAAAAGGCCGCAAGACCTGATGCATAAATCTCATGAATGTACTGGGCGCATTGGATAACCCAAAAGGCATGACCATCCCTCATACAACCTTGTGGCGTTTTAAAGCCGTCTTCCATCATCTCCAGGCCTTATTCTGATTTGGTGGTAACCGCTCTTAAGGTCAATTTTTGAGAAGATTAGAACCAGATAGCTGATCCAACAATCATCTAGACGGGGAATTGAAAACCGGTACTTCACTGTAATTCTGTTGATCGCTCGGCTGTCAACACACATACGCCAAGAACCATCTTTTTGGCACTAATAGAGCAGGGACTGCACATGGGCTCATACTCTCTCGGATATAGCCCCTCTCCAACAACTCTTCCACCTGTGCTGCAACTCTTCGGCCTCCTTGGGATTGAGGCGATATGCTGGTCGATTTGGCAAACTTGACCCAGGAACAAGGTTAATTTGATGCTGAATATCCCTCATAGGTGGTAGTCCAGGAGGAAGATCCTCTGGCTCAAGTTAGAGAATTCTGCTAGCAGCCGCTGCACCTCTACTGGTAAATCTGTATCCACGTCTACTGCATTGTTCTCGCAAGGTAGCAAGGCATAGACCACGCCGCCATGCTCAATCTCATCTAAAAACCTGGACATAGAAAGCATAGTATTATGGGTTACTGGGGTAGGAGTAAGTCCTTCCGCCGGGGTGCCAACACAATCTTTTCCCTTGATGCTAAGGAATATGTATTCTTCGTCCATCATGAATGACACTGCGATCATACTGCCAAGGTCGACCCAACAATATATGACACGCATCCATAGACACAACATCACACCAGGCATTATCAAAATATTTTCTACCAATTGAAAAAGACACGAGGCATCGCCTATCAACGTTACCTCACTGTCTTTATTTAGCCATGACAACTTGTATGGCTTAGGATGACGGTCCGTCTTCAACTGCAATTCTGGACAACCTCCTCGGACACTACATTCTCACAACTGCCGCTGTCAATGATCATTTTGCAGACTTTATCTGCAACTGTGCAAGTCGTGTGGAAATATTGGTTCTCAACCAATCGTCCCCTGAATCGCCCTTGGGGGTAAGTAGACTCTTGCGAACGACCAGAGTCTCATGACCATCTCCATACAACACATCATCTCTCATCGTCATACACGGGTTCGCCAATCTCCTCAGTCTCGTCTTCCACGTTTTCCTCAATCAACAAATTTTTGCCCTTTTGACTAGCAGGCTTCCTGCAATCAGTCGCCCTATGCCCTTGTTCACCACAACGAAAACATCTAATAGTAGGGTTAGAATTACCCTGCGGTGGCTGCTGAGCAGGACGGGACTCTTGAGGGCGAACTGGTCGACTGTTGTGATCGCTCCTGATCACTGGTCTCCTGTTTTGCTGTTTTTCACAGCAAGTGCACGCTGGTATGCTTCCGAAACACTCCACAATGAATGAAGGCTGAGGACATCTTGCAAGGGCTGGCGTAAACCCCCCAAATATCGCGCCACCATCTGCTCCTCCGTCTCAGATAAATCGTTCCGGGCGACCAATTGGTAAAACTCCTCCGTGTAATCGACTGATCGCGCGCCCTGCCTCAACGAAGTCGCTGAAATAAGGTTTGCGTGTAGCCGAAGGGAAGGAAGTGGCCCTTCATCTTCTTTTTCATCTTCTCCCAATCAGTGATCTTGGCTTTGCCCTGTTTTTCTCGTGAACGTCGTAACTGTTCCCACCGCAGATGCTCTGCCCTTGAGTTTGATCGCGATCAGTTTCACTTTCACACGATCGGGGACTTCCTTATATTCAAAAATACGCTCCACTTCATTAATCCAATCCACGAATCCCTCGGCCTGTAACGTACCAAAAAACTCAGGGAGATCGACCCGAAAAACCGAGGTCTCCATGACGCTCCTCCCGACCACGGTGCTCCCGAATCCTGCGCCCCGGAATCCTGCGCGATTGTGATATGGGTTTTCAAAAGTGGAATGGTATCGTGATCAAAGGCCTCACGATCCTCGAAATCCTGCGCCGCCAGGCGCTGGGTTAATTCTGCGACTTGCCTCTGCAAATCCGCAATCATCACATCCTGAACGCTGCGATCACGGCGTTGGGCTTCCTCATTCGGAACCTGCTTACGACAACCACGACCACGACCTCCAGCCATTGAAACTGGTGAAATTTCCCAAGAAGATGTTGAAGCTCTGACACCAACTGACGCCAGACAGAATAGTGATTATCCTGTAGCTAGCTCCGACAGACGATTCACAAGAGAAAATTCGCCCAAAAACTAGAGAAAAAAAGTCTCTAGGGTTTAATAAAATATTTAAATCAAAACATCCAAAAGCAGTCCACAAGCCGGGATGTTATAGCAAAAAAATCGTCTTTATTCGAATTTTGCCAAAAATAGCAAAATCCCGAAAATCACTCTAAATTGAAATTCGAAATAAAATAAGCAATCTCCCAAAAATCTGGTCTAGATCGGATTTAAATTGACTTCCTAATTAACAACGAAATATTACCATAAATAGTAAAAAATAAGTAAATCTAGTGATTCGGAGGGAAAACGGCAGAATTTGAGTTGAAAAAAAGGCCATATGGAGCGTAGCTCATGTGGAGAGCGTGCGCGTTGAAAAGAGCTTTCCGGATTGGGGTCTTATGCGCGATTCTGACACCTGTAGCCAAAGTTATGGCCAAAAGACTGAAACATACTCAAAAGACCCCAATAAGGAACATGTCACAATCAATTCCCGCCTTTGCGCTGATCTGCCAACTCATGGTATCTCAGCGCCATCAACGTGCAATCTGATAGCTCAGCATCATCTGTCTCGGATCCCCTGCATCAGTCACCCGGGTTGGAAAGAACTCGTCCTCGAGTTCAGAGTAGTGTCATCAGGATCCACAAAACAATGACTCAGGTGCTTCACATTAAAGACATCAGAAGTCTTCAAGTGACTGGGAAGTCGCAACCTGTAAGCATTATCATTGATCTTCTGCACGACCTCACAAGGTCCAATCTTCCGATCCTTAAGCTTATTATACTCACCAACAGGAAATGATCACGAGTTAATACAGCCCAAACAAAATCACCAACATCAAAAAGTACCTGACGACGATGATTGTCGACCCGAGTCTTGTACTTGGTATTGCTCTCATGAATGGTCTGTTTCACCTGCTCATGGATACCCGAAGATACTTTGCCATCTCATCTGCTTTAGGACTGAAACGTCCTATACGTGGAATAGGGGCTAAGTCCAACACCCGGATGGGTTCTGACCATAGACAATCTCAAATGGGCTTAAACCTGTGGTTCTGTTTTTGATCTGTTGTAGGAAAATTCTGCCTGAGGCAATGCCAAATCCCACTGCTTTGGCTTCGTTCTTGCCAAACACCTTAAAAGGTTTCCCAAACTTCGGTTCACCACCTCAGTCTGGCCATCCGTCTGGGGGTGGTAGGCGCTACTGAAATTCAACTGCGTTCCCAGTTTCCCCACAGGCTCTTCCAGAAATGACTGATGAACTTAGTATCACGATCTGAAGTGATGGATCGAGGAACACCATGTAAACGTACAATCTCCTTGAAATAGAGATGGGCAATCCGGTCAGCATCCATAGTCTTTCTGCAGCTACAAAATGAGCCATCTTAGAAAACCTGTCAACCACAACAAAGATAGAATCAGAGGCCCTTTGGGTGCGGGGTAAGCCTAGTACAAAATCCATGCTGACATCAAACCAAGGAGCTTCAGGAACAGGTAAGGGAGTGTACAATCCCGCATTGGTGAGAACTCCCTTAGACCGCTGGCACACATAACAACGGTCCACATAATGGGCCACATCACTAGTCAACTTGGGCCAATAAAATTCAGAAGAGATAAGGGCCAATGTCTTATCTCGGCCAAAGTGTCCCTCATTATGGAGTTCACTTATAATTTGCTGCCTCAATGAACAATCTGGAATGCACAATTGTAATCCACGAAACAGATACCCATTATGCAAAACAAAATCATGACGGTGACCCTCAGTTACCTCCTGAAATATCCTTCCAAAGGAAGGATCAGCTGCATACATATCTGTGAACGTCTCAAATCCTGCAACTTTAGTACTCATGGTGGTGAGAAGTAAGGTACGACGGCTCAGGGCATCTGCGACGCGGTTCAAACTCCCTGCTTGGTGCCTCAGCGTAAAAGTGAATTCTTGCAAGTATGCTACCCACTTGGCATGACGTCTACTCAGCTTGTGTTGGCCATTGATGTACTTCAAGGCCTCATGATCGGTAAATATAATAAACTCCTTCTGTACTAGGTAGTGACGCCAATGCTTCAGGGACTGAACTATGTCATAGAACTCCAGATCATAAGTGGAATAATTTTTCTTTGATTCCAATAGCTTCTCACTAAAAAAAGCAACCGGACGACCTGCCTGACTCAGAACACCACCAATGCCAACGCCAGATGCATCACAATTTACCTCGAACACTTTGTCAAAATCTGGAAGTGCCAAAACTGGAGCCTCGGTCATCTTCTGCTTGACCAGTTGAAAACTGGCCTCTGCCTCCTCAGACCACTGGAAATCACGCCCCTTGAGGTACTCTATGATAGGGGCGATCAGAGTACTGAAATTTCTAATGAATCGACGATAAAAAGACGCCAAGCCATGAAAACTTCGGATGTCATGTAAGGTTCTTGGTCTGGGCCACTCCAAGACTGCATCTATCTTTGACTGATCTGCATGAACACCATCAGTAGACACAACAAAACCAAAAAGTCACAGAAGTAGTGAAGAAAGAACACTTCTTTGATTGACAACAAGCACTCCATTTTCAGCATCTCAAAAACAGCACGGAGGTGATCGAAGTGTGAAGTCCATGTCAGACTATAAACGAGGATATCATCGAAGTAAACTACAACAAATTTCCCCATAAAAGGCCGCAAGACCTGATGCATAAATCTCATGAATGTACTAGGCGCATTGGATAACCCAAAAGGCATGACCATCCACTCATACAACCCTTGTGGCGTTTTAAATGCCGTCTTCCACTCATCTCCAGGCCTTATTCTGATTTGGTGGTAACCGCTCTTAAGGTCAATTTTTGAGAAGATCTTAGAACCAGATAGCTGATCCAACATATCATCTAGACGGGGAATTGGAAACCGGTACTTCACTGTAATTCTGTTGATCGCTCGGCTGTCAACACACATACGCCAAGAACCATCTTTCTTTGGCACTAATAGAGCAGGGACTGCACATGGGCTCATACTCTCTCGGATATAGCCCCTCTCCAACAACTCTTCCACCTGTCGCTGCAACTCTTCGGCCTCCTTGGGATTGAGGCGATATGCTGGTCGATTTGGCAAAATTGACCCAGGAACAAGGTTAATTTGATGCTGAATATCCCTCATAGGTGGTAGTCCAGGAGGAAGATCCTCTGGCATCAAGTTAGAGAATTCTGCTAGCAGCCGCTGCACCTCTACTGGTAAATCTGTATCCACGTCTACTGCATTGTTCTCGCAAGGTAGCAAGGCATAGACCACGCCGCCATGCTCAATCTCATCTAAAAACCTGGACATAGAAGCAGATTAGTATTATGGGTTACTGGGGTAGGAGTAAGTCATTCCCGCCGGGGTGCCAACACAATCTTTTTTCCCTTGATGCTAAGGGAATATGTATTCTTCCGTCCATCATGAATGACACTGCGATCATACTGCCAAGGTCGACCCAACAATATATGACACGCATCCATAGACACAACATCACACCAGGCATTATCAAAATATTTTCTACCAATTGAAAAAGACACGAGGCATCGCCTATCAACTGTTACCTCACTGTCTTTATTTAGCCATGACAACTTGTATGGATTAGGATGACGGTCCGTCTTCAACTGCAATTTCTGGACAACCTCCTCGGACACTACATTCTCACAACTGCCGCTGTCAATGATCATTTTGCAGACTTTATCTGCAACTGTGCAAGTCGTGTGGAAAATATTGGTTCTCAACCAATCGTCCCCTGAATCGCCCTTGGGGGTAAGTAGACTCTTGCGAACGACCAGAGTCTCATGACCATCTCCATATAGCACATCATCAGCCTCATCATCGTCATACACGGGTTCGCCAATCTCCTCAGTCTCGTCTTCCACGTTTTCCTCAATCAACAAATTTTTGCCCTTTTGACTAGCAGGCTTCCTGCAATCAGTCGCCCTATGCCCTTGTTCACCACAACGAAAACATCTAATAGTAGGGTTAGAATTACCCTGCGGTGGCTGCTGAGCAGGACGGGACTCTTGAGGGCGAACTGGTCGACTGTTGTGATCGCTCCTGATCACTGGTCTCCTGTTTTGCTGTTTTTCAACAGCAAGTGCACGCTGGTATGCTTCCGAAACACTCCACAATGAATGAAGGCTGATGACATCTTGCAAGGGCTGGCGTAAACCCCCCAAATATCGCGCCACCATCTGCTCCTCCGTCTCAGATAAATCGTTTCGGGCGACCAATTGGTAAAACTCTTCCGTGTAATCATCGACTGATCGCGCGCCCTGCCTCAACGCATGAAGTCGCTGAAATAAGGTTTGCGTGTAGCCGAAGGGAAGGAAGTGGCCCTTCATCTTCTTTTTCATCTTCTCCCAATCAGTGATCTTGGCTTTGCCCTGTTTTTCTCGTGAACGTCGTAACTGTTCCCACCACGCAGATGCTCTGCCCTTGAGTTTGATGGCGATCAGTTTCACTTTCACACGATCGGGGACTTCCTTATATTCAAAAATACGCTCCACTTCATTAATCCAATCCACGAATCCCTCGGCCTGTAACGTACCAAAAAACTCAGGGAGATCGACCCGAAAACCGAGGTCTCCATGACGCTCCTCCCGACCACGGTGCTCCCGAAATCCTGCGCCCGAAATCCTGCGCGATTGTGATATGGGTTTTCGAAAGTGGAATGGTATCGTGATCAGAGGCCTCACGATCCTCGAAATCCTGCGCCGCCAGGCACTGGGTTAATTCTGCGACTTGCCTCTGCAAATCCGCAATCATCACATCCTGAACGCTGCGATCACGGCGTTGGGCTTCCTCATTCGGAACCTGCTCACGACGACCACGACCACGACCTCCAGCCATTGAAACTGGTGAAATTTCCCAAGAAGATGTTGAAGCTCTGACACCAACTGACGCCAGACAGAATAGTGATTATCCTGTAGGCTAGCTCCGACAGACGATTCACAAGAGAAAATTCGCCCAAAAACTAGAGAAAAAAAGTCTCTAGGGTTTAATAAAATATTATAAAATCAAAAACATCCAAAAAGCAGTCCAAAGCCGGGCTGTTATAGCAAAAAAATCGTCTTTATTCGAATTTTGCCAAAAATAGCAAAATCCCGAAAATCACTCTAAATTGAAATTCGAAATAAAATAAGCAATCTCCCAAAAATCCGGTCTAGATCGGATTTAAATTGACTTCCTAATTAACAAACGAAATATTACCATAAATAGTAAAAAATAAGTAAATCTAGTGATTCGGAGGGAAAACGGCAGAATTTGAGGTTGAAAAAAGGCCATATGGAGCGTAGCTCAATGTGGAGAGCGTGCGCGTTGAAAAGAGCTTTCCGGATTGGGGTCTTATGCGCGATTCTGACACCTGTAGCCAAAGTTATGGCCAAAAGACTGAAACATACTCAAAACGACCCCAATAAGGAACATGTCACAATCAATTCCCGCCTTTGCGCTGATCTGCCAACTCATGGTATCTTAGCGCCATCAACGTGCAATCTGATAGCTCAGCATCATCTGTCTCGGATCCCCCTGCATCAGTCATCCCGGGTTGGAAAGAACTCGTCCTCGAGTTCAGAGTAGTGTCATCAGGATCCACAAAACAATGACTCAGGTGCTTCACATTAAAGACATCAGAAGTCTTCAAGTGACTGTGAAGTCGCAACCTGTAAGCATTATCATTGATCTTCTGCACGACCTCACAAGGTCCAATCTTCCGATCCTTAAGCTTATTATACTCACAAACAGGAAAACGATCACGAGTTAATACAGCCCAAACAAAATCACCAACATCAAAAAGTACCTGACGACGATGATTGTCGACCCGAGTCTTGTACTTGGTATTGCTCTCATGAATGGTCTGTTTCACCTGCTCATGGATACCCCGAAGATACTTTGCCATCTCATCTGCTTTAGGACTGAAACGTCCTATACGTGGAATAGGGGCTAAGTCCAACACCCCGGATGGGTTCTGACCATAGACAATCTCAATGGGCTTAAACCTGTGGTTCTTTTTTGATCTGTTGTAGGAAAATTCTGCCTGAGGCAATGCCAAATCCCACTGCTTCGGCTTCGTTCTTGCTAAACACCTTAAAAGGTTTCCCAAACTTCGGTTCACCACCTCAGTCTGGCCATCCGTCTGGGGGTGGTAGGCGCTACTGAAATTCAACTGCGTTCCCAGTTTCCCCCACAGGCTCTTCCAGAAATGACTGATGAACTTAGTATCACGATCTGAAGTGATGGATCGAGGAACACCATGTAAACGTACAATCTCCTTGAAATAGAGATGGGCAATCCGGTCAGCATCCATAGTCTTTCTGCAAGCTACAAAATGAGCCATCTTAGAAAACCTGTCAACCACAACAAAGATAGAATCAGAGGCCCTTTGGGTGCGGGGTAAGCCTAGTACAA
The DNA here is from genome assembly GCF_006381635.1 of Hibiscus syriacus. Lineage (NCBI taxonomy): Eukaryota > Viridiplantae > Streptophyta > Magnoliopsida > Malvales > Malvaceae > Hibiscus > Hibiscus syriacus. The sequence continues at coordinate 4,126,909 of NW_024063138.1, read as the reverse complement.
AATCCATGCTGACATCAACCAAGGAGCTTCAGGAACAGGTAAGGGAGTGTACAATCCCGCATTGGTGAGAACTCCCTTAGACCGCTGGCACACATAACAACGGTCCACATAATGGGCCACATCACTAGTCAACTTGGGCCAATAAAATTCAGAAGAGATAAGGGCCAATGTCTTATCTCGGCCAAAGTGTCCCTCATTATGGAGTTCACTTATAATTTGCTGCCTCAATGAACAATCTGGAATGCACAATTGTAATCCACGAAACAGATACCCATTATGCAAAACAAAATCATGACGGTGACCCTCAGTTACCTCCTGAAATATCCTTCCAAAGGAAGGATCAGCTGCATACATATCTGTGAACGTCTCAAATCCTGTAACTTTAGTACTCATGGTGGTGAGAAGTAAGGTACGACGGCTCAGGGCATCTGCGACGCGGTTCAAACTCCCTGCTTGGTGCCTCAGCGTAAAAGTGAATTCTTGCAAGTATGCTACCCACTTGGCATGACGTCTACTCAGCTTGTGTTGGCCATTGATGTACTTCAAGGCCTCATGATCGGTAAACATAATAAACTCCTTCTGTACTAGGTAGTGACGCCAATGCTTCAGGGACTGAACTATGTCATAGAACTCCAGATCATAAGTGGAATAATTTTTCTTTGATCCCGATAGCTTCTCACTAAAAAAAGCAACCGGACGACCTGCCTGACTCAGAACACCACCAATGCCAACGCCAGATGCATCACAATTTACCTCGAACACTTTGTCAAAATCTGGAAGTGCCAAAACTGGAGCCTCGGTCATCTTCTGCTTGACCAGTTGAAAACTGGCCTCTGCCTCCTCAGACCACTGGAAATCACGCCCCTTGAGGTACTCTGTGATAGGGGCGATCAGAGTACTGAAATTTCTAATGAATCGACGGTAAAAAGACGCCAAGCCATGGAAACTTCGGATGTCATGTAAGGTTCTTGGTCTGGGCCACTCCAAGACTGCATCTATCTTTGACTGATCTGCATGAACACCATCAGTAGACACAACAAAACCAAGAAAAGTCACAGAAGTAGTGAAGAAAGAACACTTCTTTTGATTGACAAACAAGCACTCCGTTTTCAGCATCTCAAAAACAGCACGGAGGTGATCGAAGTGTGAAGTCCATGTCGGACTATAAACGAGGATATCATCAAAGTAAACTACAACAAATTTCCCCATAAAAGGCCGCAAGACCTGATGCATAAATCTCATGAATGTACTGGGCGCATTGGATAACCCAAAAGGCATGACCATCCACTCATACAACCCTTGTGGCGTTTTAAATGCCGTCTTCCACTCATCTCCAGGCCTTATTCTGATTTGGTGGTAACCGCTCTTAAGGTCAATTTTTGAGAAGATCTTAGAACCAGATAGCTGATCCAACATATCATCTAGACGGGGAATTGGAAACCGGTACTTCACTGTAATTCTGTTGATCGCTCAGCTGTCAACACACATACGCCAAGAACCATCTTTCTTTGGCACTAATAGAGCAGGGACTGCACATGGGCTCATACTCTCTCGGATATAGCCCCTCTCCAACAACTCTTCCACCTGTCGCTGCAACTCTTCGGCCTCCTTGGGATGAGGCGATATGCTGGTCGATTTGGCAAACTTGACCCAGGAACAAGGTTAATTTGATGCTGAATATCCCTCATAGGTGGTAGTCCAGGAGGAAGATCCTCTGGCATCAAGTTAGAGAATTCTGCTAGCAGCCGCTGCACCTCTACTGGTAAATCTGTATCCACGTCTACTGCATTGTTCTCGCAAGGTAGCAAGGCATAGACCACGCCGCCATGCTCAATCTCATCTAAAAACCTGGACATAGAAAGCAGATTAGTATTATGGGTTACTGGGGTAGGAGTAAGTCCTTCCCGCCGGGGTGCCAACACAATCTTTTTCCCTTGATGCTAAGGGAATATGTATTCTTCCGTCCATCATGAATGACACTGCGATCATACTGCCAAGGTCGACCCAACAATATATGACACGCATCCATAGACACAACATCACACCAGGCATTATCAAAATATTTTCTACCAATTGAAAAAGACACGAGGCATCGCCTATCAACTGTTACCTCAATGTCTTTATTTAGCCATGACAACTTGTATGGATTAGGATGACGGTCCGTCTTCAACTGCAATTTCTGGACAACCTCCTCGGACACTACATTCTCACAACTGCCGCTGTCAATGATCATTTTGCAGACTTTATCTGCAACTGTGCAAGTCGTGTGGAAAATATTGGTTCTCAACCAATCGTCCCCTGAATCGCCCTTGGGGGTAAGTAGACTCTTGCGAACGACCAGAGTCTCATGACCATCTCCATACAGCACATCATCAGTCTCATCATCGTCATACACGGGTTCGCCAATCTCCTCAGTCTCGTCTTCCACGTTTTCCTCAATCAACAAATTTTTGCCCTTTTGACTAGCAGGCTTCCTGCAATCAGTCGCCCTATGCCCTTGTTCACCACAACGAAAACATCTAATAGTAGGGTTAGAATTACCCTGCGGTGGCTGCTGAGCAGGACGGGACTCTTGAGGGCGAACTGGTCGACTGTTGTGATCGCTCCTGATCACTGGTCTCCTGTTTTGCTGTTTTTCAACAGCAAGTGCACGCTGGTATGCTTCCGAAACACTCCACAATGAATGAAGGTTGATGACATCTTGCAAGGGCTGGCGTAAACCCCCCAAATATCGCGCCACCATCTGCTCCTCCGTCTCAGATAAATCGTTTCGGGCGACCAATTGGTAAAACTCTTCCGTGTAATCATCGACTGATCGCGCGCCCTGCCTCAACGCATGAAGTCGCTGAAATAAGGTTTGCGTGTAGCCGAAGGGAAGGAAGTGGCCCTTCATCTTCTTTTTCATCTTCTCCCAATCAGTGATCTTGGCTTTGCCCTGTTTTTCTCGTGAACGTCGTAACTGTTCCCACCACGCAGATGCTCTGCCCTTGAGTTTGATGGCGACCAGTTTCACTTTCACACGATCGGGGACTTCCTTATATTCAAAAATACGCTCCACTTCATTAATCCAATCCACGAATCCCTCGGCCTGTAACGTACCAAAAAACTCAGGGAGATCGACCCGAAAACCGAGGTCTCCATGACGCTCCTCCCGACCACGGTGCTCCCGAAATCCTGCGCCCCGAAATCCTGCGCGATTGTGATATGGGTTTTCGAAAGTGGAATTGGTATCGTGATCAGAGGCCTCACGATCCTCGAAATCCTGCGCCGCCAGGCGCTGGGTTAATTCTGCGACTTGCCTCTGCAAATCCGTAATCATCACATCCTGAACGCTGCGATCACGGCGTTGGGCTTCCTCATTCGGAACCTGCTCACGACGACCACAACCACGACCACGACCTCCAGCCATTGAAACTGGTGAAATTTCCCAAGAAGATGTTGAAGCTCTGACACCAACTGACGCCAGACAGAATAGTGATTATCCTGTAGGCTAGCTCCGACAGACGATTCACAAGAGAAAATTTGCCCAAAAACTAGAGAAAAAAAGTCTCTAGGGTTTAATAAAATATTATAAAATAAAAAACATCCAAAAAGCAGTCCACAAGCCGGGCTGTTATAGCAAAAAAATCGTCTTTATTCGAATTTTGCCAAAAATAGCAAAATCCCGAAAATCACTCTAAATTGAAATTCGAAATAAAATAAGCAATCTCCCAAAAATCCGGTCTAGATCGGATTTAAATTGACTTCCTAATTAACAAACGAAATATTACCATAAATAGTAAAAAATAAGTAAATCTAGTGATTCGGAGGGAAAACGGCAGAATTTGAGGTTGAAAAAAAGGCCATATAGAGCGTAGCTCAATGTGGAGAGCGTGCGCGTTGAAAAGAGCTTTCCGGATTGGGGTCTTATGCGCGATTCTGACACCTGTAGCCAAAGTTATGGCCAAAAGACTGAAACATACTCAAAACGACCCCAATAAGGAACATGTCACAATCAATTCCCGCCTTTGCGCTGATCTGCCAACTCATGGTATCTCAGCGCCATCAACGTGCAATCTGATAGCTCAGCATCATCTGTCTCGGATCCCCCTGCATCAGTCATCCCGGGTTGGAAAGAACTCGTCCTCGAGTTCATAGTAGTGTCATCAGGATCCACAAAACAATGACTCAGGTGCTTCACATTAAAGACATCAGAAGTCTTCAAGTGACTGGGAAGTCGCAACCTGTAAGCATTATCATTGATCTTCTGCACGACCTCACAAGGTCCAATCTTCCGATCCTTAAGCTTATTATACTCACCAACAGGAAAACGATCACGAGTTAATACAGCCCAAACAAAATCACCAACATCAAAAAGTACCTGACGACGATGATTGTCGACCCGAGTCTTGTACTTGGTATTGCTCTCATGAATGGTCTATTTCACCTGCTCATGGATACCCCGAAGATACTTTGCCATCTCATCTGCTTTAGGACTGAAACGTCCTATACGTGGAATAGGGGCTAAGTCCAACACCCCGGATGGGTTCTGACCATAGACAATCTCAAATGGGCTTAAACCTGTGGTTCTGTTTTTTGATCTGTTGTAGGAAAATTCTGCCTGAGGCAATGCCAAATCCCACTGCTTCGGCTTCGTTCTTGCTAAACACCTTAAAAGGTTTCCCAAACTTCGGTTCACCACCTCAGTCTGGCCATCCGTCTGGGGGTGGTAGGCGCTACTGAAATTCAACTGCGTTCCCAGTTTCCCCCACAGGCTCTTCCAGAAATGACTGATGAACTTAGTATCACGATCTGAAGTGATGGATCGAGGAACACCATGTAAACGTACAATCTCCTTGAAATAGAGATGGGCAATCCGGTCAGCATCCATAGTCTTTCTGCAAGCTACAAAATGAGCCATCTTAGAAAACCTGTCAACCACAACAAAGATAGAATCAGAGGCCCTTTGGGTGCGGGGTAAGCCTAGTACAAAATCCATGCTGACATCAAACCAAGGAGCTTCAGGAACAGGTAAGGGAGTGTACAATCCCGCATTGGTGAGAACTCCCTTAGACCGCTGGCACACATAACAACGGTCCACATAATGGGCCACATCACTAGTCAACTTGGGCCAATAAAATTCAGAAGAGATAAGGGCCAATGTCTTATCTCGGCCAAAGTGTCCCTCATTATGGAGTTCACTTATAATTTGCTGCCTCAATGAACAATCTGGAATGCACAATTGTAATCCACGAAACAGATACCCATTATGCAAAACAAAATCATGACGGTGACCCTCAGTTACCTCCTGAAATATCCTTCCAAAGGAAGGATCAGCTGCATACATATCTGTGAATGTCTCAAATCCTGCAACTTTAGTACTCATGGTGGTGAGAAGTAAGGTACGACGGCTCAGGGCATCTGCGACGCGGTTCAAACTCCCTGCTTGGTGCCTCAGCGTAAAAGTGAATTCTTGCAAGTATGCTACCCACTTGGCATGACGTCTACTCAGCTTGTGTTGGCCATTGATGTACTTCAAGGCCTCATGATCGGTAAACATAATAAACTCCTTCTGTACTAGGTAGTGACGCCAATGCTTCAGGGACTGAACTATGTCATAGAACTCCAGATCATAAGTGGAATAATTTTTCTTTGATCCCGATAGCTTCTCACTAAAAAAAGCAACCGGACGACCTGCCTGACTCAGAACACCACCAATGCCAACGCCAGATGCATCACAATTTACCTCGAACACTTTGTCAAAATCTGGAAGTGCCAAAACTGGAGCCTCGGTCATCTTCTGCTTGACCAGTTGAAAACTGGCCTCTGCCTCCTCAGACCACTGGAAATCACGCCCCTTGAGGTACTCTGTGATAGGGGCGATCAGAGTACTGAAATTTCTAATGAATCGACGGTAAAAAGACGCCAAGCCATGGAAACTTCGGATGTCATGTAAGATTCTTGGTCTGGGCCACTCCAAGACTGCATCTATCTTTGACTGATCTGCATGAACACCATCAGTAGACACAACAAAACCAAGAAAAGTCACAGAAGTAGTGAAGAAAGAACACTTCTTTTGATTGACAAACAAGCACTCCGTTTTCAGCATCTCAAAAACAGCACGGAGGTGATCGAAGTGTGAAGTCCATGTCGGACTATAAACGAGGATATCATCGAAGTAAACTACAACAAATTTCCCCATAAAAGGCCGCAAGACCTGATGCATAAATCTCATGAATGTACTGGGCGCATTGGATAACCCAAAAGGCATGACCATCCACTCATACAACCCTTGTGGCGTTTTAAATGCCGTCTTCCACTCATCTCCAGGCCTTATTCTGATTTGGTGGTAACCGCTCTTAAGGTCAATTTTTGAGAAGATCTTAGAACCAGATAGCTGATCCAACATATCATCTAGACGGGGAATTGGAAACCGGTACTTCACTGTAATTCTGTTGATCGCTCAGCTGTTAACACACATACGCCAAGAACCATCTTTCTTTGGCACTAATAGAGCAGGGACTGCACATGGGCTCATACTCTCTCGGATATAGCCCCTCTCCAACAACTCTTCCACCTGTCGCTGCAACTCTTCGGCCTCCTTGGGATTGAGGCGATATGCTGGTCGATTTGGCAAACTTGACCCAGGAACAAGGTTAATTTGATGCTGAATATCCCTCATAGGTGGTAGTCCAGGAGGAAGATCCTCTGGCATCAAGTTAGAGAATTCTGCTAGCAGCCGCTGCACCTCTACTGGTAAATCTGTATCCACGTCTACTGCATTGTTCTCGCAAGGTAGCAAGGCATAGACCACGCCGCCATGCTCAATCTCATCTAAAAACCTGGACATAGAAAGCAGATTAGTATTATGGGTTACTGGGGTAGGAGTAAGTCCTTCCCGCCGGGGTGCCAACACAATCTTTTTTCCCTTGATGCTAAGGGAATATGTATTCTTCCGTCCATCATGAATGACACTGTGATCATACTGCCAAGGTCGACCCAACAATATATGACACGCATCCATAGACACAACATCACACCAGGCATTATCAAAATATTTTCTACCAATTGAAAAAGACACGAGGCATCGCCTATCAACTGTTACCTCACTGTCTTTATTTAGCCATGACAACTTGTATGGATTAGGATGACGGTCCGTCTTCAACTGCAATTTCTGGACAACCTCCTCGGACACTACATTCTCACAACTGCCGCTGTCAATGATCATTTTGCAGACTTTATCTGCAACTGTGCAAGTCGTGTGGAAAATATTGGTTCTCAACCAATCGTCCCCTGAATCGCCCTTGGGGGTAAGTAGACTCTTGCGAACGACCAGAGTCTCATGACCATCTCCATACAGCACATCATCAGTCTCATCATCGTCATACACGGGTTCGCCAATCTCCTCAGTCTCGTCTTCCACGTTTTCCTCAATCAACAAATTTTTGCCCTTTTGACTAGCAGGCTTCCTGCAATCAGTCGCCCTATGCCCTTGTTCACCACAACGAAAACATCTAATAGTAGGGTTAGAATTACCCTGCGGTGGCTGCTGAGCAGGACGGGACTCTTGAGGGCGAACTGGTCGACTGTTGTGATCGCTCCTGATCACTGGTCTCCTGTTTTGCTGTTTTTCAACAGCAAGTGCACGCTGGTATGCTTCCGAAACACTCCACAATGAATGAAGGCTGATGACATCTTGCAAGGGCTGGCGTAAACCCCCCAAATATCGCGCCACCATCTGCTCCTCCGTCTCAGATAAATCGTTTCGGGCGACCAATTGGTAAAACTCTTCCGTGTAATCATCGACTGATCGCGCGCCCTGCCTCAACGCATGAAGTCGCTGAAATAAGGTTTGCGTGTAGCCGAAGGGAAGGAAGTGGCCCTTCATCTTCTTTTTCATCTTCTCCCAATCAGTGATCTTGGCTTTGCCCTGTTTTTCTCGTGAACGTCGTAACTGTTCCCACCACGCAGATGCTCTGCCCTTGAGTTTGATGGCGACCAGTTTCACTTTCACACGATCGGGGACTTCCTTATATTCAAAAATACGCTCCACTTCATTAATCCAATCCATGAATCCCTCGGCCTGTAACGTACCAAAAAACTCAGGGAGATCGACCCGAAAACCGAGGACTCCATGACGCTCCTCCCGACCACGGTGCTCCCGAAATCCTGCGCCCCGAAATCCTGCGCGATTGTGATATGGGTTTTCGAAAGTGGAATTGGTATCGTGATCAGAGGCCTCACGATCCTCGAAATCCTGCGCCGCCAGGCGCTGGGTTAATTCTGCGACTTGCCTCTGCAAATCCGCAATCATCACATCCTGAACACTGCGATCACGGCGTTGGGCTTCCTCATTCGGAACCTGCTCACGACGACCACAACCACGACCACGACCTCCAGCCATTGAAACTGGTGAAATTTCCCAAGAAGATGTTGAAGCTCTGACACCAACTGACGCCAGACAGAATAGTGATTATCCTGTAGGCTAGCTCCGACAGACGATTCACAAGAGAAAATTTGCCCAAAAACTAGAGAAAAAAAGTCTCTAGGGTTTAATAAAATATTATAAAATCAAAAACATCCAAAAAGCAGTCCACAAGCCGGGCTGTTATAGCAAAAAAATCGTTTTTATTCGAATTTTGCCAAAAATAGCAAAATCCCGAAAATCACTCTAAATTGAAATTCGAAATAAAATAAGCAATCTCCCAAAAATCCGGTCTAGATCGGATTTAAATTGACTTCCTAATTAACAAACGAAATATTACCATAAATAGTAAAAAATAAGTAAATCTAGTGATTCGGAGGGAAAACGGCAGAATTTGAGGTTGAAAAAAAGGCCATATAGAGCGTAGCTCAATATGGAGAGCGTGCGCGTTGAAAAGAGCTTTCCGGATTGGGGTCTTATGCGCGATTCTGACACCTGTAGCCAAAGTTATGGCCAAAAGACTGAAACATACTCAAAACGACCCCAATAAGGAACATGTCACAATCAATTCCCGCCTTTGCGCTGATCTGCCAACTCATGGTATCTCAGCGCCATCAACGTGCAATCTGATAGCTCAGCATCATCTGTCTCGGATCCCCCTGCATCAGTCATCCCGGGTTGGAAAGAACTCGTCCTCGAGTTCATAGTAGTGTCATCAGGATCCACAAAACAATGACTCAGGTGCTTCACATTAAAGACATCAGAAGTCTTCAAGTGACTGGGAAGTCGCAACCTGTAAGCATTATCATTGATCTTCTGCACGACCTCACAAGGTCCAATCTTCCGATCCTTAAGCTTATTATACTCACCAACAGGAAAATGATCACGAGTTAATACAGCCCAAACAAAATCACCAACATCAAAAAGTACCTGACGACGATGATTGTCGACCCGAGTCTTGTACTTGGTATTGCTCTCATGAATGGTCTGTTTCACCTGCTCATGGATACCCCGAAGATACTTTGCCATCTCATCTGCTTTAGGACTGAAACGTCCTATACGTGGAATAGGGGCTAAGTCCAACACCCCGGATGGGTTCTGACCATAGACAATCTCAAATGGGCTTAAACCTGTGGTTCTGTTTTTTGATCTGTTGTAGGAAAATTCTACCTGAGGCAATGCCAAATCCCACTGCTTCGGCTTCGTTCTTGCTAAACACCTTAAAAGGTTTCCCAAACTTCGGTTCACCACCTCAGTCTGGCCATCCGTCTGGGGGTGGTAGGCGCTACTGAAATTCAACTGCGTTCCCAGTTTCCCCCACAGGCTCTTCCAGAAATGACTGATGAACTTAGTATCACGATCTGAAGTGATGGATCGAGGAACACCATGTAAACGTACAATCTCCTTGAAATAGAGATGGGCAATCCGGTCAGCATCCATAGTCTTTCTGCAAGCTACAAAATGAGCCATCTTAGAAAACCTGTCAACCACAACAAAGATAGAATCAGAGGCCCTTTGGGTGCGGGGTAAGCCTAGTACAAAATCCATGCTGACATCAAACCAAGGAGCTTCAGGAACAGGTAAGGGAGTGTACAATCCCGTATTGGTGAGAACTCCCTTAGACCGCTGGCACACATAACAACGGTCCACATAATGGGCCACATCACTAGTCAACTTGGGCCAATAAAATTCAGAAGAGATAAGGGCCAATGTCTTATCTCGGCCAAAGTGTCCCTCATTATGGAGTTCACTTATAATTTGCTGCCTCAATGAACAATCTGGAATGCACAATTGTAATCCACGAAACAGATACCCATTATGCAAAACAAAATCATGACGGTGACCCTCAGTTACCTCCTGAAATATCCTTCCAAAGGAAGGATCAGCTGCATACATATCTGTGAACGTCTCAAATCCTGCAACTTTAGTACTCATGGTGGTGAGAAGTAAGGTACGACGGCTCAGGGCATCTGCGACGCGGTTCAAACTCCCTGCTTGGTGCCTCAGCGTAAAAGTGAATTCTTGCAAGTATGCTACCCACTTGGCATGACGTCTACTCAGCTTGTGTTGGCCATTGATGTACTTCAAGGCCTCATGATCGGTAAACATAATAAACTCCTTCTGTACTAGGTAGTGACGCCAATGCTTCAGGGACTGAACTATGTCATAGAACTCCAGATCATAAGTGGAATAATTTTCTTTGATCCCGATAGCTTCTCACTAAAAAAAGCAACCGGACGACCTGCCTGACTCAGAACACCACCAATGCCAACGCCAGATGCATCACAATTTACCTCGAACACTTTGTCAAAATCTGGAAGTGCCAAAACTGGAGCCTCGGTCATCTTCTGCTTGACCAGTTGAAAACTGGCCTCTGCCTCCTCAGACCACTGGAAATCACGCCCCTTGAGGTACTCTATGATAGGGGCGATCAGAGTACTGAAATTTCTAATGAATCGACGGTAAAAAGACGCCAAGCCATGGAAACTTCGGATGTCATGTAAGGTTCTTGGTCTGGGCCACTCCAAGACTGCATCTATCTTTGACTGATCTGCATGAACACCATCAGTAGACACAACAAAACCAAGAAAAGTCACAGAAGTAGTGAAGAAAGAACACTTCTTTTGATTGACAAACAAGCACTCCGTTTTCAGCATCTCAAAAACAGCACGGAGGTGATCGAAGTGTGAAGTCCATGTCGGACTATAAACGAGGATATCATCGAAGTAAACTACAACAAATTTCCCCATAAAAGGCCGCAAGACCTGATGCATAAATCTCATGAATGTACTGGGCGCATTGGATAACCCAAAAGGCATGACCATCCACTCATACAACCCTTGTGGCGTTTTAAATGCCGTCTTCCACTCATCTCCAGGCCTTATTCTGATTTGGTGGTAACCGCTCTTAAGGTCAATTTTTGAGAAGATCTTAGAACCAGATAGCTGATCCAACATATCATCTAGACGGGGAATTGGAAACCGGTACTTCACTGTAATTCTGTTGATCGCTCGGCTGTCAACACACATACGCCAAGAACCATCTTTCTTTGGCACTAATAGAGCAGGGACTGCACATGGGCTCATACTCTCTCGGATATAGCCCCTCTCCAACAACTCTTCCACCTGTCGCTGCAACTCTTCGGCCTCCTTGGGATTGAGGCGATATGCTGGTCGATTTGGCAAACTTGACCCAGGAACAAGGTTAATTTGATGCTGAATATCCCTCATAGGTGGTAGTCCAGGAGGAAGATCCTCTGGCATCAAGTTAGAGAATTCTGCTAGCAGCCGCTGCACCTCTACTGGTAAATCTGTATCCACGTCTACTGCATTGTTCTCGCAAGGTAGCAAGGCATAGACCACGCCGCCATGCTCAATCTCATCTAAAAACCTGGACATAGAAAGCAGATTAGTATTATGGGTTACTGGGGTAGGAGTAAGTCCTTCCCGCCGGGGTGCCAACACAATCTTTTTTCCCTTGATGCTAAGGGAATATGTATTCTTTCGTCCATCATGAATGACACTGCGATCATACTGCCAAGGTCGACCCAACAATATATGACACGCATCCATAGACACAACATCACACCAGGCATTATCAAAATATTTTCTACCAATTGAAAAAGACACGAGGCATCGCCTATCAACTGTTACCTCAATGTCTTTATTTAGCCATGACAACTTGTATGGCTTAGGATGACGGTCCGTCTTCAACTGCAATTTCTGGACAACCTCCTCGGACACTACATTCTCACAACTGCCGCTGTCAATGATCATTTTGCAGACTTTATCTGCAACTGTGCAAGTCGTGTGGAAAATATTGGTTCTCAACCAATCGTCCCCTGAATCGCCCTTGGGGGTAAGTAGACTCTTGCGAACGACCAGAGTCTCATGACCATCTCCATACAGCACATCATCAGTCTCATCATCGTCATACACGGGTTCGCCAATCTCCTCAGTCTCGTCTTCCACGTTTTCCTCAATCAACAAATTTTTGCCCTTTTGACTAGCAGGCTTCCTGCAATCAGTCGCCCTATGCCCTTGTTCACCACAACGAAAACATCTAATAGTAGGGTTAGAATTACCCTGCGGTGGCTGCTGAGCAGGACGGGACTCTTGAGGGCGAACTGGTCGACTGTTGTGATCGCTCCTGATCACTGGTCTCCTGTTTTGCTGTTTTTCAACAGCAAGTGCACGCTGGTATGCTTCCGAAACACTCCACAATGAATGAAGGCTGAGGACATCTTGCAAGGGCTGGCGTAAACCCCCCAAATATCGCGCCACCATCTGCTCCTCCGTCTCAGATAAATCGTTTCGGGCGACCAATTGGTAAAACTCTTCCGTGTAATCATCGACTGATCGCGCGCCCTGCCTCAACGCATGAAGTCGCTGAAATAAGGTTTGCGTGTAGCCGAAGGGAAGGAAGTGGCCCTTCATCTTATTTTTCATCTTCTCCCAATCAGTGATCTTGGCTTTGCCCTGTTTTTCTCGTGAACGTCGTAACTGTTCCCACCACGCAGATGCTCTGCCCTTGAGTTTGATGGCGATCAGTTTCACTTTCACACGATCGGGGACTTCCTTATATTCAAAAATACGCTCCACTTCATTAATCCAATCCACGAATCCCTCGGCCTGTAACGTACCAAAAAACTCAGGGAGATCGACCCGAAAACCGAGGTCTCCATGACGCTCCTCCCGACCACGGTGCTCCCGAAATCCTGCGCCCCGAAATCCTGCGCGATTGTGATATGGGTTTTCGAAAGTGGAATTGGTATCGTGATCAGAGGCCTCACGATCCTCGAAATCCTGCGCCGCCAGGCGCTGGGTTAATTCTGCGACTTGCCTCTGCAAATCCGCAATCATCACATCCTGAACGCTGCGATCACGGCGTTGGGCTTCCTCATTCGGAACCTGCTCACGACGACCACGACCACGACCTCCAGCCATTGAAACTGGTGAAATTTCCCAAGAAGATGTTGAAGCTCTGACACCAACTGACGCCAGACAGAATAGTGATTATCCTGTAGGCTAGCTCCGACAGACGATTCACAAGAGAAAATTCGCCCAAAAACTAGAGAAAAAAAGTCTCTAGGGTTTAATAAAATATTATAAAATCAAAAACATCCAAAAAGCAGTCCACAAGCCAGGCTGTTATAGCAAAAAAATCGTTTTTATTCGAATTTTGCTAAAAATAGCAAAATCCCGAAAATCACTCTAAATTGAAATTCGAAATAAAATAAGCAATCTCCCAAAAATCCGGTCTAGATCGGATTTAAATTGACTTCCTAATTAACAAACGAAATATTACCATAAATAGTAAAAAATAAGTAAATCTAGTGATTCGGAGGGAAAACGGCAGAATTTGAGGTTGAAAAAAAGGCCATATGGAGCGTAGCTCAATGTGGAGAGCGTGCGCGTTGAAAAGAGCTTTCCGGATTGGGGTCTTATGCGCGATTCTGACACCTGTAGCCAAAAGTTATGGCCAAAAGACTGAAACATACTCAAAACGACCCCAATAAGGAACATGTCACAATCAATTCCCGCCTTTGCGCTGATCTGCCAACTCATGGTATCTCAGCGCCATCAACGTGCAATCTGATAGCTCAGCATCATCTGTCTCGGATCCCCCCTGCATCAATCTTTGTGAAGATCCGATGTTGAAATAGTTTCCATCTCTGTTGCATAGTGATTTCTCGGGGGAAGCCGGCTTTGCTAATCCGTCCCCGGAAGTAGATTCAGTTTCCTTGTCCCCTGACCGTGAATCGGTCCCATCATCGGACTGATTATCTTCGGCAGGATAATCCAATCCTGCCTTATTCTGCATCTCAAGTGCATCGTGGCTAGAGCCAGGGTTTGCATCATACTTGCTATCCAGCCTAGATACATTCCTCGAGTCTGTTGTTTGATAGTCGGCGAGTGTAGTTTCGCCATTAGGTTCCGGGGATTTATCCAAAGAACCACTGTTTCCACAAGTATCCTTAACAGAAACGTTTGGACATTGGGAATCTGAATCAGCGGCTGCAGTTTCACCATTTATTCGACTAGAATGATGCAAAACACCATCATCGTATTCTTGAGTATCAATCCCAGATGACGAACCGAGTTCAAATCCGCTAGCCACCCCGGGTGTATTGTCATTAGATCTTGGTGCAGATTGCTTAGCACCTAAAGGAGCAAATTTTGTGAAGAACAGTAAATAAACATAATGAAAACAAATGGAAACAATTGTATTAACTAAAACCTGCGTCGGCCATCAAGTTCACATCCGTGTTTTCTAACCTTCTGCAGCATCGGTATACCCGGGAAGACCAACATATTCATGGACCTCATTTCTCGCCTAACTGATTCCTCTAGAGCAGTGAAGCCAAAAACTGCAGTCCATGTATGTGTAAGTTCATTAGTTGCAGGGATGACTAGTTTGTGAACCACGAGAGAACAAAGAGCCTTCAGAGAAACAAAAAGAACAAACCAAGTCAATGATGCAAGGAACAATGGGTTATGATTTTGTGAGCCATCAGGGATGACTAGTTTGTGAGCCTCAGGTGGTTCAATGCCTCCACAGGCTACTTTTTTCTCACTTGTATCACCAAGGGCACAATATAACATGAATTTTTGGGTTTTTGATTTTGTGGAGCTTATTATTTTCAATGGGTTATGATTTTTGGGTTTTTAATTTTTTGGAGGTTAGGGTTTACAGAAAAAGGAAGAGGACGAGGATGAGGAAAAGAAGAAGAGAGTTGACGGGAGATTAATTGTCACGCTAGTGAAAAACTAAAAGAGGTAACGACAAGGGCGGAAATGAAAAAGAACTAAAAGTTCGATGATTGTATTACAAGTTTTAAAAGTTGAATGACTAAAATGTAAACACCCTAAAAGTTTGGTGACTATTTATATACTTTACCTTAATCTTATTAGTGGTCAACTCATTTTTCTCATAAATCTACTCTCACCTTTTCAAGTGAAAAAAATTAATACTTAATATAATTTGTATTTATTAAATTATAACAAATTAATTAGTTTCATATAGTATAATTGATATAATAATTGATACTTACGAATTATATAAAAATGATTTTTATACAATTCCATATAAATTAATATAATCAAACTATAGTACCTTATAATCATCTCGAACTATTAAATTTTATCACGTCATTTTTTATATTAGAAATGTTAAGACTTAACCCACCTAACAAAATTGTTTGGCAATCTCCTTTCAACGAGGTTCTCATCTACTATTGCATCTCACTCAATTAATTTTGTATTATTATCACATTTATATTTGATATATTATGCTTATGAGTATATAAGAGACTAATTTTTTATTAGTCTAGAGTAATTATAAAATAATATTTATTTATAATCTTCTTTGATTATTGATAACACACATACAATCTAATTGTTTGAATCTAAAATCTCTAATGAAGACAACACTCCCTTAACCACCGAGATTATTCAATAAATTTAAAAAATTAAGATTTAACAAAATATAAATTTTAGAAATTTAAATTGACACAATGCAATAAAATAACCCTAACGTTTGATAGTAATGTTAAATATACCCATATTATTTTTTTAACACATTCGTCCACTCAACATTTAATTTTGGATCAAAAAAATCATCAGTGGATAAAAATCGTCAGTCAACTAACGATTAACATCTTATATTAATCAAGTATGTACATATGGACATGGATACCGACGTGACATATCCATGTCATAACTCAGATGATGTTGTATTGTCACATCAAATTTTTTAAAAATAAAATAAAATAAATTATTAATATTATTTATATTTAATTATTTATGATTAATCGTGTTTGTGTTTGTTTAAAGGAACCTTAAAAGAAAAATGGCTTGGAAGGAGAAGCCAAACCTGCTGTGGAATGACACAAGTTTTGCCACTTAACGAAGTTTGTTACTTGATTAAATAATTTACTAAATGCTATTTAATAGATACTTAACTTAAATTTAATGAAAAAAATAAAAACATGTGTTTATAATCTCACTTATACCTGGTTGTTTCCAAAACTCCTTTCATAATCTGTTTTGGTCTATCTTCCTCAATCTGACCTTTCCCAAATTTGTTTCATCCCCGAAGCTTTCGTCTCCACACAAATGGTTGCCTCTTCAAATCCCCCAATGCTTCGTCGGCCACCATACTTTGGTGGCCATATTCACTCCGGCCGGCTTCCACGATGAGTGGGTGAACCTGAAAACAAACCTCAAACGATGTAACCCTTATCTCTTATTCAAAACAAACAGAAACAATATCTCAATACCCCAAAACCATCACTTCCATGGAAACAGACCAAGCGAACCCCATCGTGGGATTAAAAAACTAGAGGTAAAACCCCCAAATCTAGCTCCTTATTTTGAAAAATAAATCACCACTGGAAGTGTACAAATTTCGAAAAATACCTCTAAACATTTTTTTGTTTTTTTGTAACCTCTGAACATTTTGAAGAATCCTTTATTAGATAATTCTTATTCTTATAAAACAGATTATTACTATGTATTGCTATGTATTGCATCATACGTGCTTTATTTATTTTATCAGAATTACTATGTATTACATCATATTAGTCGATTGGAAGTTGTTGCTATAAGGATTTTGAAAAAAATTGAGGATTGTGGTAACAAAACCCTAAACCCCAATCTATTTTGGAAATAATCGGGAATGGAAAGATTGAGAGAAGTTTTAGATAAAATGATAAGTGACACTCAATGCGCTTTGAGAAGATAGCAACAGCATGATTTGAGAAACTTTGATCGTGCGGTCGGGAATGTAACGAGTATTGCTTTGAGAAGAAATATATTCGGGCGGTCGGGATGGATGGGGTGTATGCATTGGCGCAGTGTTGGGAGAGCCTTACGCCGGCGGAGTGTCGGCAGTGCCTGCAGAAGGCGACGGAAACGGTGAGATGATGCGTGCCCAAGGATGAAGGGAGAGCTTTGAATGCTGGGTGCTATTTGAGCTACTCCACAAATAGGTTCTATAATGATGGGGCCGATTCTGATGGTCATCGTGGTAAGTCTTTTGCCTTTTGTTTTTCTTTTTTGAAGATATTGAGCTTGATTTTAATGTAGAAATGGACTGAAGTTATCTAGAACTGATCTTGGCTCGAGTGTAGGACATGTATTTGTGTTTGATAGAGTATCTTAAACATTTTTCCAGGATTCCTATGTATTTAGAGGGTGATTTGAGATTATTTTTTGGCTGTTCTAGAGTAGATTCTGCAATTCATTTTAAATATTTTTATTGTATCTAGCCTTTTTATATAATAGAGACTGTTGATATCTGGTTGGTTACTGGATTTCCTGCTGTAACCACTTGGATTGTTCGGTGGTTTTGTTTCAGATTGTAATAGAAACATAGCTGTCGGTTTTTCACAATCACAAAGTTATCGATGTAAAGAGTTTTGGGAATAATCGGGTATAAGTGAGATTATATACACATGTTTTAATTTTTTTCCATTAAATTCAAATTAAGTATCTATTAAATAGCATTTAGGACATTATTTAATCAAGTAACAAGCTTGGTTTAATGTTTAAACTTGTGTCATTTCACAACAATTACCTAGGTTCAATTCCTTTTCCAAGCCATTCTCCTTTTAAGGGTTCCTTTAAACAAACATCAATCAAAGAGGGACATGCTTTGATCGGTCATAAATAATTAAATATAAATTATATTAATCATAATAATTATTTATTTTATTTTTAAAATTCTGACGTGGCACATGAGCTCTGACATGGACATGACACGTCGGCATCCACGTCCATGTGTACATGCTTGATCAGCATCAGGAGTTGATCGTTAGTTGATTGACGGTTTTTATCCACCGAGGGTGATTTTTGACCCAAAATTAAACGTTGAGTGGACGAATGTGTCAAAAAATGATACGGATATATTTGACACTATTATCAAACATTAGGGTTATTTTATTGCATGTCATTTAATTTAAATGTTAACTCATGACTACATAAACAATATACCAGAAGACGAGTTCTCATATTTTCCATCCCACCAATTATTTAACGAAAGAGTTTCTTGGAAAGAAGCAGCTCCTGGCCGTGAGCTGTTTATTCTGCTTCATCCATTGTTCTTTCGTTTTGCAAATGGCGATTTCTCATATTTTCCATCCCACCTATCATTTGGTTTGGATAATATATCTTGGTAGTTGGTACTAGTATATGACACGAGCGGGCTAAAGGTCACAGCGTAAGACTGTATGTTACTCAAATTCGTTTACAAGTGTCTGATATAAATATGTGTTCAAGACAAGTAAATTTGATTTTTTATACATTTCCTATTTATTTGGAAGGATATGTCTTCATACTCTAGCACGAGGTATTTTAAGAAAAATGAAACAACATAGGATTTGTTGAGGGGCCTCGATGGTTAAAAAGAGAGTTATTCTTCCTAGAGGTTATGGGTTAATCAGCGTGTCTACACGGTGTGTTTTGTCAATGACTAAAAAATACTCTGAAAAATAAATTATCTTGTATTTATATTGAACATAAATTGAAAAGTATTTCAAGGGTAAAAAGGGAAAAAAGTTTGAACAACATAACATACAAGAATTCATGTCTGACATTCTAACTCTATTTTTTTTAATGAAGTATCCAATTCAATACATATATATATGAAGGACATGGTATGAGAGGTATGTCCTTCAAGACCCTTCAAATTCATAAAATATCTTTAAAATTTTAAAATTTGAACAAATGAATATCTATAACTACTTTGCTAAGTCATTCTTACCCAAATGACCATGAAAAAAGATGTACGAGAAACCACAGTCCACACGAAAAACCAATACTTGCTTCTGGTGTTGCAAGAACCTAAGGACAAAGTATACCATAGAAAAGATTTAGCATGTCAGTTCAATAATAGATAATGACAATATTAATTAGTTTTTCTAGTTACAACCAACAAATTCATCACAACCATTAATGATGACCACCTCCCATTGAAATTCCTTGGACAACAACAACCTTTCAAACAATAACACATACTGCTAGATTTACACAGTGATGCAGATCTCACATTCAATGAAAATCGTTGTGCCATGGTATGGGAATACATTCAACGACCTTGATTTGTATAAGCTAAACTTTCTTTATCTTTTTCCATTTTCCCAAGTATTCAGCTTGAATTTATACAACCACTTTACTTACCACTTTGGATGAGATGCCATTTAGATGTCGAAGTTTGTTTAAAGTGATAATTCTTACAAGCTCTAATTCCTCTTTAACAACGACCTTAATCAATTACAATAATGAATAATCTATTATTTCTAATCTAGTACAATATAGAAAAAAACATAGTAAATATTCTCTGAATTTGAAACTAAAATATCATTTAATTATCTAAGATAATAAAACATATCGTCATCTTATTGGTCTAAATAAAATTATTATGAAAATAACACATAAACAGTTGAGAAAAATCACACCTATGTTAAATGATGCTTATACTAAAACATAATAATACTATAGTTTGGTGACTTATAATGCAATTTACCCTTATTATTATTAAGGCCATTTTTTATTATATTTTATTCCATTTTCACATTAACGTTTAAACTTGATTTTTAAAGTTCCAAATTTTCTACATGGTAAGGTAAAATTCCCAAATTCAAAATCCCTAAGAACTCCTAAAACTATCTGGCTCATTTCAGTCTGCAACATCTTGCTTAATACACACCATCGCCTACTTTGTGCCCTCTATTCTCCAGCACTTTCCTTCTTCTGGTATATGGCTTTTCCTTTTCCTTCAGTTTATCGAAAATTTATTTGGCTTTTCCCTAATTTTAGTTCTTTTAATCGTGGGTATCCAGTTGATCAACGTTTCTTGCTGCAACGTCTAACATTTTTACTGTTCAATCCATCAAGTTTTAGGGTTATCGAACTTGCTGCGTAACTTTTTTCTGTTAGTATTCTGTATCCCCCCCTCTTTTGAATGGTTCTTCATTAGAAAGAAGTTTATTTGATTAGCTGTTGACTTACTTGCTTTAGATAAAATTTTCCATTTTTGCTTTTTTTTTTGGCCAAGTACGTCTGAGGCTTAAGCATGCCAAAGAACCTAAATATGTCATGATAGGGTTATAATTCGTGGCAGTTTAGTTTTTTTATCAGCTTTCCTATTATTACTGACATAAGGTTTGTAAAAGTTGTCCTTATTTTGGGTGTTCACTAGGTGCCACTGGATTATCTGTTTGAGGAGTGGATTTTCTCATGAAAATGGAGAGGAATCTACCATTCGGTGTTCATGATAAAGATTGGAGAAAACCAAAATGCAATTAGTAATATGGTGGATTGTAGAGACTCCATGCCTTGTAATGATGGGCTGAATGAACATATGGTTGATATTGTGGATGAAACAATACGTAGTAGAGATGGGGGGATAGTTGATACCTCTAAAAGAGCTGTTGTTGGATTTGAAGGAGATGCAGAATTTGAGCCACGTAATGGCATCGAATTTGAGTCACACGAGGTGGCATATGCATTTTATCAGGAATATGCCAAGTCCATGGGATTTACTACCTCAATTAAAAACAGTAGGCGTTCAAAGAAATCTAAGGAATTTATTGATGCTAAATTTGCATGTTCCAGATATGGAGTCACACCTGAATCAGATGTTGGTAGCAGTAGAAGAGCTAGTGTGAAAAAAACAGATTGCAAAGCAAGTATGCATGTGAAAAGAAGGCCGGATGGGAAGTGGATTATTCATGAATTTATAAAGGAGCATAATCATGAACTTTTACCAGCCCTTGCTTACCACTTTCGAATCTATCGAAATGTGAAATTGGCTGAAAAGAATAACATTGACATTCTAAATGCCGTTAGTGAACGTACAAGAAAGATGTATGTTGAGATGTCTAGACAGTCCGGTGGATATCAAAATGTAAGCTTCCTCCAGAATGATGTAAAAACTCAGTTTGATAAGGGCAGGCACTTGGTTGTGGACGAGGGGGATGCCCAAATTATGCTGGAATATTTTAAGCGTATCAAGAAGGAGAATCCTGACATCTTCTATGCAATAGATTTAAATGAGGAGCAACTCTTGAGAAATTTGTTCTGGGTTGATGCTAAAAGCAGGAATGATTATGCTAGTTTCAATGATGTGATTTCTTTTGACACCACATATGTGAAATTCAATGAGAAATTACCATTTGCACCATTTATTGGGGTTAACCATCACTTCCTGTCAATGTTACTTGGATGCGCGTTGCTTGCAGATGAAACTAAGCCCACATTTGTTTGGCTAATGAAGACATGGCTTAGAGCAATGGGTGGACATGCTCCCAGAGTTATAATTACTGACCAAGACAAAGAATTGAAGGCCGCAGTTGAAGAGGTCTTCCCAAATGCACACCATTGCTTTGCTCTTTGGCATATTTTAGAAAAGATCCCCAAATCTCTTGCACATGTAATTGGGCCACATGAGAACTTTTTGCCTAAATTCAACAAATGCATTTTCAAATCTTGGACGGATGAAGAGTTTGAGATGCGATGGTGGAAAATAATAACTCGATTTGACCTCCAAGATGATGAGTGGGTTCAATCTTTGTATGAAGACCGCAAAAAATGGGTACCTACTTTCATGGACGATGTGTTTCTTGCTGGAATGTCTACAAGTCAGCGTTCTGAAAGTATGAACTCCTTTGATAAATACATCCATAAGAAAATTACTTTGAAAGAATTTGTGAAACAATATGGAGCAATTCTGCAAAATGGATATGAAGAGGAAGCTATAGCTGATTTTGATACTTGGCAGAAACAGCCAGCACTAAAATCTCCATCACCATGGGAAAAACAAATGTCAACTGTTTATACACATGCAATATTCTAAAAATTCCAAGTTGAAGTTTTAGGTGTAGTTGGCTGCCATCCCAAAAGAGAAAATCAAAATCAAGGAACTATACCATTTAGAGTTCAAGACTGTGAAAAGGATGAAAATTTTATGGTAATATGGAATGACGAAAAGTCAGAAGTTTCTTGTAGTTGTCACTTGTTTGAATACAGAGGTTTCCTTTGCCGACATGCAATGATTGTTCTCCAAATGTGTGGACGCACAAGTATCCCCCCACGTTATATATTGAAGAGGTGGACTAAGGATGCTAAGAGTGGCCAATCAACAGTTGAAGGAACAGAACGAGTGCAAACAAGGGTTCAGCGATACAATGATTTGTGCAAACAAGCAATTGAACTGAGTGAGGAAGGATCACTTTCTGAAGAGAGTAATAACATTGCTTTTCGTGTATTAGTAGAAGCTTTGAAAAATTGTGTCAATGTCAACAACTCTTGCATCAGTGCTGTAGAATCTACTGGCAATGTTCAAGGTCTTTGTGAAGCAGAAGAAGAAAATCAAGGGAGTATTGCTTCGAAATGTAGCAAGAAAAGGAACACAAACAGGAAACGGAAGGTTAGTTCTGAAACTGGAAAGTTGATTGATGTGTATATATCTTATGTTGTAACTTATGCACTTGTTCCATGATAAAAATGAAATCCTTCGAGAAAATAATTTTATGTTTCAGGGGCAATCAAAGCCAGCTCTCATGTTTGTTGATACCCAGGACAGCTTGCAGCAAATGGTTTGTCCTAAGCTTGATTCTTTCTTCCTGATGGATTTTATAGCTTCTTTCTAGTTGCATTTCTAATTGGGCTGTAAAAATGATTGTACTGATATTGTTCATTGCATGTTGTACTCTTCATCTATTATCTTTTTTAAAAAAAGTTATGGCTTCATTCTAGTTGTGTTGTAATGTATATGTTCTATAACATGGTGCATTGGGTTGTGAAAATGATTATATTAACATTATTCTTTACATATTGTAAACTTCATCTACTTTCTTTTGGTAAAGAACATACGATAACTTACAGATACTGATGTTAAGTGGTAAGTAAACTTAATGGTTTAAACTGTAAACTTTCAAAAATTTTACTGATTAATGAATTATTGAATATGATTCTGCATCTTTCTTTCATGTAGTTTGGTGTGGTTGACTGGATTCTCGTAACAAGTTAATTTGGCTTTGTGGCATTTTGGCTTTATATGTGTAGGATAACCTGAGCTCAGATGGGATAACTCTTAATGCCTACTATGGTGCTCAACAGAATGTGCAAGGATTGGTATTTCATATTTACTAATTTAAAGCCTATGGAGATTTATAAAACTGTTGTAGTGTTAGCACTGATTTTAATTTGGGCAATTACAGGTACAGTTAAACTTGATGGAGCCACCTCATGATGGTTATTATGTTAATCAGCAAAGCATGCAGGGTCTGGTGAGTTTGCTGGACTTTCAACCATAATAATCAGTTTGAGAAAAAGTAAAATAGATGATCCAACCAAACAGTTTCCCTTCAGGAACAAAATCATTACCGGAATTGATATGAGAAGTTAACATCTTGAACTTGGTCTAATTTGAATCCAGCCACCCTGGCTCAACTGTCCAAAAATTGAATGGCATGACGTAGATAAGCTAAACAACACAATGATCTAACCTTATTGACCTGAAGCGCCTGATGTGAACTATTAATACTGTGGCTATTGGCTACTTCTAAGTAGTTATCATTTAGTATTTGTTTGGGTTGCATTTGTAGGGACAGTTGAACTCTATGGCACCCAGCCACGACAGTTATTTTGGCACTCAACAAACCATGCATGGGATGGTATGAAATTTTGTTATTCCATTTTTATTTTAATAACTTTGGTTATATAAAAATGGTTGACAATTTATTTTTTATGCTCTCTCTTGTAGGGACAATTGGATTATCGGCCTTCAGCTAGTTTCACTTATGCTTTGCAGGTTAGTTTTGTAAACCTTTGTTGGAGAAAATTATTGAGTTGCCTTCTTTTAATGCATATTTGTTTCCCCTATTGAAGGATGAGCCCCAATTGAGATCAACACAATTGCATGGTGGTGTTTCAAGACATCCCCGATGAAGAGACACCATAATGGTACCTGGAACTGACTCTTGGTACATTTGACAATAGAGTCGGGATTTGTATATAGTAAAGGAAAAGTGAATCCCACTGTTTTCTATGTGACACTGAGCTGAAACGTGGTTAGCTCTTGTCTTTGCTGATTCTGATATGCCTCTGCCCAAAAGTTCCGGAGAAATAAAGCGTGACTTGCATTTTTGTATGTCACTTTTAACCGCAATGACAGAATGATTTGTGCAGTTGGAGCAAGGCTGGATCCTTTTCCTTAACCTCATTCATTCAGGCAGAAGAGGTTCTAAGGTTGTATCACGAATGGAAAACACAGATGAGGATGCTATTTTTAGATTTTGACTTCTCACCTTTGTATACAGTGGAATTGACTAACCTCTTAGTGAGGCTTCATGCTTATAAAATCTGTATGATCTTCATTGTTGCATGCACTTTGTTTACCCATGCTAATAGAATGTTTTAATCTCTTTAGCATTACATAGAAATGTCTGGTCCTATGCTCTAGGATATATTTCAGGGGAAAAGGAAAAGCTCAAATCGCCGACTCAGAGTACACAACTGGTGATATGTTACTGCAGCTTCTTACCCCTGGTAATATAAGTTATTCAGTTGAGAGCTTACATGACAATTTTCACCATGGCGATTATTATTGTTATTTTGGTATTTGTTCTTTTTCTATATGAGATTTGCTATTCTTGTTACCACCTTATTTGCCTGTGGTTGACTTCATGTTTTTTTTTAATTTCAAAAATAACGTTACTTTTTTTTTCTTCTTTTTTACTAATTATTGTATGGCATTATCTACTTTTAAGGAAATCATGAATACTTCTATAAACAAAACAGAGCATACAGTAGGGAAAAACCGATGGTGTTTAAATCAAAGAATGTGTAAGTTCTGGGATTAAAACTGTTATTATATTATATAATCATTTATATTCAGTCAATGGTTAAACTTGACGATGAGGGTATCAATAGAAATAAAATTTCAACGTTATATATGATTTTTAAGGGAAAAAGAGTTAGGTAACTTAAATAAATAAATGATTGAGATACCAAATAAATAGTTTATACATTTTTTGCAGTATTTTTGGGGGCTTTGGTTGTAATTTTGTTGGTCTCTGATTTGGTTAAAGCCTTGTTTTCTTCGCTTTTCTGTGTGTTTTAATAATATTTTTTTTATATTGGTTTGATTAGTAAAAGTTTAATACTGTTTTAGTCTGTTGTTTTGGTTGACCTTTAATTTGATTGAGTTATTACATAATTTTTAATAAGATATTCCTCTATTCCAAAATTGTCTGGACTAAGTAAATACTAACAGTATATATTATGTCGTAACCGTCTTTCGGTTGTACTCCGAATTGGACTTCGACTTGAAATAATTGAGTTGGGAGTTGCCATCGATCACTTTAAAACGAATTTAGGTGGGTCGGACACAATCTTACCTGATCTGCATTGTACCAGAAATGTGTCGGGTTCGGGAGTCCGTTACGGTCAAGGAAGGATTAGCACCCTTGAACCGCCCTTTCGGTACCAATTAATTTGCCGGTTGTCTTAGTTGCGAAAATTCGAAATTAAAATTAAAATCTAAAAAATCAATTCGAATTAATTATCTTTGATTGATTGAAATTATCCCTAAAAAGGGTAAAAAAACAAGGTTAGATTGAAAAATAAATATTAAATAAATCAAATAGAAGAAAAAAATAAATAAATAAATTGAGAAAATAACAATAAAAATATTAAGAAAAAAATAAAAGTAAAAAATGAAGAAAAATATTTAGTCTCAAAAAATAAAAGTCTAAAAAAAGTCGAAAAAATATATAAAAAACAATGAAATAAATAAGGAAAATATTAAAATTAAATAAATAAATAAAATTTTAAAGGATCAAAATAGAAAAAAAAATAAAAGGCTAAATGACTAAAATATCAAAAACAAAAAAAATTAAAGTACTAAAACAGAAAAAATCAAATATTTAAAATATTGAAATAATAATTAAACCAAATATAAAATAATGATTAAAATAAAAAACTTAAAAATAACATGACCAAATTAAGATATCAAAGGAAATTCACAACACCAGAACATGTCCAAACTGAACCCAATTTAATTAATAATTTTACTTTATCAATATATGGCATAAAAAAACAAAGTAACTAATCAATCTACCATTTCCACATCCAATTAACCAAGAATCAAAAGCTTTTAACGTGTATTCCATGGCAAAGTCCAAGTGGACACATAAGAGAACAAAAGTATATGGGTCCCCTCTCACTAAATTATATCATTCCCAAGCTTTTTCATAACCTAAAATTAAGAGTTGAGAAACCCATTTCATTCTGTCGTTGCTTAACATAAAGAATAAAATTACCTCTCTTGGAATTCTCTTTGAATAAGGAACCAGAGAGCACAGAAGCTTCGTCGGACCACCTTAGACGACCCCCCTAAGCCCAAGCACTCAACATGGGTTCTTTAACGGAGACCGGATACACGAGAAACTGAGCGATGAAGGCTCTCCTTGGCCTCGGGTTTCCTTCGAATAGGTAATTCTTCTCTAATTTCCTTTTTTTTTAAATCCAATCTCTCTGTTCTTCGTATGATTTCCCTCGTTTCTTATCTGTATTTCGTAGTGTTTTTCTTGTGGATTCCTATGTAATAGCCTCTATCCACCGTCCCTCAAAACAGTGGGGATTACATGATTTTATAGTCAAAACTATTGGCTATTTTTAGAGTTTAATCCCGAGTAGGACACTAATATCGTGTTTGTTTGTTGTTTGCACGTTTGTTGGAGAGGCTCCACGTTCGTCGCGGTTGTTGCGTGAGAATCGGTGATTTGACCTGGGGCGAGGGACGCGGTGCTGTGATGTGAGGCTAAGGTTCCCAAGCCGGCCCTAAGTTTCATCGGATCGTGGGGCTCCAGCGGGACACGTGGGTTGATGCTGCTGGGTAGTTGGGCTACTTGGGTCACTGCTGCTGGGCCATATGTTTTGTAATGGTTTCGGGCTGAATATTCAGGCCTGCAAAATGAAAAATAAATTAGTGGTAATATATGTTATCTAATTATAATATATAATATGTGTATATTATGTATAATACACATACAACATATATTATAAATAACACATAAATCATGAAAATGCCACGTGTGGACGAAAATGAGTATCTACAGCTGCCCCTCTTTATCCTTTTTCGTGGAACGAAAAATAGGACAAAGATAAAAAGACATATTTTCGTTCGGTGGAATTGAAAAATTGACTCTGAAGGAATAATTCCCTGTCGAATTAAGTTGTGGATGGCCCCTCCGTCGCGAAGTCGATTCCATCTTGAAATGATATAGAATTGCAGCCGCAGTTCGAGATTTGAATCGGGATGCAACTTTTCCTTGCCCTTCAGTCTTCTTCTTGGATCGAAATCGAACTCAGAAATCTTCGTTGACAGATAGCTTTTCTTGACTTAAGCTATGTTGTTTGAAAATGGTTGCTTGTCACTAAGGCACGACTAACCCAGATTTTCTTCTCGACTTGAAAACTTCGACTGCAACCGGAAAGTAGTGTGATTGATTTGTCATCGAGCTGAATGGAATCGAACTCGACAATTTTGTTGGCATATAGCACTTCTTGCCTTGAGCTATGCTGTAAATTTTATTTGCCTCTGAGTTGAATATAATCGAACTTGAAGGTCTTTGATGACTGATAACCCTTCTTGCCTTGAGTTATGCTGCAAATGATGTGCTTTGGAGCTGAGCGTAGTCGAACTCGAAGGTCTTTGTTGACAGATAACCCTCCTAGCCTTGAGTTATGCTGCAAATGATGTGCCCTCGAAGCTTAGTGTAATCGAACTTGAAGGCTTTGTGTTTCAAGAGAAACATTTTCAAAGTTTTTTTTTCAAGAGAAATAATTTCGAGGGTTTTTTTTTTGTATTTCAAGAGAAATTGTCTCAAGAGGGACAAAATTTGTTTCAAAATAAACTGTCTCAAGAGAGACAAAACTTAGTTCTAAAAGAAACTGTCTCAAGGGAGATGAAATTTGTTTCAAGGAAAAGATATTCAAAGATTTTGTTTTAAGGGAAACTGTCTCAAGAGAGACAAAACTTGGAAACTGCCTCAAGAGAGACAATGGTGAGCACGATTCTCTTCATCGTGAAGTTGAAATTGTGGATGACCACTTTGTTGTGAAGTTGAGCCTTGTAATTGGATATCCTTCGTCGTGAAGTTAAAATCCAGTATGCTGTTTCGAGGCCAATATCCTTCGCTGTGAATTGAAATTGACTTCGAAATTGGAAAGTTTGTTGACATACACTCCTTCTCTGTGTTGGATATCTTCCGTCGTGAAGTTGAAATCCAATCTGGAGATAGATGTTGCTTGTGTTTACGATTCCCTTCGTCGTGAAGTTGAAACTGTGGGTGGCCCCTTCACCGTGAAGTTGAGCTAGAAATTGGATATCCTTCGTCGTGAAGTTGAAATCCAAGTAAGTTGTATTGTTCCGAGTCCAATATCCTCCGCCGTGAAGTTGAAATTGACTCTGGAACTGGGAAATTGTTTGTGAAGTTGAAACCGTGGGTGGCCCCTTCACCGTGAAGTTGAGCCATAAATTGGATATCCTTCGTCGTGAAGTTGAAATCCAAGTAAGTTGTATTGTTCCGAGTCCAATATCCTTCGCTGTGAAGTTGAACTTGTGTTGTCTCGAGTCCAATATCCTTCGCTGTAAAGTTGAAATTGGCTCTAAAACTGGGAAGCCCATTCTTCGTGAAGTTGAGCCTCAAAATGGCATGATATCCTCCGCCGTGGAGTTGAAATCGTGGATGTGTGGGTACGATATCCTCCGTCGTGGAGTTGAAATCGCGGATGACCCCTTCGTCGTGAAGTTGAGCCTTGACTTGGATATCCTTCGTCGTGAAGTTGAAATCCAAGTATTGTATATTGCGGGTGGACACAATTCCCTTCGCCGTGAGGTTGAAACCGTAGATGACCCCTTTATTGTGAAGTTTAGCTTTGAGCTAGATATCCTTCGTCGTGAAGTTGAAATCTACTCTCGAGCAAATTGTATTGCTTTGAGTCCAATATCCTTTGCTGTGAAGTTGAAATTGACTCTGAATGAAATTAGAAAGTTATTTGTCGACAGACAGTTGCCCCTTCGCTGTGAAGTTGAGCAACCTCCATCAATTTCTAAATGTTCTTTGAATCGAGTATCTTTCATCTTGAAGTTGAAACTTGACTCTAAAGCTGCAAAAATTATGTATGTGAAAAAAATGATGCTCTAAAATGCATGCATAATGAATTAGTTCTTGTTTTATTCATCTGACGGAATCTCATTTTTTGTCTGTTGGTTCCTGCACGTGGAGGAAAGACCTTCGGAAGATCTGATAATTCACATCAGGATATTGAATTCCCAAAGATGCCCCAATATTCGATGTTGAATCTCAAGAAATTCCTCAACATTTGATGTTAAATCTAAAAATATGCCCCAACATTTGATGTTAAATCTTTAAAGATGCCCTTATTGTTCCTCATTTCTTATTTCAGCATTGATTCTAAGTATGAGCTTTGTGTTTGAGAGCCACATGTCATTTACCAAGATCCACACTAGAGAGATTGTCTTGTTTTGAAAAAAATGTTTTTCTTTCTCTTTTATTTTCAAAGTTCTAAAAATATCAAAAAAGAGTTTCGAAAAATATTTAATCAAAAGTTTTGAAAATATTGCCCCTTTCACAGTTTTACAATTGAGACAAATCATAAAACTAGAGTTCATTGGATATCAAATAATTAATTATATTGTTAATCCTTCAATAAGTTATAGCTATTTGACACATGCCAATATCAAATCTATTTTTGGGAAATGGTTAAGTAAGGAAAGGATAAAAAAGTCTCAGGTTATTGTGTTTGGTCAAAGGTTTGGCATTTTTTGTTTATTTGATGCTCAAAGGTTTGATGGGGTAGCTTGCATGCTCCTCTATTGGAAGTGTTCTCTGATTCTCAACTTTTATGCTCACGCTCGGATTGTGCGATGCCTTATCAAGGAATTTGTGCGATCGCCTCAACTGCCCAATTTTTGTATTCGAGCCGCCTTTTTAGGTTTTCAACTCGAATCCTCCTTTGGTTTCAAGACGTCATTCGTAATTTACATCTTAAACCCCCCTTTGTTATTTTTCTCTATCATACATTAATTACACTGTTTTTTGCAAATAAAGATTAATCCTGAT
Organism: Hibiscus syriacus; assembly: GCF_006381635.1. Classification (NCBI taxonomy): domain Eukaryota; kingdom Viridiplantae; phylum Streptophyta; class Magnoliopsida; order Malvales; family Malvaceae; genus Hibiscus; species Hibiscus syriacus. The sequence continues at coordinate 4,096,349 of NW_024063138.1, read as the reverse complement.
GGGCGGGATGAAATCTAAAGATAATCTCTTCTGTTTAGAAATCCATGTATGATTAGAATGGACTTTTAAGGCACGTAACGTAGGTCATGGTTTTATGGTTATGAAATAAAGGGATAAATAGGCCCAAACAAGTGTTTAAGGGCGATTGAACCAATGATCAATTCATTCTGATGTCTTTAACCATATCTTGCTCAATTTGAATTTGCTCGTATGTGTCTCTCTCTTGATGCTCTATGATCTTCGAGTGGAGTGATTCAATGATTCAGAAATGATTGTGCTTGATCAATCTCATTTGATGCTCTATGATCTTCGAGTGAAGTGGTTTAGTGATTCGAAAATGATTGTGCTTGGCCAATCTCATAGTTTGAATCTCGATGCGTGTTTGAATAGAGAGAATCTTTGCAAATGCATCTTGTCTTCTTTTTTCTTCAATTTTCCTTTATTTTTTCTCTATTTTTTCTCTCTCTTTTTTTCTCTTTTTTTTCTCTTTTTGTTCTGATTGAATCTTCGCACTTGGCATTTGGTTCACATTTCGATATCTCATCTGAATCAATGTGTTCACTCATGCGAGCATATTTTCTCTACCTTGCCCCCCAATGTGGAGGGTGATCCTTGGTTAGGGTTGAATCAGAAGAAAAATACTATAGGCTCAAAAGGGGACACAAGGGATATATATTTTCTCCTATTGTGAAGGGGTAAAGAAAGAAAGCCGTTCATTATTTCATACATGGAAGCTTTCACAGAAGAGGTATCCCCAGGGGGATAAATTTTCAGGATTAATTTTATTCACATGAAAACAATGTAATTAATGCATGATAGAATTATTTCGAGTGAATTCTTCTTTCTGCTTCTTGCCCCCAACATGTCTCAATGTTCAAGCTCCCTACGAGATGCCCCAAGTTGTGTCTTAGAAGAATGCTCATGTTCAAATGAACAACTCAATGCCTTGGGTTTTAATTGTATAAAAATGTTAATTTTGAGTCTAAAAAGACAATGGTGTGATTTTATTGACTAAAAGAAAGGTATGGGTGTATCAAAAAGATAAATGCATTGTTAAAAAATTTCAAAAGGGAGGTAATGCCAAAATTTGGTCTTTTTGGTAATGACCACGAGTTATTTTGGGTAAATAATCAAGGTATTTTATTTTGGGGTTTGAGACAGGATAAGAAAGGTCTAATCTTTTCATATGTCAAAAATCTATAATTTTTGAAGAATTAAAAGAATCTTTAATTCATTTAATATTCGAAGAACTAAAGATTAAAATTTGTTCAATTGCTCCACCTTAGAAAGTAGCATAAATTCAATCGTTTAAAAGATTAAGCAAACATGAAAGATCAAAGACGTGTTCAAACAAAACAATGCTCTAAGTGAAAATGGTATATGCAATGTCCCCTTTTCGGCTGTCAATGCCCCTGAATCCATTAGGTTTTGGATCTTGTGCTTCGGTGCCTTATAGTTCTTTGAGGAGTATCTGAAGCTTCCTATGTGGTAACTGCATACAGCTTCAACATCGTAGCCCTTAGGATATGGGGATTCTGTTTTCAGATCATCATGACAGGCTTTTTCCTACAATCAGTTAATCAAGCTTCCACTGTATTGATTTCAATTTTTTTAATTGTTAAAATCTTGCTTCTATGTGGTTTCACGTGATTATGACTACTTCATCGAATCCTCCATGAAACCATGAAGAAATTTCATGTTTATGAAAATGCTTAAAAATGAAATGTAGATGCAAAAATGCATGAAATGCTCGAGGCATTGATCCGAAAACATGTATGTTATTATAAATAATCCTTATTGGGGACAAAAATGTTTTATCTTTTAAGAGATAAAAATATCCTGACAGCTTCTGACATGTTGACTACTCTTCTTCCTTCGTCTGTCACCGGTTGAATAACTTGTTGAACCGCTCCGGCTTCTCTAGATGAACTGTGCAAATGTTGAGTTGCTTTTTGTACTAGTCCAAGAAGTCTTTAATGATTGCATCTCTGGAATTTATCTTCTGTTGAACATGTTCTCAACGAATACGTCATTGGAGCCCTCAATAGATAAGAACTATGTGAAATTCATTTGTATGTTTCTTGAATTCGTCAGCAATGGTCTCCAATTTTAGCTATCGTTTTGCCATTATTGTATTTGAAGGGACCCCCAAGATCAGTAACCTTCATCTTGCCCATGCAACCTTTGCCAGTCAGTTCTTCCAAGATAGAATTTTATTGTGCTTGATGTTAACCCGGTTCATTCTGAGTCCTTTATAATGCAGCAGAGTAATATACTCTTCAATTGTTGGCACTACGTCTTCTGGATTGAATGTGACACATAATCGCCTTGTAGACTGTCCTCTGCATTTCCATCTCTTGTATTACAACCCCTTTGTCCATTAATGCAAATTATTTATTTCTAACAAATACGTTTTTGGTGGATCAACACCTCTTTTGAATGATGCAAATGATGAAAATAAATTAAAAAATAACAAAAATGAAAAGAGTTAGTGAGACAAAAATAATTAAATCAGTCATGAAAATAAAAGTCCTACCCCGCATGATATATACCCCTCATGATATATACCCCACATGCTCATGATTCCTACTCGGACATGATCTCTATCCCGCAAGTTGATTTTGAACAAGTCATAACCGCATAAATTTCTATTTCACATGCTTTGAATATGAAATAAAGCATGAAATAATATCAAAGCAACCTAGGGTTTGGAAATAAGGTTTTAGGGTAGGCTCTAATTCCACGTACTCTCTCGGTTTAGGTTCTAAAAAAAAGGTACCCGAGTTCTCTTTGCTGGTGCCCCCTTGGGCTTGTCAGGCCCTTAGTCCTAAGCCCATTACAAGCTTGTGTGGACTAAGTTAAACTCGAGAGGATACATTCCCTTATGCCTATGCGGTGAATAAATTAACACGAAGACATAAGGTATATGAATCCCGAAGGCTACTTGCTAGGCTTGTGCGGTGAATAAATTCACACGAAGGCGTCACTTTCACCCCCAGTTAAAAAGGGTTCAGAGCTTGGGTATAGAGTCTTATATGAAAAAAGTTAAAGATCTGAAATCATTGAAAAAACGTCAGTACAACTATTTACTTGAAAAAAATAATCAAAGATAAATAATTGGAATCGAATAAATAAATTAAAATTAAAATTTGCAATTTTCGCTCAAAAAGACAATCGAAAATTAATTTTGGTCTGACTCACTTACATATCCCCAGCAGAGTCGCCAAGCTGTCGCGGCCGTCTTTCGGTTGGGCCTCGAATTGGGCTTCGACTTGAAATAATTGAGTTGGGAGTCGCCACCGACCACTTTAAAATGAATTTAGGTGTGTCGGACACCATCTTACCTGATCTACGTTGTACCAGAAACGTGTCGGGTTCGGGAGTCGGTTACGATCAATGAAGGATTAACACCCTTGAACCGCCCTTTCGGTACCAAATAATTTGCCGGTTGTCTTAGTTGCGAAAATTCGAAATTTAAATTAAAATCTAAAAAATCAATTCGAATCAATTACCTTTGATTGATTGAAATTACCCCTAAAAAGGGTCAAAAACAAGGTTATATTGAAAAATAAATATTAAATAAATCAAATAGAATAAATAAATAAATAAATTGATAAAATAACAATAAAAATGTTAAGAAAAAAAATAAAAGTAAAAAATGAAGAAAAATATTCAGTCTCAAAAAAATAAAAGTCTAAAAAAAGTCTAAAAAATATATAAAAAACAATGTTAAAATAAATAAGGAAAATATTAAAATTAAATAAATAAATAAAATTTTAAAGGATCAAAATAAAAAAACAAAAGGTTAAATGACTAAAATATCAAAAACAAAAAAAATTAAAGTACTAAAACATAAAAAATCAAATATTGAAAAGATTGAAATAATAATTAAACCAAATATAAAATAATGATTAAAATAAAAAATTTAAAAATAACAACCAAATTAAGATATTAAAGGAAATTCACAACACCATAACACGTCCAAACTGAACCCAATTTAATTAATAATTTTACTTTACCAATATATGACATAAAAAACAAAGTAACTAATCAATCCACCATTTCCACAGCCAATTAACCAAGAATCAAAAGCTTTTAATGTGTATTCTATGAAAAAGTCCAAGTGGACACATAAGAGAACAAAAGTATGTGGGTCCCCTCCCACTAAATTATATCTTTCCCAAGCTTTTTCATAACCCAAAACTAAGAGTTGAGAAACTCATTTCATTTTGTTGTTGCTTAACATAAAGAATAAAATTATCTCTCTTGGAATTCTCTTTGAATAAGGAACCAAAGAGCACAGAAGCATCGCCAGACCACCTTAGACGACCCCCCTAAGCCCAAGCACTCAACCTGGGTTCTTTAACGGATACCGGGTACACGGGAAACTGAGCGATGAAGGCTCTCTTCGGCCTCGGGTTTCCTTCGAATATGTAATTCTTCTCTAACTCCTTTTTTTTTAAATCGAATCTCTCTGTTTTTCATATGATTTCCCTCGTTTCTTCTCTGTATTTCGTAGTGTTTTTCTTGTGGATTCCTATGTAATAGCCTCGATCCACCGTCCCTCAAAACAGTGGGGATTACATGATTTTATAGCCAAAACTATTGGCTATTTTTAGAGTTTAATCCCGAGTAGGACACTAATATCGTGTTTGTTTGTTGTTTGCACGTTTGTTGGAGAGGCTCCACGTTCGTCGTGGTTGTTGCGTGAGAATCAGCGGTTTGACCTGGGGCGAGGGACGCATTGCTGTGATGTGAGGCTTGGGTTCCCAAGTCGGCCCTAAGTTTCATCGGGTCATGGGGCTCCAGCGGGACACGTGGGTTGATGATGCTGGGTAGCTGGGCTACTTGGGTCACTGCTACTGGGCCATATGTTTTGTAATGGTTTCGGGCTGAATATTCAGGCCTGCAAAATGAAAAATAAATTAGTGGTAATATATGTTATCTAATTATAATATATAATATATGTATATTATGTATAATACACATACAACGTATATTATAAACAACACATAAATCATGAAAATGCCACGTGGACGAAAATGAGTGTCTACACATTACCATAATAAAAAAAATGTTTAATTGTAAAAAAATATTTGAATTTTCTAAGGGCAAAAAAGCCTTAGTAGAGAGATAAAGGGAGGGAAGTAGGATGTTTCCCATTTCCACATAGCTGAAAGTTTTAATACATGTTTGGAGTCCGACGAATAAAGGGTAGTTATGTCGTAGGTCAGCTTAATATACGGATAAAGAAAGAATATTACCGAAAATATTAATATTTTTTTAATATTACCGGTAAAGTAATACCTAAAATATTATTTTTTTCTACTGGAAATATTAATTTCGCTATCTAATTTCCTGTAGAGAAATCGATAAAAAAAATAATATTTTAGATAGCATCCAATATTAATATTTTCGGTAAAAAAATAATGTTTTAAATAACGTTTTATCAAAAATATTTAAAAAAACATTAACATTTCCGGTAAAACTTTTCCTTAATTATATATTAGTTATTCCATACTTGATACATTCCGACCAACAAAGCAAAAGTAATCAATCAATGTCCACCAAAGCCACATAATAAAATGCCAAATAATTACTTTCGTATCTTTATTATTTTCAAGTTTAATATTTAAATTTTATGTAGTAATTTGATCTAATTTAATTTATTATGTTATCATATACGTAATTAATTTATTAATTAGTCAATATATTAATTCAATTGACAACTTTAATAAAGATTTATGTTAGTATAATGGGTTAGAATAATATTTTGATCAATTATTTTTTTAGTATAACGAGATGAGATATTGCATTTTTATTATATTTGGGTTTTAATTATTTATTATACTCGAGACATCTAAAGAGAATTATATTTTCTTTTATTACTGAAATCGCTTGATAGGTTCAAATCAAAATATTATGAATGAATCAAATTTTCTTTTAACAGTCTAAGTGATTACAAAGAAGACATATATCTTACATGTTCAACTATTTAAACTTGAATTCTTTAGAAAGAATAATATTTCTTTTTATCTATAAATAAAACAAGTTAAGAGAATTACACTCATAATTGATATATATATATATATATATATATATATATATATATAATAAATTAATTAAGTAATAAAATAAAATAGTGATGATTGTACTGAAAAATGAATTTCTTAAACAGGCCAAGCAATTATTTTAACAGAAATAGTTAAGAATGTTGATTATATTGAAATTATAAAAGTATGACATGTTATAAAGATTATATATGAAATTTAAATATAATAGAGGGACTGAAACAGAGGTTTGGCCAAATAAAACAGTGGAGCGACTTGTTCACTATTCAGATGGCGTCATGGTGATAAGTGATTTGCTGCTTCGACGAAACTATACCCCCGACTTCCAGAACCCCCACCATTTCCGCCAAACATCTCTCTCCTTTTTCCGCCACATCTCTCATGTGTCATGTCACGTGACGTAAATCTTTTACCAGAAATCAACGGCCATGATTTTCCCAATATTCTTCCTTTGACCACCTTGAAAGCCACCATAAATACCTTATCTTAATCTCTCTTCTTCCCTTCTTACAGAAAGAGAACAGAGGGGGGAAAACAATTAATTCTTTGACAGTTTTAGCTGATTTTGCTCTCTGGACATGAGTGAAACCATGTCTGATTGGCCACAGTTTTACGATCAAAATCTTTCCGATCAGGAGATACCGAATCGCTTTCGCGTTCTGACATCGGAATTGGTGTTCGGCGAACAAGGTTCCGATACTTCTGCCGTCGTCAACACTTCCACGGTCACCACGAGCTCCACTCAGGTGAGCTCCGGACTAGGTGGGGGTGGTCATTTGAGCCCCGATGGCCGCGTCGGGAAGCCAGCCCGAAGACGATCAAGGGCTTCAAGGCGAACCCCGACTACCTTGTTCAATACGGATACCACCAATTTCCGAGCCATGGTTCAACAATTCACTGGCGCGCCCACTGCTCCTTTCGAGGCGGGAGGTTCTCACTCCGCTGGGCCGAATTTCGGGTTCGGGTTCCAAGTTAACCCTAATAACTCCCCGATGCTTCCTCCCACCGGTTTTCACTTGCAATATCAACAAAATCAATTACTCCATCACCACCAAAACCAGCCGTTGATGTTTTCATTGAACAGAAACGATAACAATCCGGGAACAGGGGAGGTTTACTTTCAAAGAGTAGGCGGCGGCAACCCACGGGCGATCATGGAAGGTGGCGGTGCAGTGGCGGAGGGTGTTTCCTCACAGGTTCGTGGCTCTAGAACATCAGCCTCTTCCAATGATAATAGGGCTAACCCTAGGCTCATGTTTTGAGAATGTTAGGTACTGACTTCTCTTAGAGAGCACGTAAACGTCGACCAATGTATATATTCCTAGCAATTAATTAATGGGCTGTGGGATTCTTGTTTTCTAAAACAATGGGCCAATCCAATTTCAGCAAAATAATATATAATATTGCTATAATTTCATATTAATTGCTTCTTGCTTAGAAAATAAGAAAAATCGATGTGGTTTTACTTGTTAATTAAAATTTTGGGTACACTACATTTTCTTTAGTTATATTTATCATGTGCTCAACGAAAATAAAATTCAAACTCAAAGAAAACAATATTATGTGTAAATATACAATATTAATGAATAAGGTGGTCACTTAATTATTTTTTTATTGAAATTCAATGAAAATAACAAATTAATCTTTTAAGCAATTCTTGACCAATGTTTATAAATACAGTTTATAATATATATATATATATATATATATATGATAATTATTTAATATATTAATAATAAAATAAAAATTATAAATAAATTTAAGAAGCTATTATTATATTAAGTGCCACATTCTATCACTTTAAGGAAGTTCTATCTCAAAAGTCAAAATCACTTGTGAAATTCAATAAAAGAAAATAACTTGTTGGTCAAATGAATTTACATATAGGATTGCGGAGTAAATAATATATTAGACTTGTAATGATTTAAACTCAATCTGTACAATTCTATATCCAACATTATTATAAGATAATTATGTGGCTATCAAATGCCCGAGATATATAATAAAACATTCATGAGATTCTTGGGGACAAAGAAAGAAACGAGAGAGATCATTTCGTTTCATACCATCATAATATAATCGATCATATGGTCGAGGATCTTAATCTTGTGGTCTTAATCCTCGTTTGAGTCACTAAGATACCCACATATACTTCATTACTAGATTAGTGTCGAGGACACCTGTGGATGCCTCTAAATGAGATTTCTATGTTTTTACAACATGAGAAGCTATTTGACTGAAGCCCCTAACCCACAGGGTAAGCGAATTATGTTAATTCTTTATGATCCCTTTGTAATAGTACATGAGATGATTATGAATCCATATACAACTTTATAGGGGATGATTATAAATGCCTTTACAAGTTATAAAAGATGTTTTTAGGTGAGATTTTTCTACTGTGATGCTAGTCGGTTATATAAATTTATAATTCTCAGTCTAAACTGAAAAGGATGAACCGTTTCTAAGGTGATCTTGGGGATGCCTCTGCATGCTCAATGGAGTTGTCCCTAACTTGGATGCCTCACATAGTTAGTAAGATAAGAATGATGTATGGTTGTCCAATTGAGATGATAGAGTAGGAACCATCATGTTGTGTGAAGAGAAATAACCCAAAGTATCATAATGAAAATTAATCAATTTTAAAATATGGAATGCATCATGTTAAAAGGATCATTGTATGAATATGGTCTCTTTCTTCGTTTAAAAAAGAATAGAACTGACTCGTAAGAATATTGATTTTGAATGCTTAACGAAATTGTTCGTAAATGATAAAAATGATATACGATCCCCCATCTAAATTAATAAGGAAAGAGAACCATTGCATGAAGAAAAATGATATAGAATATCTAGTAAATTGTTCTTAGAACATAGGAAAAGATTGAGGTCATTGGATTGAGATCATTTTCTGAATGATAATATGTTCTCATGTATCATGGTATTCTTTCACTGAGATCTCATAAAATAAGAGCAAGATGTATAGATGTAGGTGTTGACTCCCCTTTGGTTAAGCATATTACGTATAAGAAAGCCTAAGGACCAAAAAAGTCGATCGTTTCTATAGAAAAAAGGATAGACTCAGTAAGTAAAAACACTTTTAAATAACTCACACTGTATTCCGAATTCATCGTTATATAACACTCACATGATCAAAGTCTGTCACTCCGAAGAGATTCTACCTCAAAGTCACTCATAAACCCTAATAACGAATAACTCATATAGACATGCATATTATAGTGCAGAATAAATATACTAGACTTGTAATGATTTAAACCTAATATTCATAATTCTATATCAATCCGATTACAGGACAACCACGCGACTATCATTCTATCAAATACTCGATAAATATAACAAAACATCTCTTGAGATTCTTAAGGACAAAGTAGAAAAGAAGAGCGTACCTATTTTATCTCATACCACTATAACATGTTTAACCGGTTGCTTTTTGTTCAAAATAGAATGAGTGTACTACGAATCTCTGATTTAATCGCATCATTTTTTATTATTATTTAAACAATTGTAAACAATTATCACTCGTTAAACATCAACTATTACCGTATAAAAATTAATTTTAAAATCAAGTAAAATTATACACCAAACATAATATAGTTTTTTAATAATATAATGGTTTTAATTAATCTTAATTAAATTTTAGACATCGAACAACACACATAACCGTAGTTTTCTCTAAAAAAATTAGTTTTCTTTTATTAGTGTGGTGCTATCTTTTTTCTTTTTTATCTTTGTTGATCTGCGACGACACCAACTTTAATGTTGGTTGTCGACTGTCGGTATTCTTTATTGTCTTTTTCTTTTTTATATCGTATCTTTATTTTTTTTTTCATTTTCACGTTTTCATCTGTCTTTAAGACACGTTTTCTTATGTTTTTGATAATGCTTTTCGATTCTTTGGTCGTATTTTCATTTATTTTTTTCTTCTAAATGTTGATTTGATATCGCCATGATCGATCAAGATGGCGATTATCTGATATCTTGTGATCTTCCCTCCTTTGGACCATCGGATTGGAATTGGATACCTGGTTTGCAATCTTGGATAGCTTTTTCACGACGCTCGAGTTCGATTTGTGGTTTGTCGGTAGTCTTTCAATAGTTCGATCCCTTTTTGTGGTTATTTTGTCGATGCAGTCGGATCTGTTTGTATCTATATTTGTTTGAGTTTTTTGGTTAGATTTAATCTTTCTTTGTATGGTCCTTATGTGATCTTAAGTTACTAGTTTTATGTACGAACCAACTTATCTCAGTGGTTAAAGGAATCGTTATTGTTTCTATAGGTCACGGGATCGAGCACCAGTGGCTAAAGCAGATAGTGGCTACATCATGGTGATTAAGCGTTCATTGCCAAATGGTTGAGAGTATTTAGAACATATATTACTTTGTAATCATTTTAGCTTAATAAAAAAAAAAGTTGATAGTTTTATTTCAACGATTATAAGAAATTTTTTTAATTATATGTTTAATTTATAATTATGATTGTAAATTTTTATTATAATTTAAGATATTTTTATTTTAAATAAAATTAATTGTTTCTTTAAAAAAAATAGTTTTAGAAACATCGATCAACCAAACATTAAAAAACGAGTAAACAAGGAAAAGGACACATACGTGAGTGAAAGGAATCGGATAGAGGGGATGAACCAAAACGTGTAATGGGACCCAGTTGACATCAAAAGGTTAAAATGGAATCGGTAAAGTCAAATTTTAGGCTAATCTTTACATAATTTGAAAATTAAATAATAAAATTTTAAACAGAGAGATTCACTAAGACAACTTTCAAGTTAAGTCCTTATTTGGTAAAAGAATCATTATTACTGTGCACCTTAATTTCAAAATTATTACAGTAAGTATGCCATGTCAAGCACGTGTACTTATACTACACATATCCTAGGCTCATTTTCCCATTTTACTTTTCTTTCAGATTTACCCTTATCTTAGGCGCATGATAAACATTAGGGTAAATCACTCAACTATTACATTCTTCCATGTTGATCATTAATGTTTCAATTTTATCAATCAAATCACTAACTATTTAAATGCTTCAATCAAGCCATTGATCGTTAATTTTTAACGGAGATGGTGATGTGGTAGTTAAAAAAATTGACATAATTATATATATGGTCCTCAATACTTACATATTTTATCAATTTAATCCTAATTTTAATTTAGTTTAATTTAAAAAATTAACACTCTAATAAGGTACACATGTCACTTGTAAATGTGTCACAATAATATATTTACACTTGACACCTCCGGATTGGAGGGTTAATTTTTTAAAATTAAATTAAAATTAGGACTAAATTAATATAATATGAAAGTACTGAGGACAATTACAAAATTATGCTAACTTCATTAATTGTCATGTCAACATCTATGTTAATAGTTAATGACTAATAACTTGATTGAAATATTCAAATAATTAGATGGTCTAATTAATGAAATCGAAACATCAATAATCAAAATGAAATATGATAATAGTTGAATTATCACCCGTATAATTTACCCTAAACATTATTAGTACACACATCCCTACTGAACATAATTCCACTGCCTCCTTAGTGTCTCTTTTAGGGAAGAGTTTTCCACCTTCGATAAGCACTGTTAAAGTATCATTAACGATGAGCACCGTTGAGTATCACTAACGATGAGCAACGCTGAACATCATTAATAAAAATTTAAAATTTTAAAAAATTCAACATATAATTGTAAATTAGTTAAAAGTTTAAAGGTAAATTATTTAAAATAAAATATTTATTATATTATTTTCCATAAAATTTTAACAATAAAAAATTATAATTTACTTTTAAAAATTATTTAAAATTTTTTTAAAAAAGGATTATGAAAAATAATGTAATTAATATTTTAATTTAAGTAATTTACCTTTAAATTTTTAACTAATTTATAATCATAAGTTGAGTCCTTTTATAATTTTAATTTTTTACAAATTAAATTAACGGTGTTCAACGATACTCATCCTTAGTGGTACTCAACGATACTCGTCAAGCGTTTGTAGAATTTTGCCTCTTTTAGTGCTCCATATGTTATGTTTCGACACATGAATTAATATATTAACTCATAATTAACAGATTTTCTTGGTTAATATTTTTGATATTTTTTGAAGAAAAAATCATTTCTCTATTATTTCTTGCACTTTTTCTGTTTCAACTATGGTCCACCGTTGAAAGCTGGTTTGTATAATATCATATGTTTTAAGTTTGATAAGATCGATCTTCTTTGATTAAGGGATGAGTTTTACTATGGAGAATCGCAAACCAGCATCGTTGTCTCATACACCCGATCTTAAGGCTCTCTATATTCATTTGACTTAGTGATATTCAATTTATCATCGAGATCTAGAATTATCGAGTAATCTCAATGATAAGAAAAAATATTATTCTTTTTAAAGGATCGAAATTCGAACTAAATAGTTGACATTCAAATCATAAACCCCATATATGTTACCTACTCTGGTTTGGTATGTTAAAGCTTCCAGCAAGTCCCTCGTATCGTCGTTTACGGAAGCTATGTCCAAGCCTCTGTCTTGGCGGCTAATGCAGTCCAACCATGCTGATGACTGGTCCAAGCCCACATCGCACATGCTCAAGATCAATGCTGATGAAGCCTGCTCACTGGCGGACGAACATCCCGATATTGGCATTCTTGCTCGGAATAGCCATGGCTTGGTGGTTGCCTGTCAAGTTATCCCTCTCACCGGTCCTAATGATTGTGGAAGCGGCTGTTATTACCTCCGGTATTTATTTATCGATTGAAACGAATTATTCGCAAGGATGTATTGAGAGAGATGCTGCGAATGTGGACTTGTCCGTGGTTGGTTTCCACCTTGATGCAGTCCGACGTTTATTACGCACGCAAATTAAGTTCTATTATCGCCCGTGGTTCCATCCATGCTGTTGTTCATGCACTTGTTCACTATGTTTTATCGCTTTTTGGAACCTATTATGCATATGATTTCCCTTGATATATTTCGGATATAATCTCAAACGATGCCGACTAATGCAATAGATGTCTTCTTTAGAGAAAACAATTAAAAATCATTGTATACAGATCTAATTAAAGAATAACTTTTTTTGATAGCGTGACATGAGAAACAACACAATGGTAAACACAAGCAACAAATGGAAGAGTTGGTTTTTTTACATTTTGAAACACTACAAAAATAGCAGCGGAAGAAGCGCATATTCGAAGGCATTGAGGGGTGTTTGAAACGGAAACTCCCTTCTTTGCCTTACGACGAAAAGATGTAATCCGAATTATAATTATGAGACACGACAAGTTTTAAATGTCTAAATTCTATAATCTCCATCATGAACAACGACAACGCCAGTGATAATCCAGATCGCCTTGTCCGTGTCTATGCCGATGGCATCTACGATCTTTTTCACTTCGGCCACGCTCGCTCCTTCAAACAAGCTAAGAAATCGTATGTTTTCCTCCCTCTTTTATCCACTTTCTTAACTTTTAATCTGCATATATTTCTTGGTGTCTTTCAAATATTTCCATCAGTCCCATTTTTCTGATATGTTTCTAATTTGGGGGCGTTTTCTTGGTTTTCCATTTTATTTTTTGATTATAAATGTGAATAATTTTTGCTAAACTTTAGGTTTCCCAATACGTATTTAGTTGTGGGATGTTGCAATGATGAAACAACCCACAAGTACAAGGGTAAAACTGTTATGACCGAAGCAGAGCGCTATGAATCCCTTCGCCATTGCAGGTATTCTTTCCATAACTCTCAACCATAATGCTAGATCAAGGTTGCGGCTCCGATGTTGTGATTGTGAATGTGCATACGTTACGGCGTGATTTATTTCTTAAAAATAACTATGTTTTTCTTTAATGGAACAATTTTGTTAGAACTTAGAATTGATATTATGTTATTTGTTATTCATTTCTTACAGGTGGGTTGACGAAGTCATTCCCGATGCACCATGGGTTATCAATCAAGAATTTCTTGATAAACACAATATCGACTACGTGGCTCATGATTCGCTTCCGTAAGGATAGGCAATGCTTGCTTGTTTTTTAGACTAATTTGTTCATTGTGAATGTTGCATTGTATTACATTACAAATATAGGGCTCTTAGTTACTGAAAAATATACAAATACTTGGCATATTTCATCACATCATGTAGCCTTTATACTTTGCCATAATTTATTTTACAGCTACGCAGATGCCAGTGGAGCTGCCAATGATGTGTATGAGTTTGTGATTTAATTGAGACATTTCTTTGTAGTTATTGCAGTAGGTGCTCTATTAAACTTTTGTTTTATGTATATTAAAGTAAGATCTCGTTCTTAGGTTAAAGCTGCTGGGAAGTTCAAGGAAACTAAACGAACTGATGGGATTTCGACGTCAGATATAATAATGAGAATTGTTAAAGATTATAACCAGTATGTGATACGTAACTTGGACCGTGGATATTCAAGGAAAGATCTTGGAGTTAGCTTCGTGAAGGTATGATCTTGAATCCTTGTGAGAGTGGAACTTTACCTTGAGATATTGTATAGGCAGAGATAGACTGAAAGGGGTAATTGTCCCCCTAAAAATTCCAAATTCTCATATATTTTAGATATTTTGTATTTTTTATTGATAATCTGTTTTTATTCAGAATTTTATAAGTTAGCCCCCTTAAAATAAATTACTGCATCTTCCACGGAAATGTTCAAATCACAAGGGCGCAAGGGGGTGTTTACCCTTTTTATTATCAATGCTTCTATATTGATGTTCCCATATAATATCAACAGGAAAAGAGATTGAGAGTGAACATGAGACTGAAGAAACTACATGAAAAAGTCAAGGAACACCAAGAAAAGGTGGGAGAAAAGGTATATTCCCTCATTGCCATGACTATCTAGATCTATTATATTTCACTCTTCTTCAATGGTTAATGGTTGGAATCTTGTAGTTCACTGGAAGGTAGATGCACATCTTTTAATTTTTCATTGGAAGGTAGTTACATTTATTAAGTTTGTAGGAATAATAATTGGATGAAATTCTCTAATCTTTACCTGAAAAATACTTGCAGATACAAACTGTTGCTACTCACCGTAATGAGTGGGTGGGAAATGCCGACCGCTGGGTCGCCGGATGTAACGAGTTGGTGGAAAATGCTGATCGGTGGGTTGCCGGATTTCTTGAGATGTTCGAAGAACGTTTCCATAAAATGGTGAGCAAAATCTAAGGAATTCTATTCTTATAGTAATGATAATTAAGTGCATGCACATATAAACTTTGGGTGCTTTTTAGGGCACTGCAATCAGAGAACGAATCCGGGAGCATTTGATGATGCAACAATCAAGGGGTTCCACATATCTGCTGGAAATCAGTGATGAAGTTGAAGACGAAGATGAGGAATATTATTATTATGATGACGACGACGTTGACGATGATAATGAGAAATACTATGATGAAGATGAATATTATGGCCAGAAAGACGAGAAAAAATGAAAATAGAAAAACAAAATACAGCTTCTTTAGTTTACGACTGTAGGGTTTGAGTAGAAAGCTTCATTATGTAATTTTGGTTATTCATATAATCATATCATACCTGAAATTTTTTTCATTAGTGAGCTAGGGCTTGTGCATCTGAATCTTTGATCGCAATGTGAGATTTCTCTTTTTTAAAAAAAATGAATTGTAGTCTGGATATATATAAGATGTATCGAAATAGATGTTAGTTATTTAATTATTTACAAGATTGTAGGATGTTGCTTATTTACATGATTTGTATCTATCAATTATATAAAGTGAATTTTAAATGTATAAAAAATTGTTATCGAGTTGTCTAGCTATGGTTACTACATCAAAATGGGTTTATAGCGGCGTTTTTTGAACAAACGCCGCTAAAGACTCAGATTTTCATGACGTTTGTATACAAACGCCGCTAAAGAATCGCACTGTAGTAGCGTTTTTATACAAACGCCACTATATACTCATACTTTTGTGGCGTTTTTGTACAATCGCCACTATAGACTCGTACTTTAGTGGCGTTTTTATACAAACACCGCTATAGACTCATACTTTAGTGGGTTTTTTTTACAAACGCCAATATAGAATCATACTTTAGTGGCGTTTTAATACCAAATGCTACTATAGACGTGTAGTTTAGTGGCATTTTAATACCAAACGCCGCAATTGTCATATAATCTAGTGGCGTTTATGTAAAAAAACATCTTTACTGAACACTACTTTAACATATCAAAACAAAACTCTAATTCCATAGATTCAGTTTGGGCCTCGAAATACATCTCCCCTCCCTTTTATCTTTTTGCATCCAACTCTCTCATCCTTTGATCCTTCGACCTCCATCGTTCGATCCATCTTCCCCCTTCCATTCAACCCAGGTATCTTAATTCTTCTTATTCCCTTCTTTCATTTCTTTCTTTTTCAAAACTTTTTTTATTTCAGTAATTCCTTTTAGGATTTTTTGGGTGATTGATCATGTCAGTGGATCCTTCTATGTGTATGTTTAAAATTTCTATCGAATCTGCATTGTTCCGTTGAAAGAATCGTGTTTTCCTTTTGCTCTTAGGGTTGTTTTGGTGATTTCTCAATTGATTTGGCTTCTTCAAATGCTTGTTCTTGGATTAAGGGAATTAGATTTGGTTGAAATGTGTTGTCAAGATGTATGTGTTATTATTCAGGGGAATAAAATACAAAATCTTTTCTCTTTTAACCTGAAACTTGGGCTTTTAAGAAATATTTCTCAAAAGGATGAAGAAACAAATAATGAGGAATCAACTGGTGTTTGTTCTTCAGAAGTTCCAATGACTATTGAAAAAATTGAAGGTAATGTTCGACACTTTCTTTAATTGTTGGTTCATTTTGAAAACTTAAATTGAATTATTTCTTATATAGTTAAAAATGGTTGAACACACAAGACTAGAGGACGTACAATGTTGAAGGAATTATACCAACTTCCTCATGGGAATCGTGTGAAAGTTTCAAGCAAAGAGAGAAACAACATATCAAAAAAATGTGAAGACTTTGAAAATCGACTTGAAGCAATGATGTAGATGATATGAAAAAATCAACCCCAGAGTCCACCATCTTAAATGTTATTTTAGATATATGCTTTATTTATTCCCTTTAACAATGTTGAACTACATTATATTTTACGTTAATGTAAACTTTGATTTATTATTATGGAGTTCAAGTTGGTTGTTATGGATTTCAAGTTTGTTGTTATGGATATCAAGTTTGTTGTTATGGATATCAAGTTTATTGGATAATGCTACAGGTTAAAAATTTAAATTTGGGTAACAAAATAGCAGAAAACAACATCTGGAAAATCAATTCTAATTAGTGGCGTTTGTATAACAAATGCCACTAAATACATAATCAAATATCGACATTCTAGAAAAAAATAACACTAAAGCTCTAGATCTTTTGCGGCGTTTATACAAAAAATGCCACTATAGCCATAGTCAATAGTGACGTTTTACATTCACAAACGCCACTATAAGTCATTACCTTCACCGACGTTTTTGGGAACAAACGCAGTTATATGTCAGAACATTTAGCGGCATTTTTTACAAACGCCATAAAAGAAAATACATATAGCGGTGTTTTTCAACAACACCACTAAATATCATAACCTTTATAGGCATTTGTGGAAAAAACTCCGCTAAAAAAATAACCTTTAGCAGCATTTATCGTCCACAAACGCCACTACCTTTTGCGGTATTGGTTTTAGTGGTGTTTTTTTGTTTCGCAACTAGGGTTTTTAGCGACGCTTAAAAATACCGCTATATGACCAAAATAATGTCGCTAAAAACCTATTTTGCTGTAGTGGGTTTTTCTTTTCCAAAAGATTCAAGAGGGTTTGAGTCTCGAGTAAATTTTGAAAATTTTAAGCGAGTAAATGTAACACCCTTGTATCAATTCGGGTGACCTGACTTGATCCAAGGTGCCATATTAGGGTCACCGAAGCGATCCACTCTAAAAATTCAGGAAAAATAAAACTTTAATCAAGAAAATTTTAAAATCGTAAAACAATCTCAAAATATAAATAAATTCAAACATTTTTCTGACATTAAAACTAAATTCGATAATACATAGTATAAAAATAAGTTTCATACTCTAATATGAAACTAAAATAGAACCTGCAAGCCCTCTAATTCATGCATCGTACTCCATAAGCAACGTCAGTGAAACTTCAATTGATGTCGATAAAAAGCACATGATCAATTCCTTTAACCTGAAATAGTACATAATGGAATGAGCTTTGGGAAAACTCAATAATACATAACTATCGGATTATGCTAAAGGTAAAAAAGATATATTGTTGAAAACATTTTGATGTTTCGATATAATAAATTAAATTAAAAGAATTTTAATTTTGAAAAAGATTTTTCTAAGCATATTCGATATATTAATCGAATATCAAAATATTAAAGTTTATTTTAAATCCTTACTAAAGTGTAAAATTAAGTTTTAATATTAAAATAATTTCAAAACAATTTTACAAAGTATTTCGAACCGTTTCAAAGCCAAAAATTACAGTTTGTCCAGAGGGAACTGATTCCCCCCAAGGGGGTACCGATTCCCCCTGAAGGATTTGGCTCAGAGAATTCCAGTATGCTCGGAGGGAATCGATTCCCCCCCAGGGGTACCGATTCCCCCTTGTTCAACGGTCGAAATATCTGAATTTTACACTTAGGGAACCGATTCCCCATGAGGGGTACCAATTCCCCCCACGCTCCAAGCTGTTGTATTAATTATTTTCACACTTAAACGGCTCCAATGGTTCATTAATGATCCCCAACGTTCAGAAGTGATTCAAGGTGTATTTAAGCAAGCTTAGAAGCCATTGATTAACAACAAGAAACATCAAGCAACTAGAATCAAGAGAGAATCAAAGAGAAAGCATCAAACCTCAAGTTTGAGCATTTCAAGCCTATTTTTCATTCAATATTCATTTTTCTTTCAAGAACACTTATTGTGCTCAATTGTATTTATTCTTGAGTGTTCTTTCTTTATTCTAGAATTGTGCAAACATATTTGCCTTGTGAGGTTTTTCTTGTGAGTTTGCAAATTTGTAATCTTCTCTTTGAGAAAATAGTGTTCTCAAGAATTGGGGTATATTCTTGAGGGAGTTATAAGGTTATCTCTTTGGCCTCAAAAGAAAGAACAAATTAGTGAATTTGTTGAAAAATCCTTAGTGTGGATAGCTAAGGTAGTAGACGTAGACTTTGGTTGATAAAGTCGAACCACTCTAAATCGCTGTGCAATTACTTTCAATTTTCTGCAAAAGCTTCCACAAAATTTTAATTACCAATTCACCTCCTCTTGGCCGATTCCGTCAATCGATTAACTCAATAATTGGCATCAGAGCCTAACTCATTTAAAGGTTTAATCGCCTCTTGAGTCGATTCGGGAAGAGTTACATCGATAATCAAAGTCATCAATGGCCTCTACTTCAAACTTCGACTCCGGTCTCGATTCGATGCCCGTCAACAAGCCTCCTTTCTTCAATGGGGCTAACTATGCCTATTGGAAAAATAGGACGATGTACTTCATTCAAGCAAGTGACATGGGAGCATGGAATGTCGTAGAAGAAGGATACATCAAGCCTCTCACTCATCCAAGATTGTGGAGTGAAGGAGAGACAAAAATGTTCCAGCTCAACTCCAAAGCCATCCATATCATATTTTGTGCTCTTGGACCAGATGAATACAGAAGAGTTTCATCTTGTACAACCACCAAATAAATATGGGACAAACTTCAAGTCACTCATGAAGGTACCGATGAGGTAAAGAAATCTAAAATTAGTATTCTAACGCATAGCTATGAAAATTTCAGGATGAAACCAAATGAAGATATCAAAGCTATGATGGATAGATTCTCAACGATTGTCAATGGTCTCAAATAATATGGAGAGATCGTTTCAAATGAAAAGTTTATGAGGAAGTTAGTTTACTCCCTTCCAAAATCATGGCAATCAAAGAAGACGGCAATCATCGAGTCTAAGGACCTAACGTCCTTAACTCTTGAAGAACTAATCGGTTCCCTCCTCACTCATGAAATGATGCTTGAAGATGAGGTGGACCTCGATAAGATTGACGAGACACCAAAGGAGAAGGAGAAGAATAAAACATTGGAGTTTCTCTCAAATCCATAAAAGATGAGAGTGATTCGAATGAAGATGACGATGATGAGGAAATGGCATTGTTTGCCAAACGGTTTAGAAAAAGGATGAGACCTTACCAAGGAAGAAAATTCAAAAAAAATGAAGGCCTAAAAAATGAACCAAAAGAGAAGGACCCGATCATTTGCTATGAATGTAAAAAGTAGGGGCATGTCAAATATGATTGCCCATAATTGAAGAGAAAAGGTCAATCAAAGAATAAGCACAAGGCTGATGTGGCTACATGGAGCGATTAAGAAGGTTCCGATGAAGAGGAATAAGAAGTAGCAAACTTGTGCTTGATGGCATTCGGGGAAGATTCTATGGTAACCTCTAACTCATCTAATTTTGATGATTTATCTTATGATGAGCTATTAGAGGAATATAATGGGTTGGCTTCGGATTATGAGAAATTATTTTCAAAACATAAAAATGATATTTCAAAATTGAAAAATGAAAATAAACTCATATCCAAAACCAACAACGATCTTGAAAGTGAAATCAAAGATTTGCAAATCAAACTAGAAGAGTTTGAAAAGAAAAATTCGGATTTGCAAAATTTACTTTCAAAGGTCAATGATGATCATCAAAAGAAAATTGATGATGTTAAAGCTTCTTTTGATAAAGTTAGAACAAAACGTTTTGAAAAAGAAGAAAATTCAAAATCCAACTTTGTTAGAAAAAGTTTTAAAAACTACAATCATAGAGGTCCTCGAAGAACCTCTAATGGAAAAATCGTTAGAAGTATGTGGATTCCTAAAGAACTCATTACTACTAAAGATAAAGATATCCTACACAAATGGATACCTAAGGGGACTAGGATTTTGGAAACTAATGAATATGGACCCAAAATAATTTGGGTACCAAAAATTAGAAATTAATCTATGTTTGTAGGAAAAGGAGCATTGCTACAAGGCACGGGAAACAAATCCAAATTCATGGTACTTTGATAGTGGATGCTTGAGACACATGACCGGAGACAAAAGCCGGTTCATAGAGCTTAACGCAAAAAATGGAGGAGAAGTGACTTTTGGTGATAATTCAAAAGGTCACATTGAAGGTATTGGTACTATAGGTAATATCTCTTCCATACAAATTAAAAATGTGTTATATGTGATTGGATTAAAGCATAATCTATCGAGTATTAGTCAACTATACGATAAGGAATTCAATGTCATGTTTGAAATTAATGGTTGTAAAGTCGTTGACATTGCATCTAATAGAGTTATGCTTGTTGGTCATAGAATATGAAACATATACATGGTGCATTTAGACTCTATAGAAATGAATAATTTATGCCTAGTTGCTAAGGATGAACATGATAGTTGGTTATGGCATAGGAGACTAGGACATGCTAGCATGAGTGTTTTGCAACGGTTAGTTCAAGGAGAATTGGTTCGAGGGCTACCTAAACTAAAATTTGATAATGATAAAATCTGTGATGCTTGTGCTAAAGGAAAATAAAAGCGAGTTTCTTTTAAATCCATTAATGATGTGTCAACTAGTAGATTATTACAATTGATCTATATAGATCTTTTTGGGCCAACTAGGACTACTAGCTTGGGTGGAAAAAAATATGCATTTGTCTTGGTAGATGACTATTCTAGATATACTTGAGTTCTATTCTTAAGTACTAAAGATGAAGCATTAGAAAATTTCATCACATTTTCAAAAGTAATCCAAAACGAAAAAGGTTACTCTATCACTAGTGTTAGAAGTGATCATGGCACTGAATTTAAAAATCTTGGATTTAATGAGTTTTGTAATTCTAATGGTATTAGCCATAATTTTTCAGCACCTAGAACCCCTCAACAAAATGAATTTGTTGAGAGGAAAAATCGAACTTTAGAAGAAATGGCTAGAACCATGCTTTGTGAAAATAATTTGCCAAAATATTTTTGGGCGGAAGCCATAAATACCGCTTGTTATGTTGTAAATCGAGTAATGATTAGGCCAATTTTAAAGAAAACTCCATATGAAATTTTCAAAAATAAAAGCCTAACATTAGCTTTTTTGCATCCTTTTGAATGTAAATGTTTTGTTTTAAACAACGGTAAAGAAAACCTTGGCAAATTTGATGCTAAAAGTGATGAAGGATTTTTTCTGGGTTATTCCTTAAATTCTAAAGCTTATAGAGTATTTAATAAAAGAACTTTGGTTGTAGAAGAGTCTATACATGTTGTTTTCGATGATAATCTCCTTCTGAGGAAGGATTCTTGTTTGAATGATGATGTAGGTATTATAAATACAAATGACGTTAGACATGACGTTGGAGAATCATCATCAAAGGAAGAAACGAAAGATGAGGAAACTCATGATCCTCTTGAGAATCCAACCATTGAAAAAAGGTAAGTATCTTATCCAAGAGAGTACAACTATGTCAAGGATGGTGAGATTATAGGTGATCCATCCAAAGGGATAACAATTCGATCTTCTTTTAGAAATATTTGTAATTATGTTGCATTTATTTCATGCATAGAACCTAAGAATATTAAAGAAGCATTAAATGATGAACATTGGATTATGGCTATGCAAGAGAGTTAAATCAATTTGAGAGAAGTAAAGTATGTACATTAGTTGAAAGGCCTAGTAATAAATCTATTGTAGGTACTAGATGGGTATTTAGGAATAAGATTGATGAGAGTGGTAATATAGTGAGAAACAAGGCTAGACTTGTTGCTCAAGGGTATACTCAAGAAGAGGGCATAGACTATGATGAAACATACGCTCCCGTAGCTAGGATGGAAGCAATTAGAATGTTATTAGCATTTGCATGTTTTCATGAATTTAAATTATATCAAATGGATGTTAAAAGTGCATTTTTAAATGGTTTTATAAAAGAAGAAGTGTATGTGGAACAAACTCCAGGTTTTGAAGATTCAAAATTTCCGGATCATGTTCTTAAATTGACAAAATCACTTTATGGTTTAAAACAAGCTCATAGAGATTGGTATGAAAGATTGTCAAACTTTTTAATTGAAAAGGGTTTTTCAAAAAGGGAAGGTTGACACTACATTGTTTTTAAAGCATAAAGGTAAAGATTTATTAGTAGTTCAAATTTATGTTGATGATATAATATTTGGTTCTACTAATGATGTTCTTTGCCAAGAATTTTCTGAGCTAATGCAAAGCGAATTTGAAATGAGCATGATGGGGGAGCTCTCATTTTTCTTGGGACTCCAAATCAAGCAAAGAAAAGATGACATCTTCATCAATCAAGCTAAGTATGTCAAAGATATGCTCAAGAAATTTGGACTAGAAAATGGGAAACCTCATGACACTCCAATGAGCTCTTCTACAAAGCTTGACTTGGATGAAGGAGGTAAATGCGTGGATGTTAAATTATATAGGTCAATGATTGGTTCTTTGCTCTATCTAACTGCAAGTAGACCAGACATTATGTTTAGTGTTTGCTTATGTGCTAGATTTCAATCACGTCCTAAGGAATCACATTTACTAGCTGTTAAGAGAATCTTTAGATACCTTAAGGACACTCCTAGTTTAGGACTTTAGTATCCTAGAGACTCTAGCTTTAGCTTGCATGCCTTTTTTGATGCGGATTATGGAGGATGCAAATTAGATAGGAAAAGCACCTCCGGTACTTGCCAATTCCTTGGAAATATGTTGATTTCTTGGTTTTCAAAGAAACAAATTTGTGTTGCATTATCTACCACTAAAGCTGAATACATTTCAGTCGGTAGTTGTTGTGCACAAGTTTTATGGATGAAACAACAACTTTTTGATTATGGAATTGAAGTAGGTACCATTCCTATCAAGTGTGACAATACTAGTGCTATTTGTCTCACTAAAAATCCCATCCAACACTCTAGAACTAAGCACATTGAAATAAGACATCACTTCATTAGAGACCATGTCACTAAGGAAGATGTAGTTATAGAATTTGTTGATACTTTGCATTAATTAGCGGACATCTTTACAAAACCTTTGGACAAGGAACCTTTTTGGACACTTAGGAGAGAATTAGGTTTAACTGACCTATCTTCACTTAGTGTTTAAAATAATTTTAGCACTTTTAAGACTAAATGAAAAATGCTTATAATAGTAATTTCTGATTACATTCATTGCTATTAGTTAGGGGAGTTTATGATTCTTGATGAAAAATTAACTTTATGTTCAAATGTAGTTTAAGGATTAATTTGATTGATTTAACATAATTAATTTTTGATATATGAGTTGCCAATACCACTAGAGAAGATTAATTTAGCATTTTGAGTGTTTAAAATACATATTTTTGAATTATAGGGCAGAGGGAATCGATACCACCTTGAAGGGGAACCGATTCCCCCATGGGGTTCTGGTTTTACGGGCAGAACACCCTAATTTTTCCTCAAACCCTCAATATCTTCTTCATTCACGCCGTTCTCTTCCTCTCTATCTCCCTATCTCCTCTTTGCTTCATAACATATATTTCTTGTCGGAATTTCATCATTTTTCAAATCCTAAACCTGCTAGCATCATTAAAATCGTGCAAACAACATCAAAATCCACTCAATCTCATCTTTCAAGGTAAATTTTTCTAAACTCTCTATTTCATTGATTTTGAACATAGGACTAGTTTCAATTAGTTCTAGATAGAAATAGTGATCGGGCATTGATTGTTTAGTGATTAGAAACTGGATTTTACAACTAATTTCATAAAAAACACAAGAATTTTCCAAAATTGTTTGAAATTTTCGAAATAAAAAAAATTGTTTTTCAAATTATTGTGTTTTGATTGAATTATGTTGTTGTTATGAAAACTATACATATATTGATTTTCAAAACCTCATTTTTCAATAAGTTTTTCAAAAACTTTGCCCATTATGATTAGTTTAAGAGAACCTTGAAATATTGAGAACTCAATTGAGTTTTGGGATTGATTGAATTGCATACATATGTTTTCTAAATTACAGGTTATCCATTCTATTCCGATTTCGTAAACCATTTCAAATCCTAAACGTGCTAGGTCTTCATCTAGTCGTTCAAACCAACAACCAAATCTACCTCCAAATCCTCCTCATATTCCTGAAATTCCTATTCCTAATCCCGTTAATCCTAATATGACTATCCAAAACTCGTGCTTCAATAATCCTGGTCCTAGAAATCATCGTTTCTGGTATTATCAATATTTTGACTCTTACAAAATTAGAGAAGAACGTAGCCCTTCTCATCAAGCTATGATAGATATCGATTTTAGATATCTTCCTCTTTTACAAGAGTGGAAATTTGATAAACTTTGTGACCTTGAACCTATAGTTTACCATCAACTTATTCGCATATTCTATTCTAATGCCGTTTGTATTAAAAACCGAGCTCAAACCAAAACCATAGCCGTTCTTTCCTATCTCCTAGGACAATTCATCCATCTTGACTCGGCTTACATAGCTAATGAATTAGGATTAGATAATGATGGTATATCAAATGAAAAATAGTTTTTAGGTTCTCGTTATAAAAGAAGGGATAGTGCGAGTGTCTTGGATCTTCATGATCGTTTTCTTCATCTAATGATTTCTTGGTGGTTTTGACCATCCAGAGGTTGTTACTCTACTCTTCGTGCTTTAAATATTTGGTGGTTACATTGTTTCCAAAACAATATTAAAATAAACCTACCTCAGATTATTTTTGCTGAAATTGTTGAAACCGTAAATCTTGTTGCTAATAAAAAACTCTGTTCATCTCTAGTTTACGGTTGCATTCTGAGTAATCTATTTTCTAAAGTCGGGCTTAGAGTAGGTCTAGATGCCGTCTTTCCTCTCAAAAAACAAATCAATCTTCTTTCCTTAACGAGAGCGGGATGGATAAAGAATAAGGACACCTGTGAATGGGTTCGATCTTCTGAAAATACTCCGGGAGCTAGCTCTTCTCAAGCTCCACCAGAAGCTGACGACGATCCCGAGCTTGAACAATTAATGCAAGATATTGACGAAGCCGACGATGAGCCGGAACAACACGAGGAACAAGCTCAACAAGAAGATCATGTGCCTCCATATTTTCAATCATTTATGGAGACATTTGATTTCCGTTATGCATCATTGGATTCTCGCTTCACTTCCATAGAATCTCACTTCTCGACTATGGAAGCTCAACAATTGGAAATTCTTTGGGAGATGCGTGCAAACAATGAAGCAACCAACGCTTGTATTAATGAACTCACTCATGAAATGGCAGCTATGCGAGCTCATTTCCCACCTCCCGATCCTCCTACGGATGCTTGAACTTTGATCTTTGCTTTGCTTGTTTGGATTAAACTTGGATATTTGCATTATTGTTAAAACATTTTGAAAGCTTTTGGATTGTTTATTTTTGGTTGTTCGAACTTATGTTTAATACATTTGATTTGGATTTCGTGTTTATTTTGCATCTTTAGACATATATGACCAATTATCCATTACATGTTTATGAATATTGATTATGAAACTAATGGCTAATCTCATTTTTGATTGTGTTCTTAGCAGCTTATGTTTATATATATTGGCTAAATGATTTCAAAACCTTTTTTAAAATCCTTTATGAGTCTTTTTGATTTAACAAAAAGGGGGAGAAAATTAATATGTTAAAAGCATTTTTGTGAAGGAGTAGTATTAAAGTAAGGGGGAGTAGTATTTTTCAAAATCAAAATTCATTTTGAAATTAGAAAATCTTAAAATGTTTTGTTATATCAAAAAGGGGGAGATTGTTGAAAACATTTTGATGTTTTGATATAAAAAATTAAATTAAAAGAATTTTAATTTTGAAAAAGTTTTTTCTAAGCATATTCGATATATTAATCGAATATCAAAATATTACTCAAAGTATTTCAAAGTTTATTTTAAATCCTTACTAAAGTGTAAAATTAAGTTTTAATATTAAAATAATTTCAAAACAATTTTACAAAGTATTTCGAACCGTTTCAAAGCAAAAAATTACAGTTTGTCCAGAGGGAACCGATTCCCCCCAAGGGGGTACCGATTCCCCCTGAAGGATTTGGCTCTGAGAATTCCAGTATGCTCAGAGGGAACCGATTCCCCCCTTGTTCAACGGTCAAAATATTTGAATTTTACACTTAGGGAACCGATTCCCCATGAGGGGTATTGATTCCTCCCACGCTCCAAGCTGTTATATTAATTGTTTTCACACTTAAACGGCTCCAATAAGTTTATTAATGATCCCCAACATTCAGAAGTGATTCAAGGTGTATTTAAGCAAGCATAGAAGCCATTGATCAACAACAAGAAACATCAAGCAACTAGAATCAAGAGAGAATCAAAGAGAAAGCATCAAACCTCAAGTTTGAGCATTTCAAGCCTATTTTTCATTCAATATTCATTTTGCTTTCAAGAACACTTATTGTGCTCAATTGTATTTATTCTTGAGTGTTCTTTCTTTGTTCTAGAATTGTGCAAACATATTTGCCTTGTGAGGTTTTTCTTGTGAGTTTGCAAATTTATAATCTTCTCTTTGAGAAAAGAGTGTTCTCAAGAATTGGAGTATATTCTTGAGGAAGTTGTAAGGTTATCTCTTTGGCCTCAAAAGAAAGAACAAATTAGTGAATTTGTTGGAAAATCCTTAGTGTGGATAGCTAAGGTAGTGGACGTAGACTTTGGTTGATAAAGTCGAACCACTCTAAATCGTTGTGCAATTACTTTCAATTTTCTGCAAAAGTTTCCACAAAATTTTAATTGCCAATTCACCCCCTCTTGACCGATTCTCAATCGATTAACTCAACATATATAGTAATACATGAAATTCTTTAGTGATGTAGGCATCTACGAGCTCCAAAAAAATATGTAGATCAGAAGAGTCAGACTGATATAGATCTTAGAGATAGAGTTGAAAAGTTTAGTGTGCTCTATCAGTGCGGAGAAAAATATATATATAGTTCCAGATTGAAATAATTTATTTCGTGCGAGCCAAGTAGCCTCCATGGTAATTAAATTGTTGTCATTCCTTGAGGACTCAGGTTTAAGCACCATAAATGCTAGGGGTGTGAGCATTTAATGTCTAAAGGTTAAGAGTTATATTTGAACAAATATTATCTTATACTTACCCCATATTAATCAAAAAAAATTATTTAAGTAAAACAAACTTTTAAAGAGATGATAAATTTTACTTTAAAAATCATCTAATTACCCTTCATCTGAACACTAGGATTTGTAGGTTCCTCTAAACCATACACCACCTGTACACCCGATAAGGGCCTTATGCTTAAAGCATAAGTACATGCGATAAGGACCTCATACGTATAACACAAGGACCTACGATAAGGACTTACCTTGTGCACAAAGCAGAAGTGTAACATCCCAAAAGTCGGGTTAGTGACCAAAATGAAAGTTTTTAAAACTTAGTAACCAATTTTAGAATAGATTAAAAGTTTAGGGACTTGATTGGAGAATTTTGGTATTGGAGTTAATAGCACAATTTGAAAGTGGAAAGGGTATAATGGTCATTTTATAGGAATGAATTTTATTTCCCCTTTATAAGGGATTTAACCACGTGGAGTTTGGGTAAAAAGAAAGAAAAGTCTGAACTTCTTCTTCTCCAAAAGTCTGGAACTTTTTCTTCTCCTTCTTCCTCTTCCCGTAAGCTCCATTTCAAGGTGAGTTACTTTCAAATTGTTTGCTTTTTGAATTTTTAAGTTGATTTTGATTCTTGGAGCATTAGGAAAGTTTAATGAAGCTTAAGGAGAATTGGAAACTAAAAGATGGACATGTTATGATAGATTAAGTAAATAGAGTTTTTAAGTGAATTATTGAAAAAGAACGAGTAAATGGATTTGGAAGTTGAATTTGACTTGTCATAAGTTGAAATAATAAATTCAAAGTGTTAGGAACGAATTTAGATCATGTTGATTTATTGGCTGGATTATAGAATTCAAGTATGTATATGGGAGATTGAATATTAAGATGAGTTAAAATGATCTAAGTTTGTTAAAATAAGCGTAGTTAAGCTTAAAGGACTAAAAGGAGGTTATGATAGAAGAATTAAGTAAGTTTGGTAAGATTTTTGGGTTAAATAAGTGAATTTTGGGCTATGAGTATCGATATTGCTTCATCAAGTACCGATACTTCAAGAGTAAAAGTGGGATAATTGGTATAGGGGTATCGATACTGGTTGAACAATATCAATACTATAAGCTTGAATTTGATAAACACATTCATGGGGTATCGATACCTGGAGGGTAGTATCCATACCAAGAGTATCGATACCATAAGGTCAGTATCAGTACCAATTTTTGAAACAAGGATTTATAAATGCAAAATGTCTGGTATCGATACCACAACTGGGGAAGTATCGATACCCTATAGGGGGTACCAATACTACTCTAAGTAGAAAATAGAATTAAGCATTTCTTTTGGTCTAAGAATTTAAGGATTGGATTATGATATTTGGAAAGCTGATATGTATATATATATGTATAATTGTGTAGATATCGATTGAGAGCCACGTCCGGACAAGTCGACAAGTAGTAGTCATCGAAAAAAAGATAAGAGATCGGTATTGACTAGTGAAGCCAGGTGAGTGCATATTAATTAGTATATGATGATGAATATAAATAAAACTTGCGATAAGTCTATTTCTTATAGTACTATGCATGAATTCATGAACATGAGCATGTGTTTGATATGAGTATATGTGCTATATGTGATTATAAATGTTACATGATTGTGTGAATACATGTTTTATTTATTATATATATATATATATATATATATATATAACAATAGGGACATAAGGAATTGTATGAATATGTGATATGTGATCATATATGCTAAATTATATATGTGATCATATATGCTAAATTATATATGTGAACATAAGAGATTAAGTGATATAAACTACGTGATTTTAAGGTATATGAATATATGTCTATGAGATAAGTCATGTGACAATGAGCAATATGAAAATAACTGATGTGATTACATGATCATAAGAGATAAGTCATATGATGTGAATTATATGATAAGAATATATGAGTCTATGTGATGTTGTTTTGTGAATATGTGAAATGATATAAATAATAATGCTCATGTTTTGTGTTATGAGGGCTAGAGGTATAGTTAGCATGCCAAGAGTCGAGGGTTCTATGTGGTCATTCGGGACATATATGTAATCTTTTGGAACAAATATGCGGTACTTCGGTACACTTATTTGGTCCATTGGAAAATGCATATGGTTCTTAAGAAGTGGTCCTTCGGGACATAGTGGTCATTCGGGATATATATATGATATGTGGTCCTTCGGGACATCTCTACGCGGTCTTTCGGGATAAAAAAATTCATATGCCCCTAGTGGGACCTTATACGAGTTGTGGTGACAACATATGTTCACAACCTCTATATACTCACATATCTTTAGTACTCACATGTGTACATGGGCTAATAAAAAGATAATATAAATAAACTTGGTATGATGATGTGTTGGGTTCTGTGTGAAGTGATATATGATGTGCATACATGGTAAGTAAATGATCATATGATAAAAGAGATTAATGATAATGCTAAGAATGTTGATATATGTGAATGTATTAAGTTAATGTTTGAAATGTGAAATGTTTATGCATAGTTAAATATCTAGAGTTTTGATTATACATGTTTTAAGCCTCACTAAGTCATAGACTTAGTGTGTGAGTGTTTCACACGTAGGTTCTGGGAAACAAGAAGAGGAGCTAAGAGGAGCTAGACATGTCAGCCTCTCCTTTATGAAGTTCAGATCAGAAAAGAATTTTGAATCATATGTATGTTGTTATATTAAATGTAGTTGGCATGTATTAATATATTTGAGTTAAATATGCTCTGATATGTTTGTAAAACCAATTGATTTAAATTAATGTAAAATATTCATTTTCTTAGATTGTGAATACAATTTTTTGCCAATTTGTAACGAAAAATGTTTTGAAAAGTCAATGTGACATCTTGGACTCGGATCCGGGTCGGATACGGGTTAGGGGTGTTACAAGAAGAGACTACGGTAATGTCTTACAAGTATTAAACTAAGCTTGAGATACTTTTTCCAATAATACCAACCCCAGAACGTAAAATAATAATACGAAAAATGTGATCCATATTTGTATAAGAAAATAGAAATTAGAGATGGTGTTTTTATTTTAGATAACGGAGTCATACTTTTAAAATCAGAGAAAACAATCTCATTTTTAAATCAGAGAAAATAAACAAATGCACATGTAACACACTGGAGGGTCGAATTTATTTCTCGGGAGTACTTGATAATTATAAAAGAAGGGAAGCAAAACTTTAGATAAATTTGGAACTGATTTCATAAATGTGGTCCCTATTAAAAAAAGGTCGATAACTAACATATCAAATTAGAAATTTTAAATATGATACATTAGGACAATTTAGGATTAAGATATATAATAAGAGTATTCAGAAACCGTGACCCAAGAGTTATTCTAGATTTTAGTATATTGGTCAAAAGGGCATTTTAGTCACTTTGATTTTTGAAGAAATCTTGGTAAAACAACTTAATAAGGATCAACGATGATTTATAGTATTCAAGATTTCTAAAGACATATTCGATTCCTAAGTCAAATCGAACTAACAGATCCCATCACTATAGTACTTATCAAGAATTCTGATAGGAACACTTCATTGATGTCGATTCCTTAATACTGACTACATTATGAAATTGAACAACTCACCTTCACAAATATTCCTTAAACAACTCTCAAGGAGATTCAAATGTATTAATATGATATTTATCCTTATTATCGTAGAGTCGTAGTATAAGAGTATTAGGAATGGCTAGCATACTCGGGTAGTACACCATAATCCTTATGGTCGTTACATTGTTAAAAGCTTTACTGGTAATTTCAGAACTTATCCAAAGACATTCACTTAATCCAAGTCATGAGGGTATTTAAGTTATTCGGGGACTCGATGATATTTCGGTCATTTTAAAGCTCAGTGGTATTTTGGTCATTTTAATCAATTATATCATATAGAGTATTTTTGGTAAAATAATCTTCAGGTGTTACTCAGAAATCAAAAAGCAGAGGTTAGAAATTGACTGTCAGAAATTTTCTAAACATATTAGGAATTAATAGGTAAATCGGTAGTCATATCAGACCAATCTTAATTCTTAGACTAATTCCACTATTAGAGGCAATCCATGTTCTTTAAAACCTTAAGGGTATTATCATCATTCCTTATCCAAATATTTACGGTAATAAAACTCTTAACAGGAAAAATCAAAGTCAAAGTCAAAGTCAACTTTAATCAGGTATGCGTCATGTCAAAAGTCAATGGTATGGGAAGTCAACAGTTCAATTTTGCCAGTTTGGTTAGACCGATCGATTTTGGCATACCCGATTCAGATCGATTTGGGTCAGTTCGGCTTGACCAGACCAGTTCTAGAAAAATCTGAGTTGCAAGACACTCCCTATGCGCATGGGTTGCACGTACTATGAGGAAAGGGATGGTTGAGGGTGGTCGATGAATCCTTATCTATTTTCTCACCATAAACAATCCAAATCCAGTCAAAATCAGGCCAAAACTACAAAGAAAATATTTAAAAAATGAATTGGGCTTATCTTCAATGGTGAACAGCATAGGCAGTGATGGTGAGGGACTCAAATGGTTGGGTTATGGTCAAAACAACCTTAAAAACTTGGTGGGGTAGGCGGTGAGCTATACAGACGACCCAATCGATCCAAAATGGTAAAAAACTGAGAGAGCTTCTTAGATTTCCTGATGAAGCTTCAATGAACTCTCAACACAGAATGACGACGAGTTTCAACGAATGATCACCTAGATTTTGATCGGACGAGGATGATGTTTCATTCAGTAGGGGCGACACACAACACTGCCTGAGATTGGACGGTGATGACTTAACATAATTTTAGGGTTTTAAAAGTTAGGATTCAATTTTATTGGGAAGGAAATTTGAGGATTTTAAAATCCCATTCTAAAAAGCTTATAAGATATTTTAATTAAAATATATCCAAATAGTGCCCTAGCCTAATGGCTAAGCATGAGCAGCCATGCTGCAGCAAGTGGGTTCAAGACCTCACGTTGCAGTTTCACCAAATCCCTTATTATTTTTTCTTTGAATACCAACAATGGTTAAATTTGAGAATGGGTCCCTAAACTTTTAGAAAAATTCAAAAACTATTATAAAACTTTGAAATATAATAAATTGATCCCTAAAATTAATTAAATAAGTTTCAATAGAAATCAAATTAAAATTGGGGTGTTATATAATTTCTTAGTGATAAAATGATGGTTCATAAATAGTGGAAATATTTGCAAGAATTGCAACATACTCAGGTGATAATCTTGTTGAAGAAAGCTGATCCTCAATGGGATACGAGCACGAAGAAGAATGTGTTGTTACAATAATATTGTTGAAGATATGAAGGCTTGTGATAAACTCTAGAACATCGTTGAGAAACTACCTCACTTGGTTGTAACTCATGTACAACGTCAGGCAAATCACATGGTTAATTCTGACACTGTTCAACTTGTGCTATTGAATATTCATGAATAGGTGAATGTCCTACTCTAGCATATTACACTCTTGTGGATCCAACACAAGTGGAGATGGAACCATTTGAGACTCAAGAGAAAGAACATCATCACAAATGATCAGGGGTAAAAATATATCATGAAATAGATCCACATTATAATGAGAAATAGTAATGCTATGAAAGAGAAATGTGTCTTCATAAAACACCACATTGCGAGACACTACAATTGTGGAAGTCCAAAATATACACATTGCACCCTTTTACTCTAATAGCATAACCAATGAAAATCTTGGGTAAATCCATTTAAAAAAACTTGTCCTAACGTGCTCGAAGGGTGAACACAAAACAGAAACTTCCAAAAACCTTGAGCTGCATGTAGTCTAAAACTTGACCATGCAAAACTTCATATAGAGACTTATTAGCCAAAACTAACATTGGAAGCTTGTTAATGAAAAAATTGGCTACAAGTATGCATTCTTCCATAATCTAACAGGCACCATTGATTAAAAAAATGGCACGAGTACTAGCTAAAAGGTATTGGTATTTTTTCTCCACAACCAAATTCTGCTTAGGAGTTTCAACACAAGAGAGCTGATAAAAAATTCCTAAACTAGAAAATAAGTCTGTGAACTTCAATTATAGAACATTATCATATCTAAAAGGTTTTTTATTATCAAACCTTGGATAGTTAACAAAGGTGATGATAAAAGTTAAGTCTCTTGATAAAACAAAGCTAATTTTTTTTCATAATAAAGCTAAAGCTAACAAACCCAATAATATAACCATATTATAACTGCAACATTTTAGGATAATTGCTAACTGTAATAAACATCTTTCTCACCATCATCCATGGATTTCTTTAATCTCTCCAAAATAACCTATCAACCTCACTGGTATGTAAAGACGGATGAAATTTTTTTTTTGATGTAGATGATGAAGATTGTGACTTCTTTTTGGATGAACAAGCTCGTAGTCTTCATTGGAATTGTCTTCAACAATATTGTTAAATGGTGTCAACTACCAACGTGACCAAATAGTACCAACTCAACCGCAGAAACGTACTGCATTAAATTTTTATGGTTGCAGTAATGGCTGAGTGATTGTGTAACTCCCCGAATTCTGGGTTAGGAGTTTTAGGTATATTTGATTTAGACCTTGGAATAAATCCCCTTATCCCATGAAGAGTTTAACCCAAGTAGCATTTGATTTGGGCTTGAGATGAGCCAACAAGTATTAAAAAGGGAATTTTTAGAGTGTACCAAATGAGGAGGGACTAGGTGGGCAATTAACCTATTTATTTGATTCAAAGCTGAAAACCTTTATGAAATATGGTCTCACGTCTGGCACCCATTCACCTCTGTTTCACTTATTTGTTTGTCTATTCTTCCCCACTCTTTCATCTTTGTTCCTCTCTAATAAATCAAGCAAATGTCAAAGCTTTAAGAATCCTAAGCCTTCTTTGAGCTAAGGTAAGAACTACAATCTTCATCTCTCAAGATTCAATTCAAACCTATATTTGCAAGTTTTAGGTTAAATTAGCAAAATATGGGGTTTAAATGGGGTTTGAGAAACCTTTGGGTTTAAATCCGTTTTGAGGGAGTTGTGGGTTATAGGATTATTTTTAACATTTCCCTAAGCTTCGAAATGAGTTGATAACTCATCTTCATTGTTTTAATTAGTACAAAAGAAAAGTGAGAGCTCTAAGGTAAGGGGCAAGGAGAAACTCACTCTTGGATGATTCAAAGACGTTTTCAATCACCTAGCATCAAGGTAACACGATTCTAACTTGTCCATACCATTTGTAGATCATTTTATGCATATATAAGGTTTTTTTGTTCATGAAATCATGTTAAAGTAAATCCATGGTAAAATTCGTATTTGATGTTTGCAAGCATGAAAGTTAGTACATTTTGACCTCTAAGACACCAAATAAGACTTTAAAAATGTTTGCTAGTCTTAGCGGAGTGAAAGGGTAAGATTTGTGTGTGATTTCGTGCTCAAAACAGAGCCTATAGGTTCTTCGGTATCGATACTGGAAGAACAATATCGATATTATTCTTCGTGAGAAGTAAAAGTAAGGTAATTTTTTAAGGTGAGTATCGATACCCCTTCAAGGAGTATCAATACTCTGGCTCCAGTATTGATGCTCAGAGCGTCAATATCAATACTGAGATATTTTTGAAAGCATTGAAGCCATATTTGGTATCAATAACCATGGGGGTATCGATAATAAGATAGAGGAGTATCGATACCAAGGTATTTTTTAAAACATTGAAGCTAATTGAGTATACATAGTAACTATACCCACGGTGATTTTTGGAAAATTTTGGTTCAATAGGTTTGGGTGTTTTGAGTTCATTCAAGTTTCAAGTATTTGGTACAAGCATAAATAATCAAGTTAACTAATTTCTCACTTAGAAATAAAACAAGTTAGGATAACATAAGATTTGCCTTTGTATGATGCTCAGGAAACGGTCAGGACATTTGAGTTAATCTAACATTATGAAGATCGTCCTTTGTTTGTGAATATCATGATAGTTTTTGTTGGTATCATCCGATGCACATAAATTTAGGGCCGTACCAGTACGAATTTTGATACACATAAATTCTGAAATTGTACTTTATGCTCAACTAGGTTTAAATGTGAGATTCTAACGCACATAAATTCCTCACCTCACCTCTACCTCTCGAGTATCTGAGATAGACTAAGTGCTATAAGTCCCGATGAATGTAAATTCTGGTTCTTACCTCGAAGCTATCATATTCTAGATAGGAAGTGTATTGTCCGATATGTACATAAATTCCTCTTACCACACTACTTGGCCTATCTCATGTTTGTTATGTACTTTTGCATGCTTATGACTTTGCACTTCGGCATGTTCATGTAATGGATGCATGTAGTATTGCATGGTTATTCTCGTGGCACTGAGCTTCTAAGCTCAACGTATGGAATGTGTTTTCGTACACAAGTTAGTAGAGGGATTGTCGAGGAGCCTATCACATCAATACATTCATCATTAGTCGTTGGAGAGTATGTCTTGAGTATATTTTAGAGGGCATGTATTTTATATGGACCTTATACTTATTCGTGTCATAACTCTATTTTGATTTTAAACTATGGGTTATATTTGTACGTATTTGGGAGACTCTCGTATTTTGTAAACTTTAATATGATATCGCTTATGGTATGATGAATGATTTTGATAAATATAAATTGCTTTGAAATGAAATGAAATTTTTGGGTTGACAATTTCGGTGGTTTCGTATGGCATCGTGATCCATGGATCTTCGGGTAGGGCTGGATTAAAGTGTTATAGATTGATTTGTTGTAAAACGATAATGTTAGGACTGTTTCATTACTTTTGAAACTTCAACATTGAAAACATAAATTTACCCATACTTTAATGACCATTTATGTAGTTTACCCTATTATATTTATATTTATATTTATATTTGGATAAACTATACTAGTTAACAATTGACAAATTTTATTTTGACCATTGACGTTTCGGTTTAATAAATCAGACCATCCAACTATTTAAATGCTTCAATCATTCCACTTATCGTTAAAATTTAACGGAGTAGGTGACATGAAGTTAAATCATTTTGATATAATTACACAATTGGTCTTTGTCACTTACATATTCTTTTAATTTGACCATAATTTAATAAATTAAAATAATTTGACCCTCGAATTAGGAGGTTTCATTTGTTATTGGTAACAAGTGTCAAACCATTGAGCCAAAGCAATCATTTGATATATAATTTAGACAAATATCTTGTATTTTAGTATGTAAATGTTTTACTCAAAATTAATATTATTTTATATTTCTTAAATTTTAAAAATATCTTTTATTTTTTGTCTTAACTTGTTAAATATATTTTATTTTTCTTAACTTATTTTTATTTTTATTTTAATATATATATATATATATATATATATAATCTTTATCTTCACTTAAAATAGATTTTATTCTTATCTTAATTTTTAAAAATATATTTAAATATTTTATTCTTATTTTAAATTAAAAAATATATTTCATTATTATCTTAACTTTTAAAAATATTTTTTTAAATATCTTAACTTCAAAATATATCTTAACTTAAGAATAAAATATATTTTAAAAACATTTTTAAAAGTTAAGATAAGAATAAAATACATTTTTAAGTTAAAATAAGAATAAAATATACTTTTAGTGAAGATATTATTAAAACATATATTTTTATATTAAAATAAAAATAAAATATATTTAATAAGTTATGAAAAAAACAAAAGATATTTTTAAAATTTAAGATATATAAAATATTATTAATTTTAAGTAACATATTTATATACTACGATACAAGTTATATATTATTTGTGTCTAAAGTATAGTAAATGGTTGCCTTGATTCAACGATTTGGACCTATGGGTCATTAGTTAGATTCCCCTTTATCCTCTTATGCGTGGATTTCATCCTCTGATAGAGAAAAGTAAATCCATTAAATTAAAAAATATATTTATTTTTTCAATCGAATGATGACACGTATCACTAATGACACATGACATCTCCTGATTTGAACATTAAATTTAGAGAAAATAACATCAGTGATCAAAAATGCCTTATAATATACGATTTTAACCAATTTTTTTTGGATTTGCCAAAATGACCAACTAAATCGCAATGCGATCGATAATTCGCAACCCGATCTCCGGTATCGCAAATCAGTTTCCAGATTCGCAACGCGATTCTGACTATCGCTTTGCGATTTTCCAAATTCGCGTTGCGATTTTCCTAATTCTTAATGCGAATACGTAAATCGCAATGCGAATACGTAAATCGCAATGCGAATATGTAAATCACAATGCGAATACGTAAATCGTAATGCGAATACGTAAATCGCAACGCGAATCTGACTATCGCAATGCGATTTACATAGCGCCATTCGTATCCAATGCGTATTTTTTTTTCAAATTCCAAACACGAATATATTAATATATCGGAACACTGAACCGTCCACAGTATATCCCGTAATCGTAACTCATAACCTAAAACCCTAAATCACAACTCAGTCTCATCTCCATCTCTCACTCTCTAAGGCGAAATCCGTCCCCATCTCCGACGAAATCAGTCTCCATCTCCGACGATATCAGTCTCCATCTCTGGCGAAATCATTCACGGTCAGAAATGGAAAATCAACCAAATCAACCACCGAGGGTTAGTTTTTTTTAATTATTTTTATTTTGAAAATTTTGCATTATTATTAGGTTTTTCATATTGAAATTGATGATAAGTTTACTGGTGTTTTCAATAATAGATTAACCATTTCACTTAGATTGCTTATTATATTCATTCGATTACTGCCAATACTGCTAAACTGTTTAGTCTTTAACCCTGTGAAGTTAGTATTTGTCTTTATTTTGTCTTTTGGTTGAAGTAATGCAATCCATTCAAGTTTCTTTCAATTTTAGTATTTGAAACCGAGAATGACTATCGCAATGCGATTATGTCGTTGCGATTTTCATTTCGCGTTGCGATAGTCAAATTCGCGTTGCGATAGTCATTTTCGTGTTGCGATTTTCATTTTCGTGTTGCGATTTTAAGTTTCAGAAACTATTCTTCTTCTGCAAATTGAAACTTGAATGAATTGCATTACTTCAACCAAAAAACAAAGACAAATACTAAATTCACAGTGTTGCAAATTTAAGTTTGAAGAATAAACTACTACTCTTTATGTTTATTGTTCTTATTATATCTTCACAGTGTAGTTTTTGGTATATCTAACTTGGTATGTTTATTGTTTTTGCATAACTTTTATTCGGCTCAATTGACCTTAAGAAATAAAGTAAGCATGGCCAAAACAATTGCGTCGAAGCTTTCACCTGCACAAAGAAAAATATTTGAGGATACTTGCTTCGGGCCATGGCTAAAAGTACAACATCCGGGTGGAGATGCTATGTTGACCCATCTGTTTCTTCAAACCATGACTAGCGATCTACCAGAGACTATACAACGTCGTGATGAAGAGATATGGTTTGATTTTCCACCGGCGTATACGTGTTTTGGGCGGGAGGAGTTTTGCTTAATCACCGGTCTACGCTTCGGACATGATGATCTAGATCGGTACACTAGACATATTACCCGCCTATCATGGTTTTCCCGGGTTTTTCCTGAGCTGTCAACGAAGAAGTCGAATTTACACGTGGAAGACTTGACGAGATTATTGAATAAGAAAGATGGTTTTACTCGGATGGATGACGTCGATGTTGTCCGAGTATGCCTTCTAATACTTTTGCAAGCCGACTTTTTAGGCAGAGAGGCCCGACAACCTATTCCTAATGATATAATTAAATTGATAGATGACCTAAATGCATGGAATCTGTTTCTGTGGGGTTCGTATCTATGGAAAGCTACATGGAATAAGTTGTCGTCTGCCTTTGATGATCGAAAAAGTTTGCGTGGCGATGGTTCTAAATACACTTTGTCAGGCTTTATTTGGGCCTTTAAGGTAATAATTTTTATATAATGTTTCCAAAATTATAATTAATTCTTTAACAATTACTAATGTTTGTTATTATATTGTTTGTAGATTTGGATATTTGAGGCCTTTCCCGCCATGCAGACATATGCATTAAAAACTTCTAATGATATTCCTAGGGCTATTTCCTGGAAGAGGAAATGGTGCTTGAAGCAATGGGAAGATTTACTACCGTATACTACAATAAATAATGTAAGTTAACACAAATACTATCATATTTTTATAAACAAGTTATTACTAGTACACGTTTAACTTTGTTTGAGCTTTTATATTGTTAGGAGGCCAACACTCCATTACAGAGGCTGACACCCACGGAAGCTGAGCTTGCCACTGATTGGTGGCAAGCTAGTAAGCATTTTTTTGATGGCACAGATGATGAGCAGCCACCACTTCGAGAGCCATCACCTCACCCAGAGCCATCACCTGATCGACCCGAATATACACCTCCACAACGAGAGTCATCACCTATTATGTCACATCATCGAGCCTCTTCTCCACCATCACCTCATGATAGGCGACCGGCAAAGATGCCACGACGTTTATCTCCCTATTCTCCACCTCCACCTCCACCTCCATGGGATGAGTTAGGGGAGTTACGTAATGAGGTCAATGCCTTGCGTGAGGAGGTCGGTACTTTACGCGATGACAATGGTGCATGGCGTGTTGAGGTGTCTACTTTACATGGTGAGGTAGCAGCTCTACGTGAGATTGTAGCATCGTTGCAGAACGAGGTTCATACTCTACGCAATGAGGTAAGTTTAATATTTTTCATATTTAACTTGATGATAAATTTACTCGTAATTTCACTTAGATTGCTTAGTAAATTCATTCGGTTGCTGCCAATACTGTTTATTCTTTAACCCTGTGAAGTTAGTATTTGTTTTTGGTTGTCTTTTGGTTGAAGTAATGCAATCCATTCAAGTTTCAATTTGCAGAAGAAGAATAGTTTACTATCGCAATGCGAAAATGACTATCGCAACGCGAAAATGACTATGCGAAATGAAAATCGCATTGCGATTCTCTCGTTGTGATAGTCAAATTCGCATTGCGATAGTCATTTTTGCATTGCGATAGTCATTTTCGCGTTGCGATAGTCATTTTCGCGTTGCGATTTTAAGTTTCAGATTCTATTATTCTTCTGCAAATTGAAACTTGAATGAATTGCATTACTTCAACCAAAAGACAAATACTAACTTCACAGTGTTGAAAATTTAAGTTTCAAGAATAAACTACTACTCTTTATATTGTCATTGAACCTGCACTAAACCTATATGTTGTCCTTTTAAATGTTTATATAAGTGCTTACTTCTGGAATGTTATCTGATGCATTTTGTGAACAATGATATAATAATGACTTGGGTGAATACCGTGCAAGTTTGAAATATATTTATCTTTGTTTTCACTGTTTAATATCATGTCTGTTTATTTACTGATTTATGTATTAATTTATTTTTAGCGGCCCGCTAAGGTGGATGCTCTACGTCGGGTTTTTCTTGCAAGACGGAGTTCACGCATCAGACGGCGTGCACGTGCCATTACGTCTATGTTCACCCCAATAGTGCGAAGAATCCGTAAGAAAAATCTCGACTCACATGTCATCATTCAAGAGGCCTCCCCTATCGTTCAAGAGGCCCCTATCATCCTTCAAGAGTCCCCTCCCACCGTTCAAGAAGCCACTGTCATCGTTGAAGAGGTCCCTCCCAACATTCTAGAGCCCGATTCACACGGCGTAATATATCGAATTATTGAGAAGCCCCCTCACGTGTCGGACATGATGGATGACTGTTGGCTTTCGTATAAGTTACCGGCCAGTACAATTTCGGCAGATGAAGTGGAGAGGAAACAACTACCAGAAATAATTCTGGATAATACCCTTTGGGCTAAGACCGCAGTTGATTTTTACCTACATGAGCGGAGCCAAGGGTGTTACGCTGACATATACAAACTCAACGATGATATGCATTTGTTGATTGAACGGTCTTGGTGGGGTGTATTATTAGGGGTTGAAGACAACGGCTATTTCGATGGGGGGTAAGTCTTATATTTCTTCTTATATTTCAGTTTGATTAATTTTTTTAAAATTTATGTAATTCACTAATATATGTCTTTTTTTGTAAAACAGCATATCGATGCATGGGTGACACGTCTTCTAATTGTAAGGAAATTGAAGAAAAATATAAAAAACGCGATATACAATTATGCCGACATCTTTTCACATAGTTCACTTGAAGAATCAATGACAGGAATCATATGTGTTGGCTAATGGACAAGCTAAACTTTATCCTGCATGGTGGGAGGTCGATAAGGTTTGTATTTATTTGTTTAAATATTTTAAAGGCGTTCATAAATAAGTGCGCAATTTGAATTATTACATTTCGATGCAGGTGTTTATCCCTGTTTTGGAACGTACTCATTGGCTTCTCGTCGAGCTTCAGCTCCCATCCCTAAAGATAATAGTATATGACAGCATGATAAATTACATATCATTGTCTGATTTGAGAGATATTATTAAGGGATGGAGCTCTCATTTGGCTAAATTCTTGGATGCAATTAATTATTGGACTAATTCTGGAAATAAGAAGTCAAAGAAGATCAATGTTACAGTTATCAAAGACGAGACTGTGCCACAACAAACGAAGGAAGCCAGAGGGGATTGTGGTCCTCTCGTATGCATGTGCTTGGAGCGTTTGACGATAGGAAGTACACAGTTTCTACCTCCCACCGATAGAGATAGAGGTGCAGTAGGCTTGTGGTTTCGGTATTTTATGGCTAGAACGATATATGCGAGACGCTGCCTACCTGCATCCGCGTTATGAAAGTGTTCATAAACAATTTGTAAGTCAAATGCAAGTGTTGTTAAACATATATACTCTTTTTGGTTTGAAAATGTTTGGTTAAGTAGCTAGAATTCAATAATTTGCTGTTTGTAGGTTTTAGATGCGTAGAAAGTGTTGTTGATTCAATGTTTGGTTTCTGCACGTTAATCCTGAAGTGAGCTGCGTGAAATAGATGTATGGGTGCAAAAATTGATTCAATAATTGATGAGGAAATAATTCTTATTATTATTTTTTGATTGTTTAATTGATTTGTAAAAGATGATTTGTAAATG
The DNA here is from genome assembly GCF_006381635.1 of Hibiscus syriacus. NCBI lineage: Eukaryota > Viridiplantae > Streptophyta > Magnoliopsida > Malvales > Malvaceae > Hibiscus > Hibiscus syriacus. The sequence continues at coordinate 4,053,020 of NW_024063138.1, read as the reverse complement.
TTGATTAGTTTAATTGATGTGTACATAATTATTATTTGTGTTTGTTTAATTGATTGAAATGTAATAGTTGATTTCAATCTGCATTATGTTGAATGCAAAACAGACTATCTCAACGCGGAAATGACTTCGCGTTGCGATTTTCATTTTCGCATTGCGATTCTCTCATTGCGATTTTCATTTCGCTTTGCGATTCTCTCGTTGTGATAGTCATATCCGCGTTGCGATAGTCATTTCCATGTTACGATAGTCATATTCACGTTGCGATTTCCGCGTTGCGATAGTCAAATGAATGTCTAATAAGTGATAATAACTGAACATATCATAGCAATGTTCAAACTCAAGTTACTAATACATGCCTAACTGAAAATGTTAAAAGTTCACACATAATATACACATAATACAACGTTTCATTTAAAAATCACCTAAGTTAACAGTCCCAAAAGGTGAAGCCGGTTGTGATTGGGATTTTGATGAGGATCCATATTTTGGTAGAGGAAAAGATGATTGTGATGGCACTGGTGATCCACATGTCAACCTTGTATGACCACTTTCCTTGCACCGACTACATGTCGATCTCTTCTTCTCTTCATCCTTAGACGGTATACGATCGTGACTTTTTGGTCGGCCAGGTAGCATTCTGTCCATGGCTGGTGGTAAAATTGTTTGTAAGTCATCTGGTATGTCCCACTCAGAAGGATGTGGAATAGGGTAGACAATCTCGACATAATTCTGTCGATATACTTATGTAGTGTAGCAATCCATAGCGTATGCGCTTGAATCATCTTGGTTTAGATGAAGAGCAACTTTTATAACATGGCCACACGGATAACCAGATGTTTCCTATTTCATACAACTACACGTCTTTGCATTTAGATCGACAAGCCCATTTAAGTTATTATCCAGTACTTCAAACAAAGTGTTTGAACATGGTTCAACTCTCCATGACGTTGACTTCACAACACGTTTCGTTATCTTTTTTTCAGTCCATGGTGTAACACAATGTTCCAATGTTCCTGTAAATTTTAATAAATAATACTTAGTAAAATATATGATAAGTTACGAATTTAAAGAAATAATACCTGCATGGTTTCTTTTCTTGTAGTACCACTATTGAATAGAGGCTCGAAAAAACTCCATTAACATAGTAATGGGTAATTTCCGGGAATGACGACTTAGAGCGTTGATTGATTCTGCACTATTAGACGTCATGAAACCATATCTTGCTCCAAGTTGATGTACTCTTGACCATCTTTCAAACCCGACATCTTTTAGTGTTTGAGCACACTGAGGCAAAACATGTCTTAAACAATTTATACGCTTATTAAAATCCACTTCCCGATAAGCTTTTACAGCCTTCAGTATGTCCATTTGTGATTTTTTATACCAGCAGACCTTGATTTTAGATTTCTATACAAATAAACACCACAAAGTCCATGAAAAACATCTGGGAAACACCTTCTAACAGCGTTGTCAATTGAGTTTGCCCTATTAGATATGATTGTCAGATTGCTAATAGGACCTATACAATCCCTAAGATGCCCCATAAACCATGTCCATGAATCAGAGGTTTCAGATTTTCCAACCCCGTAAGCTATTGGCAGTATCCCATTGTTAGCATCCATGGTTACTGCTAATAAGTTTACTCCAAGGTATCGACCTTTTAAATGTGTTCCGTTAACTATAATAACTGGGCGCATGCAAGTAATAAACGAACGAATCTACAAAATCATATACACAAGAAATATAATCATTTAAATGTGAAATGCATGTAACTAACAAAAATGAGTCAACAAAATTATATTGATTTACTAACCGCAGCACCAATGGCGATAAACAACAACTCAAAGCGTCCATCTCTATCTGTTTTGATATGAGTTACCGACCCAGGATTTTTCAGCTTTAAATTATGACAATAAGCCGGCAGTTGGGCAAATGATGCTTCTGGCAACCCCCTCAACAATTCCAATGCATAATATTTGGCTCTCCAAGCTTGAGAATATGAGATACTAATCTTGAACCGAGCATTCATATCAGTCATAATTTCATGTCCCCGATATACCCTGCCATTCAAAAACATTAACTCAGCCAGAAAACCACCCAACACCTTTTTGTTTGCCTGTCTATGGTGAGGAAAAACTTGGGTTCTTGAACATGTATGTTTATCAATAAAAGTCCTAACTTGAAACATTTCGCAATCTTTTATCCTCTTTGCAATCATACGCCACGTACAGTTTTTGTCAATCATACACCTTGTTTCGAAACGATCTTTGTTTGATTTGTTAACTTTTAGTTGATAGCCATCTTCCACACATTTCGTATACAAAGCTATCTTTATGTCTTCCTTTGTATCAAAACAATCATCTTTCTTGATACGAATAATTTTTGTGTAACAATCAACTGCTATCTTTACCAACTCTTCTTCCGGTATCTGAAGTAATTCCGACATATTCCAGTTATACTCCCGTGGAATTTTCTTCGGGGACTTTTCTTTGGGGATTTCTTCTTCTTCTTTTTCTTCTTCAGTGTTATATGAATTATAGAATGGATGTTCAACATGTTCATTTACAGTCGTAACTTCCTCCTCATTATCATCAACAACATCTTCCTCGGCAACGGCTGTTTCATCATCAAAATTTGGGTATTGACCAATATCAAAATCATTACATGCAAGGTCTGTTTCTTCTTCTGAAAAATTATCAAAATCCGAGTATTGACCAAGATCAAAGTCCGGGTATTGACCAATATCAAATTTCGAATACTGACTAGTACCCAATATTTTTTCTGTTGGCTCGTCATCGTCTAACTGGTCAATACGAAAATCGGAATTTGGTGCTGAAAGTTTATTGGGATTTGGATTAGGGAAAGGTTGTGGGTTTTGAGATTGTGTTTGGTATTGGAAATGTGGTGAAACAATATTTGCTTGGTGATGAAATTATGGTGGAACTATTAAATTTTGAGCACCATAAACTGGGGTTGAAAAACTTAGTTGATTACTACCCGCTACTGACCCAACTTCACTACTTCTAGGTTCAACAACATACAATGTAACATCATCACTTGAAACACTAATGTAACCAATGAATTGTTCAACATCTTCATTGTCGGTTAACAAATAAACTTTATCATTTCTCTGATAAGATAGTCTAAATCCACTTAGGGGCTCTAAATTCAATTTATTTGCAACACATAACATTATAGTTTCATAAGTCAACTTTTTTAATGACAGTTTTAGTTGAAGATTCATGGGTAAAGGCATATATTGTAAAACACCATGAACATTCTCCCATGACCCTCCAAAACACAAATCTATCCAAACATGATCAACATTAGATGATTTCATTATTGTAAATTAATTTACTAAAAAAACGAGCTGCGAAACTAAAACTTGTTGCCGGATATGGAAGGATGTCGTCAGATATAGGAACGGATGTCGCCGGAGAGAGTGATAGATGGAGATGGAATGAGTTGCGATTTAGGGATTTAGGTTATGAGTTGCTGCTGCTGCGTAGTTATATACCCAAAACATTTGTGTTGTGAAACTAAAACTTGTTGCGAATTCAGAAATCGAGTTGCGAATTTGAAATTCAGTATTGCGATAGTTAGAATCGCGTTGCGATAGTCAGAATCTCGTTGCGATAGTCAGATTCGCGTTGCGATTTACGTATTCGCATTGCGATTTACGTATTCGCATTGCGATTTACGTATTCGCATTGCGAATTAGGAAAATCGCAACGCGAATTTGGAAAATCGCAATGCGATAGTCAGAATCGCGTTGCGAATCTGGAAACTGATTTGCGATACCGGAGATCGCGTTGCGAATTATCGATCGCATTGCGATTTAGTTGGTCATTTTGGCAAATCAAAAAAAAGTTGGTTAAAATCGTATATTATAAGGCATTTTTGGCCACTGAGGTTATTTTCTATTAAATGTATTTTAATTTATTAAAATTAAGATCAAATTAAAAGAATATAATCAATAGGGACTAATTATGTAATTATACCAAAATATTTTAATTGTCAAGTGATCTACTCCATTAAATGTTAACGACAGATAACTTAATTAGAATATTTAAATAGTTAGATGGTTTGATTGATTAAATCAAAACGTCGGCGATCAAAACGAAATCTGACAATAGTTAAGTGATTACTAGTGTCGTTTACTCTTATTTTTTTGGTATTTATATAAGAGAAAATAACCTCAGTGACCAAAAATGCCTTATAATATACAATTTTAACTAACTCTTTTTGGATTTGCCAAAATGACCAACAAAATCGCAATGCGAAATAAAAATCGCAACGCGATCTCCAGAATCGCAAATCAGTTCCCAGAATCGCAACGCGATTATGAAGAATCGCAATGCGATAGTACAAATTCGCATTGCGATTTTCCAGAATCGCAACGCGAATATGAAAATCGCAACGCGAACATATAAATCGCAACGTGATTCTGACTATCGCAACGAGTATCCGTAAAATCGTAACGCGTATCCGTAAATCGCAACGACAATACGTAAAATCGCAACGCGTATCCGTAAATCGCAACGAGAATACGTAAATCGCAACGCGTAACTATAAATCGCAACGAGAATACGTAAATCGAAATACGTATCCGTAAATCACAACGACAATACGTAAAATCACAATGACAATACGTAAAATCGCAACGCGTATCCGTAAATCACAACGCGATTTTTAAAGCGCCATTACAATCGCTACGCGTATTTTATTTTCAAATTCCAAACACGAATATTAATTATGGAACACTGAACCGTCTACAGTATATCCCGTAATCGTAACTCATAACCTAAAACCTAAAATCACAACTCAGTCCCATCTCCATCTCTCACTCTCTATGGCGAAATCCATCCCCATCTCCGAAGATTTCCGTCCCCATCACCGGCGAAATCCCTCACAACCATTCACGCTCAGAAATCCCTCACAATCATTCAGAAATGGAAAATCAACCTCCGAGGGTTAGTTTTTTAATTATTTTTATTTTGAAATTTTTGCATTATTTTAGGTTTTTCATATTGAAATTGATGATAAGTTTACTGGTAATTTCAATAATAGATTAACCATTTCACTTATATTTCTTATTAAATTCATTCGATTGCTGCCAATACTGCTAAACTGTTTAGTCTTTAACCCTGAGAAGTTAGTATTTGTCTTTGTTTTGTCTTTTGGTTGAAGTAATGTAATCCATTAAAGTTTCAATTTGCAGAAGAAGAATAGTTTCTAAACTTAAAATCGCAACATGAAAATGAAAATCGCAACATGAAAATGACTATCGCAACGAGAGAAATGAAAATCGCAACGAGAGAATCTCAACGCGAAATTAAAATCGCAACGATATTATCACAACGCGAAACCAAAATCGCGATTCTCTCGTTGCGATAGTCATTCTCTCGTTGCGATTTTCATTTCAACCAAAAGACAAAACAGTGTTGCAAATTTTAGTTTCAAGAATAAATTACTACTCTTTATGTTTATTGTTTTTGGTATATCTTCACAGTATAGTTTTTGGTATATCTAACTTGGTATGTTTATTATTTTTGTAGAAATTTTTTTCGGCTTCATTGACATTAAGGAATAAAGTTAGCCTAGCCACTACAATTGCTTCGAAGCTTTCACCTGCACAAAGAAAATTGTTTGAGGAAACCTACTTCGGGCCATGGCTGAGAGTACAGCATCCGGGTGGAGATGCTAATTTGACCCATTTGTGGCTTCAGACCATGACTAGAGATCTACCCGACATTATACAACGTGGTGAGGAAGAGATATGGTTTCATTTTCCACCGGCGTATACTTGTTTTGGGCGGAAGGAGTTCTGCTTAATCACTGGTCTACGATTCGAACACGATGATGTAGGCCGGTACACTCGTCATATCACCCGCCCATCATGGTTATCCCGGGTTTTTCCTGATGAGTCAATAGAGAAGCCGAACTTACACATCGAAGACCTGAAGAAATTGTTTAATAAGAAAGATGGTTTTACTCGGATGAATGACGTCGATGTTGTCCGAGTATGCCTTCTAGTACTTTTGTATGTCGGCTTTTTAGGCAGATAGGCCAGACAACCTATTCCTCAGGAGCTAATATTATTGGTAGAGGACCTAAATGCATGGAATCTGTTTCCGTGGGGTTCGTATAAATGGAAAGCTACCTGGACTAAGTTGTCGTCTGCCTTTGATGACCGCAAAAGTTTGCGTGGCGATGGGTCGAAATACACTTTGTCAGGCTTTGTTTGGGCCTTTAAGGTAAGAATTTCTATATAATGTTTTCAAAATTATAATTAATTATTTAACAATTACTAATGTTTGTTATTATATTGTTTGTAGATTTGGATATTCGAGGCTTTCCCCAGCATGCGGACATATGCATTAAAAACTTCAAATGATATTCCTAGGGCTATTTCCTGGAAGAGGAAACGTCTGTTGGATTGGGAAGACTTAATACCATATGTGACAATAAATAATGTAAGTTAAAACAAATACTATCATATATAAACAAGTTATTAATAGTAGACGTTTAACTTTGTTTGAGTTTTTATATTTTTAGGAGGCCAACACTCCATTACAGAGACTGACACCCACGGAGGCTGAGTTTGCCACTGATTGGCGGCAAGCTAGTCAACGTTTTTTTGATGGCACGAATGATGAACAGCCTCCACTTCCTCCACTTCGAGAGCCATCACCTCACCTAGAGTCATCACCTGATCGACCCGACTATACACCTCTACAACGAGAGCCATCACCTATCCCGTCACATCATCGAGCCTCTTCTCCACCATCACCTCATGATAGGCGACGGTCAAAGATGCCACGACTTCTATCTCCCTGTTCTCCACCTCCACCTCCACTGGATGAGTCAAGGGAGTTACGTGATGAGGTCAATGCCTTGCGTGAGGAGATCGGTACTCTACGCGATAACGATCGTGCATGGCGTGTGGAGGTGTCTACTTTACGTGGTGAGGTTGCCGCTCTACGTGAGATGGTAGTATCGTTGCAGAATGAGGTTCATACTCTAAGCAAAGAGGTAAGTTTAAGATTTTCCATATTTAACTTGATGATAAATATCATGTCTGTTTATTTACTGATTTTTGTATTTAATTATTTAGCGGCCCGATAAGGTGGATGCTTTACGTCGGGTTTTTCTTGCACGACGGATTTCACGCATCAGATGGCGTGCACGTGCTATTAAGTCTCCGTACACCCCAATAGTGCAAAGACACCGCAAGAAGAAGCCCGACTCGCCTTTCATCCCTCAAGAGTCCACTCCTATCGTTGAAGAGGCCCCTATCATTCCTCGAGAGTTCCCTCCCACCGTTCAAGAGGCCACTGTCATTGTTGAAGAGGTCCCTCCCACCATTCAAGAGCCCGATTCACATGGCGTCATATGTAAGATTCTTGAGAAACCCTCTGACGTTTCGGACATGATGGATAAGAGTTGGCTCTCGTATGAGTTACCGGCCAGTACCATTCTGGTATCTGAAGTGCAGAGGAGACAACTACCGGACACAATTCTGGATAACACCCTTTGGGCTAAGACCGCAGTTGATTTTTATCTACATGAGCGGAGCCAGGGGTGTTTCACTGACATATGCAAGCTCAACGATGATATCTATTTGTTGCTTGATCGGTCTTGGTGGGGCGTATTATTAGGGGTCGAAGACAATGGCTATTTCGATGGAGGGGTAAGTCTTATATTTTTCTTATATTTCAATTTGATTATTTTTTTTTAAATTTATGTAAGTCACTAATATATGTATTTTTTTTGTAAAACAACATATCGATGTGTGGGTGTCACGTCTTCTAATAATTAGGAAACTTAAGAAAAATAAAACAAATACACGATATACAATTATGCCAACGTCTTTTAACGTCGTTCACTTGAAGAATCAACGAGATGAATCATTTGCGTTGGGCAATGGACAAGCTAAACTTTATCCTGCATGGTGGGAGGTCGATAAGGTTAGTATTTATTTTAGATTGAGTTTAAAGGTATTCATAAATAAGTGCGCAAATGAATGAATTATTACTTATGATTACAGGTGTTTATCCCTGTTTTGGAACGTAAACATTGGCTTCTCGTCGAGCTTCAGCTCCCATCCCTTAAGGCAATAGTATATGACAGCATGATAAATTACATATCATTGGCTGATTTAAGAGATATTATTAAGGGATGGAGCTCTCATTTGGCTAAATTCTTGGATGCGATATATTATTGGACTCGTTCTGGAAACAAGAAGCCAAAGAAGCTCAATATTACAGTTAGCAGAGATGAGACCGCACCACAATAAACGGAAGGTGTTAGAGGGGATTGTGGTCCTCTCGTATGCTTGGCGTTGGAGCGTTTGATCACAGGAAGTATAAAGTATCTACCTCCCACCGATAGAGATAGAGCTGCAGTAGGCTTGTGGTTTCGGCATTATATGGCTAGATCGATATAAACGAGACGCTGCTTACCTGCATCCGCGTTATAAAAATGTCCATAAATAATTGGTAAGTTTATAGGCTTTTGGTTTGAAAATGTTTGGTTAAGTACCTAGAATTCAATAATTTGTTGTTTGTAGGTTTTAGATGTGTAGAAAGTGTAGTTTGAGCAAATGTTTGGTTTCTGCAGGTTAATCTCAGAAGTGAGCTGCGTGAAAATGATGTATGGCTGCAAAAGTTGATTCAATAGTATATGAGGAAATAAGAATTATTGCTTATTTTTTGATTGTTTAATTGATTTGTAAAAGATGATTTGTAAAAGTTGATTTGTTTAATTGATGTGAACATAATTCTTATTTGTGCTTGTTTAATTGATTGAAATGTAATGGTTGATTTTGTTGATTTCAATCTGCATTATGTTGAAGGCAAAAATGACTATCGCAATGCAAAATGAAAATCGCAACGAGAGAATCGCAATGCGAAATGAAAATCGCAATGCGAAACTAAAATCGCAACGCGAAACTAAATTCGCGTTGCGATTTTCATTTCGCTTTGCGATTCCCTCGTTGCGATTTTCATTTCGCATTGCGATTTTCTCGTTGCAATTTTCATTTCGCATTGCGATAGTCATTTTCGCGTTGCGATATTCATATTTGCGTTGCGATTTTCATTTCACATTGCGATTCTCTCGTTGCGATAGTAATTTCTGCGTTGCGATAGACATTAAGATGATTGCAAACGTCATTTCCGTGTTGCGATAGTCAAATGAATGCCTAATAAGTGATAACAACTGAACAGATCATAGCAATTTTCAAACTCAAGTTACTAATACATGCCTAACTGAAAATGTTAAAAGTTCACACATAAAATCCACATAATACAACGTTTGCATTTAAAAATCACCTAAGTTAACAGTCCCAAAAGGTGAAGCCGGTTGTGATTGAGATTTTAAAGATGATTGCGATTTTGATTGCCTTTTGCTTGACACCATATGAGCTTTGGATTTTGATGAGGATCCATATTTTGGTAGAGGAAAAGATGATTGTGATGGCACTGGTGATCCACATGTCAACCTTGTATGACCACTTTCCTTGCACCGACTACATGTCGATCTCTTCTCCTCTTCATCCTTAAACGGTATACGATCGTGACTTTTTGGTCGGCCAGGTAGCCTTCTATCCATGGCTGGTGGCAAAACTGTTTGTAAGTCATCTGGTATGTCCCACTCAGAAGGATGTGGAATAGGGTAGACAATCTCGCCATAAGTCTGTCGATATACTTCTGTAGTGTAGCAATCCATAGCGTATGCGCTTGAATCATCTTGGTTTAGATGAAGAGAAACTTTTATAACATGGCCACACGGATAACCAGATGTTTGCCATTTCATACAACTACACGTCTTTGCATTTAGATAAACAAGGCCATTTAAGTTATTATCTAGTACTTCAAACAAAGTGTTTGAACATGGTTCAACTCTCCAAGACGTTGACTTTACAACACGTTTCGTTATCTTTTTTTCTGTCCATGGTGTAACACGATGTTCCAATGTTCCTGTAAATTTAAATAAATAATACTTAGTAAAATATATGATAAGTTACGAATTTAAAGAAATAATACATGCATGGTTTCTTTTCTTGTAGTACCACTGTTGAATAGAGGCTCGAAAAAACTCCATTAACATAGTAATGGGTAATTTTCGGGAATGACGACTTAGAGCGTTGATTGATTCTGCACTATTAGACGTCATGAAACCATATCTTGCTCCAAGTTGATGTACTCTTGACCATTTTTCAAACCCGACATATTCTAGTGTTTGAGCACACTGAGACAAAATACGTCTTAAACAGTTTATATGCTTATTAAAATCCACTTCCCGATAAGCTTTTACAGCCTTCCAGTATGTCCATTTGTGATTTTTTATACCAGCAGACCTTGATTTTAGATTTCTATACAAATAAACACCACAAAGTCCATGAAAAGCATCTGGGAAACACCTTCTAACAGCGTTGTCAATTGAGTTTCCCCTATCGGATATGATTGTCAGATTGCTAATAGGACCTATGCAATCCCTAAGATGCCCCATAAACCATGTCCATGAATCATAGGTTTCGGTTTTGCCAACCCCGTAAGCTATTGGCAGTATCCCATTGTTAGCATCCATGGTTACTGCTAATAAGTTTACTCCAAGGTATCGACCTTTTAAATGTGCTCCGTCAACTATAATAACTGGGCGCATGAAATTAATAAACGAACGAATCTACAAAATCATATACACAAGAAATATAATCATTTAAATGTGAAATGCATGTAACTAACAAAAATGAGTCAACAAAATTATATTGATTTACTAACCGCAGCACCAATGGCGATAAACAGCAACTCAAAGCGTCCATCTCTATCTGTTTTGATATGAGTTACCGACCCAGGATTTTTCAGCTTTAAATTGTGACAATAAGCCGGCAGTTGGGCAAACGATGCTTCTGGCGACCCCCTCAACAATTCCAAGGCATAACATTTGGCTCTCCAAGCTTGAGAATATGAGATACTAATCTTGAACCGAGCATTCATGTCAGTCATAATTTCATGTCCCCGATATACCCTACCATTCAAAAACATTAACTCAGCCAGAAAACCACCCAACATCTTTTTGTTTGCCTGTCTATGGTGAGGAAAAACTTGGGTTCTTGAACATGTATGTTTATCAATAAAAGTCCTATCTTGAAACGTTGCACAATCTTTTATCCTCTTTGCAATCATACGCCACATACAGTTTTTGTCAATCATACACCATGTTTCGAAACGATCTTTGCTTGATTTGTTAACTTTTAGTTGATAGCCATCTTCCACGTATTTCGTATACAAAGCTATCTTCAAGCCTTCCTTTGTATCAAAAAAATCATTTTTCTTGATACGAATAATTTTTGTGTAACAATCAACTACTATCTTTACCAACTCTTCTTCCGGTATCTGAAGTAATTCTGGCATATTCCAGTTATACTCCCGTGGCATTTTCTTCGGGGACTTTTCTTTGTGGATTTCTTCTTCTTCTTTTTCTTCTTCAGTGTTATATGAATTACAGAATGGATGTTCAACATGTTCATTTACAGTCGTAACTTCCTCCTCATTATCATCAACAACATCTTCCTCGGCAACGGCTGTTTTATCATCAAAATTCGGGTATTGACCAATATCAAAATCATTACACGCAGGGTCTGTTTCTTCTTCTGAAAAATCATCAAAATCCGAGTATTGACCAAGATCAATGTCCGGGTATTGACCAAGATCAAATTTCGAATACTGACTAGTACTCACAATTTTTTCTATTGGCTCATCATCGTCTAACTGGTCAATATGAAAACCAGAATTTTGTGCTGAAAGTTGATTGGGATTTGGATTAGGGAAAGGTTGTGGGTTTTGAGATTGTGTTTGGTATTGGAAATGTGGTGAAACAATATTTGCTTGGTGATGAAATTGTGGTGGAACCATTAAATTTTGAGCACCATAAACTGGGGTTGAAAAACTTAGTTGATTACTACCCGCTACTGACCCAACTTCACTACTTCTAGGTTTAACAACATACAATGTAACATCATCACTTGAAACACTAATGTAAGCAATGAATCGTTCAACATCTTCATTGTCGGTTAACAAATAAACTTTACCATTTCTCTGATAATATAGCCTAAATCCATTTAGGGGCTCTAAATTCAATTAATTTGCAACACGTAACATTAGAGTTTCATAAGTTAACCTTTTTAATGACAGTTTTAGTTGAAGATTCATGGGTAAAGGCATATATTGTAAAACACCATGAACATTCTCCCATGACCCTCCAAAACACAAATCTATCCAAACATGATCAACATTAGATGATTTCATTATTGTAAATTAATTTACTAAACAAATGAGCTGCAAAACTAAAACCTGTTGCCGGATGGGGAATGATGTCGTTGGATATAGGAATGGATGTCGCCAGAGAGAGTGATAGATGGAGATGGAATGAGTTGCGATTTAGGGATTTAGGTTATGAGTTGTTGCTGCTGCGTAATTATATACCCAAAACATTTGTGTTGCGAAATTAAAACCTGTTGCGAATTCAGAAATCGAGTTGCGAATTTGAAATTCAATATTGCGATAGTCAGAATCTCGTTGCGATTTACGTATTCGCATTGCGAATTAGGAAAATCGCAACGCGAATTTGGGAAATCGCAATGCGATAGTCAGAATCGCGTTGCGAATCTGGAAACTGATTTGCGATACCGGAGATCGCGTTGCGAATTATCGATCGCATTGCGATTTAGTTGGTCATTTTGGCAAATCCAAAAAAAGTTGGTTAAAATCGTATATTATAAGGCATTTTTGGTCACTGAAGTTATTTTTTCTTTATATAAAGTTAAGGTTTTCTATATTTCAATTAAGGAAACGAAACTATAGATGCCAATATAGCATGGTTATATTTTGCAATTATAATGTCGATATATCTACCTTGTCAACAAGAAAATTCCCAAAAAGAAAGAAAAATATCGATACTCTAATTTAATTTTAGCAATTTGAAGCATGTGACAATGAGAATGCTTTGAAATTTCTTCCTATGTCGACATTATTTCGACATATTTATATTCGTCTTCTGTCTTCTCACATGGAAATCTCTCATTTTAAGTCAACGAGGAAATCCGGTACAGATTTTTTTAACAAATAATAATAATATTGAAATATTTTTTTTATCAAAAAGAGAATAATTCATAAATTTTAATATTTTTAATAATTTATCAAATGCCAAAATCCATGGATTATATGTTGGAATAATACGTCATTAATTATTTTTCATGATTACAAATTGGGATAACTACAATAATGATCATTTATGTTTATATTTTGTCCACTTTTGGTTATTGATTTTAAAAAACATAAGAAATTGCCACTTTCGTTTTTATTTAATTAAGATATGGTTACTTTCGTTTTTATTTAATTAAGATGTGGTTATCATGAGTTAACTGTTGCCAATAATTGACAGAATATGTGATGTGATAGTTGGTATAATCACATATTTAGTCCCTGTTATTTACATATTCTCTCAATTTAATCACACTTTTAAATAAATTTTAACATAAAATATATATTTTTAAATGAAAATAAAATAAAATTGTTTTTAAATTAAATCAATAAAAAATATTTAATAAGTTAATATATAAAAATATTATGAATTTAAGTATTTATACATTAAGATACAAAATTTATACACCATGTTGTATAGTTTAGACCAAGCAATAGTCTTAGTTTAATGGTTGGATATATGTTTAGTTTCATAAGTGACCAAGGTTTGAATTTTTTTTGTCCCAATTTGTTTTCCTTTGTTTTCTTTTAACTAGAGGGTAACACATTTTATTCTTTGATTGGTGGAAAAAATATATTAAATTAAAATAAAGTTACTCCTCCAACCGAATGGAGACGTGTGACATAACATGTTATATCATTTGATTGGAATATCAAATTGATTTTGATTTATTAAAAGTATGATTAACTTGAGAGAATATATAAATAGAAGGGATCAAGTGTGATTATATTAAAATATTTAATTATTGTTAACGACATTTAACTCGGGGTGACCACATCTTAATTAAATAAAAATGAAAGTGATTATATCTTACATTTTTTAAAATCAGTGATCAAAAGTGGACAAAATACAAATATAAATGATCATCCGTGTAATTAACCCTTACGGATTTTAGTACCGAACCGGATCCGGCCGCATGAAAGCCCAGATCATAGGCCTCGATGATTTCAGATCTGCTAAGACTTTACGCTTTATGTATATATATTTGATTCTACATTGTCTCTTCAAACATCAAACTCGTCTTCCTCGTTTGCAGCCATGATCCACTTAAAATCCTTCACATTTCTTTGCTGCTTTCTAACCCTAATTCCCTCCCTTGTACGAGGGGACTGCACATGCGAACCCGAAGATGAAGATCGGGACAAGTCTCAAGCCCTCAAATTGAAGATGGCTGCTATAGCCTCCATCCTCGTCGCCGGAGCCATCGGTGTTTGCTTCCCTATGCTTGGGAAAACCGTCAAGGCTTTACGTCCGGAGAAAAACATCTTCTTTATCATCAAATCCTTCGCCGCCGGAGTCATTTTGTCCACCGGCTTCATCCATGTTCTTCCTGACGCTACAGAGAACTTAACGTCTCCTTGCCTCAATGAGAATCCTTGGGGGAAGTTTCCGTTCGCCGGACTCGTGGCGATGGCTGCTTCCATCGGTACATTGATGATCGATGTGTTTGCTACGTCTCATTACACCAAGTCTCACCTCCATAAAACCCAACAGAGCGACGGTGGTGATGAAGAGAAAACAGGGGAAAACGAAAATCATTTGCCGGTTCATACTCATGCCACTCATGGCCATGCTCATGGTTCCGTTTCTATGCTTCAGCCTTCGGATTCAGCTCAGCTCCTTCGGCACCGAGTAGTATCTCAGGTATTTGTTTTCTTTTTTTTTCATGAACAGGGATTTAAATAACGATTAGCTATTAGAATAGTGGCCTTTATATAGCGATAATGATTCTGTCTGAAATCATTGTTACATGAAATCGCTATAAAATCACTCAACGAAACCAAAATCTGATAGATGTACCTGATGTTACAGGTTTTGGAATTGGGAATAGTGGTGCACTCGGTGATCATAGGGATATCTTTGGGTGCTTCTGAAAGTCCAAAGACGATAAGGCCATTGGTGGCTGCACTCACCTTTCATCAGTTCTTTGAAGGCATGGGACTTGGTGGATGCATTTCCCAGGTAACAATAATACGTATGTTTATGTTTAGCCCCTTGGTTTTCTGCTTGTTTACATTGGAGTCATACTTTTCATTGTATGATGAAATATTATGTAGGCGGAATTCAAGTGTCGAGCAGTGACGATCATGGCACTGTTTTTCTCGCTGACAACGCCGGTGGGAATAGCAATAGGAATAGGAATAACAAACGTATATGACGAGAGCAGCTCGACCGCGCTTATCGTGGAAGGGTTGTTGAACGCAGCATCAGCCGGGATCCTAATATACATGGCGCTGGTGGATCTTCTGGCTGCTGATTTCATGAACCCAAAGTTGCAGAACAATGGATTACTACAAGTTGGAGCAAGTGTTTCTCTTCTTCTAGGGGCTACTCTGATGTCTCTCTTGGCTATTTGGGCTTAAAATACTGTCCCCTCCTATATTTACTTTACACACTCAAATGGATTTTATTAAATTTTTTTCTTCTGCTCTACTTGTGTATTCTCACAAGAGGGATTGGTGTCGGTTTCTCCTTGCAAAAACACAGTATGTTAATTAGAAAGCTTTGAGCTATGCCTTTTACAATCACAAGCCTTTTTTTTTTGTGTACCTGCAATTTTAAAAGTTTTGCAATTAAAACCATATTATTTGTTTTTGTTCCAATATGCCCTTTGATAATACGAAGAATTAGAATCCATTTATTGACTTTAATTGTGAAATAAATAATTTTTACATATATTACTTTATAATATTTTAAGCTATTAAAGAAGTTAATAATTGAAGAATTAAGTGTTTGAAATTTTAAACTTTTAATTATATATATATATGTCGATACAAATTAAGCTTTAAATGTAACTATTTTGGATAAGTCTGTACTTCTAAAAAGAATATCTCTATTTTTTATATAAAAAAGGAGATAATTTGTTTTAAATTAATTTTTTTAAAATAAATATTCTAAATATTATTTAAAAACAACTGTTAATTAGATTATTTTAAAACGGTATAGATGTAATTGACTTTCTCTGGTCAGCAAAAACAGGTCACTGTCAAACAATAGTTTAATCATCAAAAACCTTTTGTCTTACATGAATCTTTCTTTGGATATTTTATTGATTTGAAACAGGAATAGGTGAAGCTGTCCCTAGTCCTCAATAGCATTGATGAGCTTTCTGACTTCGCCTTCATTTCCAAGGGACTATGAACAGTCTGTCTATGCAGCAGATTTTTATTGAAAGGGTAAATTACAAATTTGACAAATGAACATTTACATGATTCCTATTTTATTCAGTTTACTTTCAAAATTTTCAATTTGCTCATTAAATTTTATAGATTGAGTTTTTTGTTACTCTGCCGTTAAACTTCTCACGATATTATGAAGTGGCTTAGAAAAATGGTCTTTTAATTGGTGTAAGACGAGGTGAGTTGGGGTTAGATGTATGGAAGGCCAAGGAGGCTGGAAAACAGCGTCGAGTTTAAGTTCGAACAGAGATAGTGACGGTGAAAGGGAAAATCTACTAGGTTTTGATCGGAAAGAGGAGAGGACTTAAACAGTGGTGGTGGTAAGACAAACGGACGGTCGAGGTGGCCGAAAATCGACTAAAATTGATGGGAAGTTTTGGTTTCTCGACAACCCTTCAAAAGTTTCTCTACAACCCTTCAACAGTTTCTCTACAACATACGACGGGGAGCCTTAAAGATCGGCCACTAGGGTTTTGGTCACATTGGCCTGACGCTCACATAGGTATTGGTAGTGACGATCACCCTCAAACGACGAATGAGATCAATGACGGGTCATCGAACAATTTCTTATGATTTTACAATAAACGATAGGCTTTCATAAATGGTGAAGGGTAGGGCTTTGATCGGAAGGCGATGTCGGTGCTGTTAAAGGTGGCAATGCGAGCCATCGTTGTTCGAAGATAGGTTTGACAATGAGGGCAGCTGTGGATAATCGTTGACGATGAGAAGTTTAACGACAGAGTGAGCAAATTGAAAATTTTGAAAGTACGACGAGTAAAATAAAAATCATATAAGAATTTAGTTATCAAATTAGTAATTTACCCTTTATTATTTTGTGACCTGTCACGACATCTATGGTATTTAACGATTAAAAAACTATTTTTCCAAGCAACGTCATAATGGTATGAGAAGTTTAACGGAAAAGTGACCAAAAAACTCAATCTATAAAATTTAGTAAAAAATTAAATTTTTTAAAAGTACCTAGAGTAAAATAAAATTTATATGAAAGTTATTAAATTTGTAATTTTCCCTTATTGAAAATGACTTCTCAAGTTTTAGTGAAACGTATGCAAACCGTTTCTAAATAAACGTGCCGGTCACAAAGAAAAAAATAAGGGTCTAATTGTTCGGCGAAAATTAACTACGGAATTAATTTTTCTTGAATCGTATTTATTTCATGTAATTTATTTTTTTTAAATATTTTTTTGTGTTTATTTCATGTAATTCATTTTAAATATTTTTTAGTGTTTGATTAGAGGAAAATTGGTTGATTAACGTAAAATATTTTTCTGGTTAACGTAAAATATTTTTCTGGTCAACAAAATTTCTTTTGTGTTTTCTGGTTTCCGAACTTTTCACTTAAATAAAAACTCAAAATAATTTTATTTTATAAACTTAATATTAATAAATATTTTAATATCATTTTAATCAAAATATTAACAACAACAACAAAACCATATTCCCATATGCAATGAGGTAAGGAGGAGGTGGGGTAGTAGGCTGCCTCCAACGCCAGATTGAGAGCAGCTTCCGTGGAAGACCTCTGACAGTAAGAAAATTAAAAATAAAGATAAGATACAATGCATGCATAAATAAATCAATAAATACATAGTTGAATAGTCTCCATATGCTGTCTTCATATCTGCGTCTGTAATGGTTAGTAAATCCCTGCAAATAAATCCCTGCGTAAAAATCTCTGCTTATAGACAGAAACGTAAGTCCCGGTTAAATATAAAAAGAGGAAAAATGAAGATAAGGATACATAGGAGTCAGCGATAGCAAGCTACGAGAAGGAATAAAGTCAAATGGTTTAAAATCTAAACTAAGGCAACAATACTCCGTTATCCTAGTTCTAAGCCTTCATAAAATCTAATAACAGAAACGTATAAAAAGTAGAAGTCATGGAGATTACTACGAAGGCGTTAAAAGGAGACAGAGATGCTACACCCTATGGTTGTGACCCACACTACTCAACTACCCTGGTCTTAAGTCTCCATACTTTTCTATCAGAGGTCATGTCCTCGGTAAGGGCTAATTCCTTCAGATCAGATCTCAAGCAGTCTACCCACTTCCTCCTTGGTCGTCCTCTCTTTATGGCACCGTCGAGTGTAATCGACTCTACCCTCCTGACCGTATCTGACGTTTGTCGCCTAAGGACATGCCCAAACCACCGTAGTCTTCCCCTCTCTCAATTTTTCGGATACAGGAACCACCCCCAAGGACATCCTAATTGCAGAGTTTGGTGTCATGTCCCACAGAGTTTTACCACATGTCCATCGAAGCATTCTCATTTCTGCGGCCTCCATCATCCTTACATGATCCTTCTTGATTGCCCAACATTCTGATCCATACAGCAGCGCTGGTCTTATTGCCATTCTATAAAAATTTCCCTTAAGTTTTAGAGGCACCTTCTTGTCACACAAAACTCCAGTTGCAGCCCTCCACTTTAGCCATCCCGCCTTTATACGGTGTGTAACGTCATCATCTATACCCCCATCTTTATGTATCATAGACCCCAGGTACTTGAAACAATCCCTTGTGGGGAGAACGTGTCCTTCTATGCATACTTCTAGATCTTCATCGTTTTGGTTCCCACTGAAGTTTGAACATAAATACTCTATTTTTTCAATATTGATCCTTAGACCTTTTTCTTCCAAAGCAATCTTCCAGGAAGTCAGTCTACTATTCAGTTCAGTTTTTGTTTCAGCAACTAGGACAATGTCGTCAGCGAAAAGCATACACCATGGAACACCGTCTGGTGTCACACAAAAGATGTCGTCCATAATCAAGGCGAAGATGTAAGGGCTAAGAGCAGACCCCTGGTGGAGTCCGATTTCCACCGAAAAAAGCCTCGGTGTCGCCAACTGTAGTCTTGACGTATGTAGTAGATCTACAGTACATATCACGAATCGCCCGGATATAAGCTGTTGGGATCTGTCTCGTTTCCAAGGTCTTCCATATCGTATTGCGGGGAACGCTATCATACGCCTTCTCAAGGTCAATGAACGCCATGTGAAGATCTCTATTTTTTTCCCCTATATTTCTCCATAAGCCGTCGAAGTAGATGAATCGCCTCCGTAGTAGACCTGTCTGGCATAAAGCCAAATTGGTTTTCCGAAATCCTAGTAATCTGTCTCATCCTAGCCTCTATCACCCTTTCCCATAGCTTCATGGTATAACTGAGTAGTTTAATACCTCTATAGTTACCACAACGTTGGGGATCTCCTTTATTCTTATAGATTGGTATCACCGTAGACTCTCTCCACTCCTCTGGCATCTTGGCAGTCTCTAAAATAATATTAAAGATATTGGTCAACCACTTAACTCCATCTTCTCCTAGGGCCAGCCACACAGTGATAGGAATTTGATCTGGACCGACAGCTTTGTCCCTCCCCATCTTTCTAAGAGCCATTTTGACTTCCTCAATCTCAATCCTACTTGTAGGGAAGTCATTGGCCGTAGTATGATGGTCGGCTGATCCATCAATGGTATTTTCTCTACAGGGAGAGGCACCGTCATTAAATAATCCGAGGAAGTAATTACCCCAACCCCTCTTAATATCATGATCTTTCACTAAAAGAACACCATTGTTATCCTTGATAAACCTAATGCTACCTAGATCCTTTTTCCTATTCTCCCTGGATTTTGCAAGCCTAAAAATATCGTTTTGTCCTTCCTTGGTGTCTAATCTCTTGTACATTTCCTCGTATGCCTTATCCTTTGCTTTAGCCACTGTATTCTTGGCTTCCCGCTTTGCCTCCTTGTATCTTTGTTTAGCTCTCAATCTTTCTTCGTCGTCATTGTATTGTAGAAACTCCTTGAAGCAAATTTGCTTTGTCTTCACCTTAGTTTGTACTTCGTCGTTCCACCACCACGATTCTTTATGTTCCTTGACCCTCCCTGTCGACAACCCAAGGGTGTTTTTACCCACCTCTCTGATGGAATTTGCCATATTTTTCCATAACATATCTGCATTATTTGAGTTTGTAGTTCCAAAACCTGTATGAGACAAAACCTTACTCTTAAAGTCATCAGCTGTCGCTCCATGTAAGTTCTTCCAAAGTATCTTTGGATTACCTAGTTTAGTCCTTTTATGAGTGTTCCTCCCGTGGCGTACGCGGAACACCAAAACCAACAATCTGTGTTGTGATGCACATGCCTCTTCAGGTAGCACCTTACAGTCAATACAAGTCCATCGGTCCCGATTTCGAACCAGGATATAGTCGATTTGGGTACAATGTCCCCCACTATGAAACTTAATCAAGTTCACATCTCTTTTGTTAAAGACGGAGTTAGTGACCACCATATCGTGTGCAGTAGCAAATTCAAGCAACGTGCGACCCTCCTCGTTCCTATTACCAAAACCGAAACCCCCATGAACACCGTCATACCCGTCGATTGCACTACCTATATGGCCATTGAAATCTCCCCCTATGAAAACTCCTTGGTCATCCGGAATGCTCCTAAGTACATCATCTAACGAATCCCAGAAGCAACGTTTCTCCCCTCCCCTAGGCCAACGTGTGGAGCGTACACTGAAAGGACATTCACCACTTCCGCTTCTATAATAACCTTAATCATCATGATCCTATCACCGTATCTACAAACTTCAACTACATTTTCCTTGAGCCTAGAGGATACCAAGATACCCACCCCATTTCTAGCATTATCTACGCCTGAATACCACAACTTGTACTCGATACACTCTCTTGCGCAAGCCCCTTTCCACCTAGTCTCTTGGATACATGCCAAATCTATTTTCCTATTACTTAGTACGTCGGTCAGCTCCAATAGCCTAGCATTTAATGTACCTACATTTAACGTACAAACTCTAAGTCTAGTCTCATTGACACTCCTCTGTCGAGCCCGCCCCCTATACGCCCTATGGGATCTAAAAGAAAGACATGACCTCAAGTAATAATCTATACCCGAAGCTATGAGGAACTATGAAAAAGGAAACCAAAGAAGACTGAAGATGCACCAATAAAACGCTAGAGAATTAAGGGGTACAAAGAAGCCTAGATTGATTACTTAATAGGATTTTAATTTATATAATACTATTTTTATTATTATTGCTAAAAGCCTAGTGTAAAAGGGAAGATAATGGAATAATATTGGTTTTAATATGTTCAGATCTAGAATGACACTTCAATCTGATATGGATCTATAACGGATGAAAGAGCATGCAGTCGGCAACAAAGATAAGGCACATGCAACAGAAAAAGGTTGTTGAAATTACAGACCAGTAAAGATCGAAATATAGATGAATAAACAATGATTGTTGAAATTTAACCAACGAACAAGGTTCTCTCTTGACGAAACCAAGACAAATATACGAGCAACAAAAACCAGCAATGATGAATTAGATCTAGACGAGGCAGATCAAAAAGTGGAGTGGTAGACTAAACAAGAAGTCTCATGCAGCGGTACACTGTAAAGCTATATTCAATTCACAACAACTCCATAAAATGAAATCAGAGAGAGCATAAACGATGCCTCAGAAAGAAAGCCGAACGTTAAGAATTATAAAATGTAACGAGAACGATTTAGACTAAATTAATATTTCTGAGAAGATGTAAAAAAAATGATAGAAAAATTTGCAATAAAAATTAGAAAGAACAGAAAGTAGATTTGAACGGAAAGACCAAACCAATTTTGAGAATTTCTGGTGAACGATACCTCCCTTCGTGGATCCGTATGGTGAGAAACTCCACTAAGATGAGTGAAAAAAGCTACCCCGATACCAAATCTATCAGAAGACGGATCTCCGAGCTTGAGACTGATTACACATGCGAGATTTTAATTTAGATCTGTTTTTGCAGATCTCGGAGGAAAACGGATCCTGTGGATCTGTTTTTAAAACAGAAACAGATCGAAGAGGTTCACTAGAGAATAGAGTAAGAGATCTAAGAAACCAAAACCAATCTAAGATATTATATTTTTATTTTAATAATATATAATAAGTTATTAATAAAATTTATATTATTTATTAATTTCATAGAAATAATATTATTAAATTATTAATAATGAATAATATTATTTATATATTTAATATTAATATAATAATCTAATAATAATTTAATAAATATATTTAAAATATACTAATTAATATTTTTAAAATATAATATAATACTGTTACTTTAATAAACAATTAATATAATTTATAATATTTTTATTTCAATAAAATATACCAATATTAATATTTTTATTAATAAAATTATAAAAATAATATTTAATAATAAATAAATTATTTTAGTATTTTAAAAATAATAATATTAAGTTTTATGATAAATAATATTAATTATTATATTTAATATTTGTAATAAATAATTTTTAAAAAACTCATCAACTAGTGAAAAAAAAGTTTAAACATCTTGCAAAAATCGTAAAAAGTTTTCCAAAAAAATATAATTCATTTTCCGGAAAATATTTTACAAAAATTTAATTTATTTTTCAGAATTCAAATTCCAATAATTTATTTTTCAGAATTTAATTTTCAAAAAACCAATTACAACCAAATTCTTCCGCTTCGACATTCAAGTCATTCACCTTATAATTCTCGGTTGTATTGCCTGAAGTACACCAACATCATAATCATAATGAACTTATAACTAGTTGGACATATTTTGTAGAAAAAATATAAACCAGGGACATGAGGATTGAACTTGTATCAACTTTACTTCTGTAACGGATATCAACAGGTAATAGGATTTCAAGTTATTTCTATTGTTACTAGACACTCTTCGAGCAGCAAAATAAAAACTCGCAAAACACGAACATAGAGATGGGTTAACTGTTTGAACAGGGTGATGGGCAACCCTACCAGTAGGCAGCGACCGATTATAAAAATACTATCTTAAAGTAAAACCATCTTAAAGTTCAAAAAATAATGATGTTATGCATGTATACGATCCGGTCATTATATACTTGCCATGTCAGAGATATTCCAACAATAGAAATCCTTCATGTTTTATACTAGCAAGCAGCAATTCTAGTTCAATTCAAATCTGATGCCGTAAAACTGAGAACTTTCACCCCAAAAAAGTACACCATTCCCTCGTTCTTAAATCTCAGATGTCCACTTTTATGTATTTTGTTCCTCGTTTTGCAAATTTTACCCAAAATTGTATTTCAATTAAATGCAACATTCAAGAAAAGGCTTTCACTTTGGGAAAGATCGAAGGTGACATTAGGCTGAGATACTTCAAGCAGAAAGGTGGATGGTTACAGGCTATTTGAGACGAAGTACCTCATCATTTATTATTAGATTAGGATACGAAATTTTAGTATGTTGTTTATATTGGAGATCTAATTTAATTAAAAATATCAGACAACAACAAATTCCGAAGTTCCAATAAATTCTGAAAGAGATTTTAAGAAAAAACAGACATCCGAGATTTAAAAATGAGGTAATGTACTTTTTTGGGGTGAAAGTTCTCAGTTATATCAATGGCATCAGATTTAAATTTTACTCAAGTTATATTACGAATAGAAAAGAAAGGCGGTACTTACCTGCAATAGGAGCTTCTTCCCAATCTATATCATCACCACCCTCATTGTCATCACGTTTAACTTTCATACCAACTTGACGATTGGAGTAGTCAGAAAGACTAGTGGCTGGAGTGTTTGACAATTCTTGTTTCTTGGCGGCTTCTTCTTCTTGTTGCTTCTTATACAAAGCAGCATAATAAGCTTTAAGATACTCCTCCTTCAATAGAGCAGGAAAGACATTCTTGTAAGTTACACACTAAGCAGGGCAAAGCGAAGGAAAAACAAAAAGAGGGAAAGAATAATAATCCATCTCACTGTACATACCTGAATATTCTTCTTATCACCATTTTCAACAGTGGACTTCTTGTCATCTGAAAGAGCAGGTTGCGCTGAGCTGCCATCTGCCTTTGACTCCTGCTTGACCTCTCCACGTTGTTCCTTCGTCAGGTTCATTCCTTGCTTTATCATCCAAGGTGGCAAAACTTTCAGGGAAGTCCTTGTACTTTCAGACTTGACATCGTCACTGCCATCAACACCAGAAAAGGCAACTTCAACCTGACAGGGAGGCCCAAGAAGCTTTAAAAACAATACACGTTGACAATAAAGAAGCCACTATTCGAAATTAAGAAATGCCATGACAAACACAGCAGAGGAGAATCTATAGTAAAAAGGTAAAAAGAAATAAAATCCTAAGCATTGAAAAAAAAAACTGAATGGTTGAAGGAAACTGACTTATGACAGTGATAACTCTGACTGACTCTTCATAATAGTGTTGGAGTTAGAGGAAATCAGTTTCAGCATAAATGGTTATATAAGAAGCAAGGGCTTACGATCTTTCACAAAGGCACTGGATGCAGTAGTTAAGTTAGCCTGTTGTATGAATATTTAAGGAAGTGTGGATGCATGACAGTAAATATCCATTCAAAGAAAAAATTCTAGGAAACTAAACTACAATAATTCACGCAGAATTAATATGCCAAAGTCTAGCATCAATATTACATTAGAATTACAGTTCAATTAAATCTTATATCTATCTCCCCATTCAAAGAAAAATAAATTCCAGGAATTTAAAGCAGTTGCACCTCATGGTAGACAATAATGAGAAATACAGTACAAATAATCTTACCTTTGTCTCTCCAAGAAATGGCATAGGTGTCCCACCATAACCCTGAGAATTTTTGGAAGGATCATTTGAACCAGAATCACCATTTACAGCACGTCCAGCAGCACTTGCTCGAGCTTCCCATGCTTGGAGACTTCCAAATTCTGGAATAGGCATATCTTTTACTCTATTGAGTTGTTCAGTTAATGGTTTCAGCTGCACCTGCAGTCATTTCTTTGTGTCAAGTCTCAACTTTAAAATTTCATTACAAAATATAGACAATGAAAAAAATGAAGTAAAAAAGGCTGGCATCTTTGTATAAACATATACTGCAAAATATATATATAAAGAAATAAGTTTGTCAGAATCTGTTGTGTAGAAATCTTTTGTGTTTAGGAGTCTTTTATGTTAAGTACGAGTCTTTGTAATCTATCTCTAGATAAAATTTTATCTTTAGCAGAAAAGTCTATTAGAAGTCAGAGTTAACTATTGTAATCTCCTATTCATAAGATTTTGTTCGCATTACCCCTCCTTCGGTTTATTGCCTTAGATTATAACAAGCTATCAACTTAGGTTGCGAGTACAGCTGGACCGAAATGCTAACCTAGGATGTCAACGTGTGAAAAAAATGACGATGCAGCAAAAAAATATTTTTAAAAAAAATAATTATAAATAAATTTTATATTAAATTAATCACAATCAATCAGAAGTTGACAAGTGTTGTTGACAGAACTCAAACCCAGGGTGCTGGGAAGGAAATGTCGTCATCCACTTGATTCATTCATAAAAGAGCTTGTTTTTAATTTTAACCTATAACGTAATTGAAATTAATGAAAAAAAAATTAAACAAAATAAAGAAAGCACGTGTTAAAATTACATAATCTAAAAACCTTGGTTTGAGAGGTCTTGAACCCAAGCCTTGATAGTTTAACCATCCAACCAAACAAGGGGCTTGTTTTTTTATTTGAGAATATTTTTAATGTAACTTACATCTAGGTATCATTAATTTAAAAAACAAAACATAGTCTAGGAGAATTAAACTATTTTTGTCTAAAATGAAAATTGAATTTAATTGAATTACGTAGGATAAATTAAATTGCTTAAGAAAAAGAATCAAGTTGAATTGAAAATTTAATTAATTACATTGAAAGAGGACCTAATCGAATTGTTTAGAATAATTATTGAGTTGAATTAAAACTTGGATTAAAACCAATTTACCTAGGGATCGAATTGAATTAAAACTTAATTAAGAAGTTTAAACAATTGATTTGATCAAATTAAAGTAACCTAATTTCAATTAAATAAAAAACATTAGAATTGAATATAATTAAGGACCTAATTGAAAGGAGTGAAAGAGTAATGACCGAATTATGGTGATCAAGTAGGAATTAGATACAAATGTTATAATTGCATGCTAAATTTCTAGATTCATACTGTAGACACTCATTTTCGTCCATGCTTATTTTTTTATTTGTGGCCATTTTTACTTTTTTTATTTATAATATATATGTATATATTATATAATTTTAAAAACATTTTGAAAATATATATGATATATAATTTTGAAAATATATATGATATATAGTTTTTAAAACATTTTGAAAATATGTATAATATATGGTTTTTTAAAACATTTCGAAAATATATAATATGTAATTTTTAAAGTATTTTTGAAAACGTATATATATTATATAGTTTTTAAAACATTTTGAAAACATATATATTATATAGTTTTTAAAACATTTTAAAAAACAAAAATATTTATATATTATAATTTTTAAAACGTTTTTGAAAAATATATATAATATATAAGTTTTTAAAACAATTTTTGAAAATATAAATTATATAGTTTTGAAAATTATTTTTTAAACATATATATTATATAGTTTTAAAAAATATTTTTATTATATTATATTATATTTATTATTTACCAACATTTCATTTTATTTTTACTTATTTTTTCCCTTTCTCGTTTTGTCCCAGGGTCCAGTCCAGGAGTCCAGAGTGGGCCTGACCCAGCCCGTACGAGCATCAGACTAGGGTTTCTGGAAACAATCAGCGCCTCATATTGGAGAGTCAAGGGGCGCACGTGACCGGTCAAACGGTTGAAGAACGGGCGAAACGATCGGTCGATAATCCCGGAACTGACCCATCCCGGGACGACCGGCATCACAACGGCCACAATCCCGCTCATCTCGGAACAAGAACGGCTAACACCGGGGCTATAAAAAGCCCTCGGTGAGGCCATGCAAAGGGGGAGGGTCACCACCATCAACAGTAAACACGGAGAACGAACCATCGAACCCAAGAAACGGTCACAACAAGACCAACAATACCAACACAGTGAACGAGAAAACCAAATACCATCAACACATAAAGTCAAACCATCATTCAAACCACAAAACCACCATCATCAAGCCACGATGAGTACACCGAGAGCAATCGAAGCAACATGAAGCACAAAAACAAATAGCCCAAACACAGTCAAGCCAATAGTAACAACAGCACACCACACACACAAAAAAAACAACCCAATCTGGACTCGGGAAGAAGCCGTCGCAAGGAACGGAAAACGTTGGATACGAAAGGTTTCAAGGGTAAAAATCAGATCTTTATGCTAGATCTACTTCGATAGGAGTGTTTTTAGGACGATCGGGTCTAGGATTCGGCTTTTCGGGATTGAGGAGAGTCTGTGGGTTGAGTTTGGTCAAGCGGCGGCCGAGGCGGCGGTTGTTGGGACGGCAGGTGGCCGACTGGTTTTGGGTTGAGAGCATCCGACGAGAGGGGGGAGAGTCCGAGTGGATTGATAATTTGGGTGAATGAGAGAATGAAGGGGATTTTGGGCTATGGATATATATATTGCAGGGACCATTGTGCAAATAAGAGATTCTTAAACTCTTTCCGCCGGCCCCCATGTTCTGAAGTGTAATTCGTTTCAGTCACCATATGCAAGTTGGCCACTCAATTTTCAATTGGTTCAATTTGGTCCCCGTTCATATTTTACATTTTTTGCAATTTGATCCCTAAATTCTTATTTTATTTTATTTTGTTTATTACCATGTTTTTTTTAATTATTATTAGCATTATTTATTTTTACTTCTATTTTATTACTTTCAAAATAATATTTTTTATTTATTTAAGTTTTTCATTTGTTTTCTTATTTCTTTGATTTATTTTTATTTATTTACTATTTTTTTGTCTTTATTTCTTTTTTTCCCTTGATTCATTTTTTTACTATTACATATTTTTTTTATTTTATCTTTTTACCTTTTAGTTTTATTTATTTATTTTTCTATCTAATACTTTTTTTGCCTTTGTCTGTAATAATCTCAACCAATCAGAGGTAAGTAATTCGAATCGAGTTTTTTCGACACGTTTCTGGTACAGCGCAGATCAAGTAAGATGGTATCCGACCCACCTAAATTCGTTTTAAAGTGGTCGGTGGCGACTCTAACCCAATTATTCAAGTCGAAGCCCAATTCTGGGCACAACCGAAAGGCGGTTCCTTCACCTACAATTGCCCTTGAATAGTTGATATCTTAAGCATTAAGGGAGGTTAATTAGGACATTTCGATCTTAATTAAAGATGAAGTAATACCACCTTCATCAAATTCATTTGGTAACCGACCAAAGAAGAAAACAAATTGAGAAAATTTCGAGAAAGAAAAATTAATAGAAAGCAAAGAGGAGTTTCGACCATACATGCATCAACACATTCATTAATAATTCAAATCGGTTTCGTCAATCTTGTATATATTTTATTAGTCATTTCTTCCCTTTGATCTCAAATTTTCAGTATAGTTAAGTTTCATTTAATAACATGCTAATTAAATAAAAATTTATATGCAATAAGAAAAGAGTGGTTGGGACCTAATTCCAACCCTAAATAGAGTTACACTCACTATACTCCGACTAGTCCCGGATCGCTATTCCCGTTAGCTAAACTTGGTAGGTTCTCCCTTCGATCCTTCGGCCACTTCTTCAGTTCATTTCTCTACTAGTTTATATACAATGTAGAAAGATCATTAAAGTTTATTCTTTAATAATTTAAACTTAATTAAACGATATTGCACCAAACAATTTTTGGTTCTAAAAGATTATACACCCTTTAGTATTTTGTTCATATCTTTTAATCTACTTATTAGATTTTAAATTGGTTTATACCACTGGAAAGCTAATTCGATTATTTTTCCAACCATATATGGCTCATAATTTAGTTCTTTCTACATTAATATATATTTGCAATTAAAGTCGGGTCAAATTTCAGTAACTAATATGTCTCTATTTGTAGTTAAATGCACTTTAATGAGTTAATTCACCTAAAATCATTTCTAATTCCTTTTGGTACTTTTTACCATTGTTTAATAGGTATTTCTTATGTATTTTTAAGTCTAATTTAGTCCTTAATAATTCAATTAAGTCATCCAATTAATATACTTTTCGAAACTGTCCAGTTTCACAATTCTTTTTTGTTTTTGATAGAAATAGGTTAGGCCTCATTAAAAAAACCCTTCTTAACCTCCATGTTACAACAATAACATGAAGGACATTGGAAGGAGGAAAAGAGTGTCTAATAATTCATTACTACCAGAATAATACAAAGCCATCCTAAGAAGTTTCTGTTACAACATAAGACTTAAAAACCAAAAAAAGAACATAAATAACCAACTCAATAGCAGTAAAACCTAGGCAATACCCTAATAATCATCATATTCATTCTTTAGATAATTTATCCGCTTCCCAATTAGCAGCTCTCAAAATATGCCTAACAATTACACCTTTACTCTCCACTAAGGCAGCAATGTCTTTCACCAATGACTGGAACATAGGAGTACATACAGCCGGATTTTTAATCCATTTCAGAGCATAAGGGAATCTGATTCAAGGATGGCCGCTGGAAATGAAACCAAAGCTTTCTCCTCAATATACATCAACTCTCTTTTGATAGCCAATAACTCTGCAATAATAGGATGACCCCCCCCAATCCTTTCAGAAAATGAACCATGTTACATCCCTTCAGAATTCCTGATGCAAGGGGATCCGAGATAGATGATGTTGAGCTGTCAGATTGCACCTTGATGGCGTTGAGATACCATGAGTTGGCAGATCAGCGCAAAGGCGGGAGTTGATTGTGATATGTTCCTCATTGGGGCTGTTTTGAGTGTGTTTCAGTCTTTTGACCATAACTTTGGCTACGGGTGTCGGAATTGCGCATAAAACCCCAATTCAAAAAGCCCCTTTCGACGCACACGCTGTCAACATTGAGCATGGCTCTATGTGGCCTTTTTTGACCTCAAATTCTTCCGTTTTCCCCTCCGAATCACTATTTTTATTTATTTTTTACTATTTATGGTAATATTTCGCTTGTCAGTTAGGAAGTCAATTTAAATCCGATTTTGGTCGGATGTTTTGCGATTGTTATTATCTCAAATTTCAATTTCGGATTTGATTTTTCGGGTTTCGGATTCGATAAACATGATTTTTGGCTATAACAGTCCGGCTTGTGGACTGATTTTGGCATTGTTTGATTTTATAATATTTCGTTAAACCCTAGAGACTTGTTTTCTCTGGTTTTGGGTGAATTTTCTCTTGTGAATCATATGTTGGAACCAACCTACAGGATAATCGCTATCATGTCCGGCGTCAATTCCTTATCAAGATTGTTTATTTTATCTCAAATTTCAATTTAGAGTGATTTCGGGATTTGCTATTTTTGGTAAAATTCGGATAAACATGATTTTGGCTATAACAGTCGGCTTGTGGACTGATTTTGGCATTGTTTGATTTTATAATATTTCGTTAAACCCTAGAGACTTGTTTTCTCTGGTTTTGGGTGAATTTTCTCTTGTGAATCATATGTTGGAACCAACCTACAGGATAATCGCTATCATGTCCGGCGTCAATTCCTTATCAAGCCACCTATGCCTCTTTTATCCCACTCCTTAGACATCATGCCATCAACATTTAATTTAACGAAACCTAATAGAGGAGCAATCCAGCAGGAGGAAGAAATATAACTCTTCTTCCTACTTACCCCCAAATCAACTATTTTAACATCACCCACAAGAGAATCGAAATGAATCTGCACATCTCTGAATCTCGCGACAAACCATGATGCAATTCTAAAACGAACAATGAAGAACAATAACTGGTCATCTACCTTTTCTTTCCCAAAAATAATATTATTTCTACACTTCCAAACTGACCAAAGCACCGCCCTAGGGATGAACTTCCAAATGGTGGAGTTTGGGACTAAATTATTCCAAACAATTATGAAATCCAACAATGTCTGATGAGCCACAAAAGATACATTCCAAGATGACAAGAATCTCATCCACAAGCCCCTAACAACCTCACAATGTACAAATAGATGAGAAATCGACTCCACACACTTACCACACAATGAACAAGAAGTGTCAATCCCTATTACTCCTTGCTTTATCAATTCCTCTCTAACTGCCACTCTTTGATGAGTAGCCTGCCAAACAAAAGTTTCGACCCGTGGAGGAGCAACCCCTACCCATACAATGTTATCCCAATAACCTTCATCTTCATCATTACCAGCCTAATCAAAATAGCACTTAACATAAGATTTAGCTGAAAAACAACCCTCCCCATTCCATGTCCATACCCAGTAGTCTTCTTGCAATGATGATAGAGAGGTAGTATTCAACAAGGACATAAGCTGCAACCACTGTTCCACCTCCCAGTCCACCAAATTCCTTCTTAATTTTATATCCAGTAGCACATTGAAGAAGAAATTTCCCTAAACTCTGCAAATTTACTCCTTTTATTCATTGATAGAGCAAATATCCTAGGGAACCTAACTTTTAAAGGAATCGAACCCAACCAAGAATCATGCAAAAATTGCACTGTCTCTCCATTCCCCATCTTCAAACACAATATTTCCTCAGACAGTCCCCAAAATCATCAGAAGAAAAGAAATTATTTATTATTCCTTTCCAAATCCAAGATGCCCGAGTAGACAAAGAATTCACAGTTAAACACAAATTAAAGTCAATATTATACACACAACAAACCATATTTTTCCACCATGAATCCTTCTCTGTAGCAAATTTCCATACCCATTTACACAAAAGAGCTCTATTTAGAAGAACCAAATTAGGAATTCCCAATCCCCCCAACCTCTTCGGCTTGCATACTAACTTCCAATTCAGCCAATGAATATTCCTTTTCTCTAATGAACCCCCCAAAGGAAGGCAGCCATAATGGAATTCAATCTCTTAACCACACCAACTGAAATTCTAATCGACCCTTAACATGTTGTTATTTATTAAGTTCAGTTCCAGTCCTATTTCAAACTAGTATTACCAGTATTGCTTCTTGTCTAATTAAGCCCCAAATGTTTCAATTTGTTCAAAACAGTCCCTAATTTATTTTCCAACAACAATGGTGACTAATTTAAATTTTAAGGTCAATTTTCATAATTTTACAGCATTTCTTATTATTTGAAGCTTCAAATCTTTAACAAATATCAATTTCCATCAAAACCATCCTACACAAAATTTTCCAGTTTAGTCAACGACATTCAGATCTTTGTGACTTAGTCACATGCAAACCTTAAGCTTTTCGGTTATCACCCTTTAAACCAAATCATTCTAAAAAAATTAAATCCTATAAATTTTTGGTCATGCATGTTCATTCCATCATGATCTATGTTAAAATTTAATACCATACACTATTAATAATAAATAAATCTATCCTAAACAAAATTTGAGAATCATTCAAATTGATCTTAAGCAAATTTAGAAGAGAAGAAGCTTACATGGATACTAGATTAGTTTTTTCCTAGCTAATCCAAGCTTGAAATTAAGCTTTCAATTGAACATGTATGACCGAAACTCCTCTTTGCTTTCTCTCAATTTTTCTTTCTCCAAATTTTCTCTATTTTTTTTCTTCTTTGGCCGGTTACCAAATGAATTTGATGAAGGTGGTATTACTTCATCTTTAATTAAGACAGAAATGTCCTAATTAGCCTCCCTTAATGCTTAAGATATCAACTATTCAAGGGCAATTGTAGGAATCTAGAAATTTAGCATGCAATTATAACATTTGTATCTAACTCCTACTTGATCACCATAATTCAGTCATTACTCTTTCACTCCTTTCAATTAGGTCCTTAATTATATTCAGTTCTAATGTTTTTTATTTAATTGAAATTAGGTTACTTTAATTTGATCAAATCAATTGTTTAAACTTCTTAATTAAGTTTTAATTCAATTCGATCCCTAGGTAAATTCGTTTAATTCAATTAATCCAAGTTTTAATTCAATTCAATAATTATCCTAAACAATTTGATTTGGTCCTCTTTCAATGTAATTAATTAAATTTTCAATTCAACTTGATTCCTTTTCTTAAGCAATTTAAAACTCAATTCAATTAAATTCGGTTTTCATTTTAGAAAAAATAGTTTAATTCTAGGTGATTAACAACATCTATTCAAATTCACGATTTCCCACTAGTTTTCAAAGAACCCTAAAACTTCCAATTCTTTGAATCAAGAAACAACTCAAACAAGAAGCCTAAATAAAAAAGAGAAGACCATTACAAAACCATAAATCGATTTTATGCAAAAGATCATTTTGAACTGATATAGGAAAAACATAAAATCTATTTAATTATCGAAGGAAGATAAGTTTCTGGAAGGTTAGTGTTTATTTCAAACAATGTTGGGTTTCTTAATAAGTTTGGGCTTGTGGGTATCTATTTGGTTAGTGTTTCTTTTATGGATTTTATGAATGGCTTGTTCAGAAGAATCAGAACCATATAACTGTGATCAAATTTTTGAAATCCTAAATTATGTAGTATTGGGTTTTTCTTTGGGCTTCTGCTAGGGTATATGTTGGGGTCTTGTAGATTAAAGTACTCCAAGAAAAGAATAGGGACCAAAGTGTGTTTTCAATAAAAGCAATCAGAAGATGACAATTATTGGTTGTCATCAATTTAATATAAAACATATTTATAGTTAATTTTTTTTAATTTGTTCCAGCTGTACTCGTCTTGTCATCTCCAAGCATTGATCGTTTATTGACTAACGGTTTTCACTCACGGAGAGGTCATTTTACCCTAAAATAAAATGTCAGGAATTAAAGTGCTCCAAAAAAAAAAAAGAATAGGACCAAAAGTGATTATTGGGTAAATGTTAGGAGAGGTTTTTGGCAATATTCGGTAAATTTAATAAGAAAGATTAGCAGAGACTAGAATCATTTGCTCTGCATGCAAAGAAAAGCTTCAAACCTGAATCTTGTGGCCTTTGTTCCACCACTTTGAACAACTAACTTTCAAGGAAATACAAAAGTTGTGTCTAGATTTTTGTTTGCACACAAGGTCAAAGCTGTACGTAATTTTAAAAATGCATTCAAAAGTGGGAACCTAAATGGACTACTACCATCTAATGTGGCAGAATCAAACAATTTAAAGAACAGAACATCACATGACGGGCAAAGCAAACTTCATGCGACAGAAACTGTTCCTATATCCCCTGCTCATTGATCAAATAATATGTGCCCTATACTACATAGGCACAATAGGCAAACTAACAACTATTTGGGTTTCTTCTAGTATCATTTCTATTTTAATAACTAAGTTCTTTTTTTCCTCTCAAAAAGAATTCAAATGAATTCCATTACAATCAGAAGGCAAGGGAAAATATTTCGGGTTGCCTTTGTAGGCAATGTTATTTTTAGAAAGAAAAATATTATTAGCTTACTTTTGCATGTATTGTCATGGTATTAGGAGAACTTTATTTAAAAGTATATTTATGTCATTTGGAATCTTTTTTTAGAATCCTTAATTCTAATTTCCTTAGTTTAAGCCTTTTATTCAAACAAAAAAAAAACCTGTTTAACCTCTATTTAAATATGCTGATTGGCAGCAATAAAATTGGTTTAGAAGTTTATTTTAAGTACATAGATTTAAGACTCTTTTCTAACAAATCCAAGGTTAGAAACTCCTTTTCTCATTTAGAAAACATTTGGAATTATCTTTAGGATTATTTTCTTTTAATTTATATGTTTATCTCTAGGATTTTAGAGGCTATAAATACCCTCTTGGGGTAAAATCCTAAACACAACTCAGAATTTACTCTTCTTCTTCCTTCTAGTTTTATAAAGTTATTTCTTTTCTTTTCTTTTCAAGTTTTTCTTTTCATTTTCATTTTAAGTTTTATTTTTAAGCACGCTAAGCATGACTCATGCTTAGCTAATTTTTTCATAAGCCGAGAGCTGAAACGATGACTCAATTCCAACGTGATAATTGAAAAACACCTTAATAACTTCAGAATATCTTTCTCAATCTCTGCGCTTATTTTTAAAATCAAAGATTGACTTTGGTCAAGATGTTGTTGCGATTAATGTGTGGGAGGAATGATTGGCTTGAAAGCACATTCGACTTCATGGGAACACACTTGGCGAGATTGTCGTGCCAAGAGAGAATTGAGATCGGAATTGGTAGTTATTGAAACAACAATCCGAGTCGATCTTCAAGAACTTAAACGGTTATTGATCTACGACAATTAATGTTGATCAAATCAATTTTCGAAGCCGGAATCAAAGATTGCCTTGGGTATTCTGTATACAAATAGAGTCACGAGGATTGCCCTTGTAGACAAAGTAACTGACGTGAATCCCGAAGGAAAAATCTAATTCGATGATCCGAAGGAAATTGAGTCAAAGCAAGGTTTGAGGCTATTTTTTACTATATTCATTTTCAACGTTACATTTTTTATTTTCTTTATTTTTACTTTAAATTGCTTTTTATTATTTAATTATTTTTACCAAAACCCCTTTTATTTTCTGCATAACGCCTGGTTTAAGCATTTGAACCTATATTTCTTTGTATTTATCCTAAATGTATAAAAAATGTTATGTATGTATTACATCGTTTTGAAATATTGAATTTTTAAGAGAATAAGTGCTAAAAGGTAATATTTTTATATAAATATTTAATTTAAACAAAATGTTTTTAAAATAAGTAACAATGGTTCATAATAACTAAATTTAATTTATGTTTAGACATTACATAAGAAATATGATAAAAGGAAGATAGGTAAAATTATGTACTTTGCAGATTGCATCAATTTACACTAATCACTATTCTAGGTAAGCTTATAAGTTTAATACTTTAAATCCATATGAACTTAAGGCATTGTTACATTTATTTAACGGCGAAACCTGCCTTCGCCCTTCGGTATCTTCATCCAATCTCCGGGAACAGCTACCTCAAGCGGAGTCGGAGGCGGTGGCATCACCGATAAGCTTGAAATCCAGCAACTCCTTGAAATTCAACCATAGTTTCTCCCACACCTTGGCTTCATAAACTTTCATTTTGTCACCATCCATCGCCTCCAATGTTATGTAATACATTGTCCCGGAAACCACCTGCTGCTTCACCTCGGTCACTTTCTTAAACTGCAGCATCGCGTTCTGAAATTTCAAAGCCCCTCATTAGTTGACAAATATTTGTACAGAATTCACATGTAAATTGAGAAAACAAAATACCTCTTTCTTGTTGTGTTCATCGACGGCAAAACGAGCTAGGTTCTGAATCTCCAGGCTGTTGGCGCTTGCTTCAGCCTGGCTAATTCCACCCAAAGTAGCCATTTCTCTTCTATTCTCGTCTGATATTTTACCTTCTTTTTTGTTTGTAATTGGATGTCTGAACGTTTGTGTTCTTATAGAGAGAGATGAGAAAACAAGATTTTCTCTGCGTCTTGTAATTGGTGGAAACAGACGTGAAACCACTAACCATTAATCACGTTTTTCCACGTTCTTAAAACGTCTAAACTTTCTTTCCTTGGGCAACTGGATAACACACAGCTGGTTTTTAACAAGTTTTATTACTAAATTGGACCTTAAACTACACCCAATTGTAGATTGGTCCTTATGATTTTCTTATAAATAATATAGAGTGATTAAGAGGTAATATATGATCATAATTTTACAGTTATTGCCAATAAACGCACACCTTAAAGACACATCTACTCGAACCCATAACTTCAAGAAAGAAAAATACTATCTTTAATCACCGACTCTGAGGCTAATCAAATGAAAATAAATAAATAAATAATGTAAACTACTCAACCTTAAAAAAGATTTATGAACGCCCAAATACTCTATGCAGTTGTTTGTGCTCAAACCCAGAACCTCGAGAGATAATAGTCTCGACTGTGAGCAGTTCACCCTTTTGATTTGAATGAAGAATCATAGCCGGTAAGAGAATAACTGTCAATCGATGATTTTCTATCAAGGAGCTAGGAGGAAAACTTTTTGTGGAAGATTATAGACTTGGGACTTGGGAAAGAAGATCTTTAGTTTGTCTTGTTCGGTATACAAATGTCCCAATTATAGGGTGACCGATGACAGACCTAAGATTATTATAATTGTCAGTATACTGTTAGTTTATACAAATACGATTATCAACCATCAGATTTAATTATCAAAATCATATCAGATGTTGGCGTCTGGAAACTCTGAGTGATCATTTAATTAAAATAATTTTTGGGATAGTCTAACATTTTTAATGTTTTTAAAGATTTTATTTGATTTATATTTTGAATGACTATACTGACAGAGTGTCATCTTCCTCCAACAAATTTACTCCAAAGCTATAACAAATAATTATTAAACACGAATTTTCGTTGTAGAAATAGTCAGTTAAGCCAAATATTTATATGTCAAAATCTTAAGCAGCCCATATATATAAAACTCTTAAAAAAAACAAATTATTAATGGATCAAACCTCTTAATATTTCGAAAAATAGAGTATTATAATTGATCGAGATACAGGAAAGGGGGTTAGATTGAATAAAAACGCATTGCATAAGCACTCTCTACAAAATTTAGCCTCTGTTTAAAATTTTCCTTTTGGAAACCGTAAGCTTTGTAAAAGTCAGAATTCTAGAAACCAAATAAGATTTTGTTGAAAAAGAGTCGATTCAGACCTCAGAAACCAAGTTGTTTAAGAAAAGTAAACGTAGAGAAAATAATTTATTACGAATTTGATTAACTTCGAATATAATAAAATTCGTGATTAGACAGGAAAATGTTGACTGTCCTGATAAATTAGGTGGTATGTGTTCATCTGTTTGGACCGGTTGGGTTCTTTATTTCGACAACTATCTCTTATTTCCCCAAAACTAAAATTGTTATTGCTTTTCTTCAATTACATTTTAAAATCCACTCGCCTTTCTTTGGTAAAGTAGATAGATGATCCTTATACTATGGTACATTATTTTATTGAGTATCTCGATTATTAATAGATAAGATGGTCCATTGATCATAAGATATTATTTTGTTGAGTTCCTAGATTATTAAAAGTTACAAAATAATCACGTGACTATTCATATGTTCCAAATTTTTTACTTTTCTGTTAAAAATTGACGTCTTCTGAACTTAACATTAATCTACTGATTGTGATATGATAAAATCATATTTTAATGATGTCTACTACATCATCATTGTTTTCAAGCACTGGTTCGAAGACATAACGTTTCAAGTCGATTCACAAACTACAACTCAAACGATTCTGGGATCATATTTTACCATATTCAATTCGACAGGTTAACGTCCAACTTAGACGACCTCTGTTTTTTAATGGAAAATGATGAGTTTAAAACATATGAAAAGTTAGGTCTATTTCGTAACTTTTAATAGTCGGAAGACTCAACAAAATAACATCCTACAATCGAGGGGCCATTTTATAATTTTTAATAGTTGGAAACTCAATAAAATAATATCTATAATCGGGGACCATTTGTATACTTTAACCTTTTTTTTATTTTCTCCATTGGATTTCTATGGTTAAATTCTTATATTAACTCTTATATTGTACGTAAATGTAAATTTAATTTTTGTATTTAATTTGATTGTTTTTAATCTCTTTAATTCTTAAAATTTTAAAACAATACGAATTAGTTGTAGATTTAATTTTCGTTCTTTATTTGATTATTTTAAGTCTCTCCATTTTAGTCATATTGGTCATATATTATTTGGTTTAGAATTGAGAGTTTAAAATTTAAAAAGCATAAAAATTGAAAATAATTAGAGTATGAGATTAAATCAATAACTTATGCATAGTACATAGACTCGTGACATAATTTGATTTTTTTAACAAGTTGGTTAAAGTTTTTTATTTTAATTTTAAAATGATATGCTATTGCTATATCGTCGTTGTACTGTGTTACAATATCAAAATGTCACGTGTCATTTTTGTTGGTGACATTATGAAAAAAAAATTATAGAAGCAACTTGTTTTTATTAAAAATAGAGAATATTCAAATTTATAATATACAATTACAACTCTAAACCCTAAATACATAATAAGAATATTTTCTATAATAATTAACACGGGAAACTAGTCACTTTAAATCACATAAGTACCATATAAGAAAAATATTAAAAAATTTAATAAAATTTTTTGAACAAAATATTGATGCAAATTAACATATCTGAATGTTTCAATAAATAAATCATAAAAGGGAATCAAACTATTGAAAAGATCAACGATAAACATAAATCAAAGTCGAGCGATGTTAGAAAACTTTCCGCGTATACGGATTGCATATCCAATACTAATCTAAGGGTCAAAAGCATGAAATATTAACATGATAACTAATAAATGTCATATTGACTAATCGCGACAATATGAAATTCAAGCATGAGAAAAAAGAAATGAAAACAATGATTAAACGAACTAAAACATGTCATATATAGAGGCAAAGGAAAACATGTCATAAATATAAAATTATCAAAAAAAATAAAATATGTGATATAAAAAAATAAAAGAAAAAAATAAATATAGAGGCAATATCGATATTGTTCTTAAGGAAAGCTTAAAATCGAGAGTTCGGTATATTGGGTCCCAAATGAATATCGATATTTTCCCTTTTCTTTCAAGGCATTTCAACACTGGGGTATCGATACCTTGAGTAGGGTATCGATACTGAAGAGAGGATATCAGTATCGATACCAAGGTTAAGTTTTGGGCTTTAAATCAAGAGTAATTATAGAGTCAAGTGAGGTTTCCCAAAAACTTATAATTTCTCCCAAAAAAGACTACAAGTGAGAATAGTAATAATGCTTAATTCAAACATAGCAACGAGAAAAAGTAAGGTGAAATAAGACTAGCCTTGTTTGAATGCTCGAGGAATGATCAGGACACCCAAGTTCCTTTAGAAAAGCAACTAGTGTCGAAAGTATATAATTAGTCTAGATATATCCTTAGGGAGTGCACGAGACATTTTCAGCTGACTAACTAAGGTCAAGGCTTGACACTCGCAAGGGATGAGTTAGTCGAGGGTGTGGTGTCCGATGCAGAGATTATGGGGGCCCTATTTCGATAGACTAGAGGGGTGTATGAGCCCTGAGATGTAGAACCCTCAACTACACCATGATGTCTACCATAGAGTAGAGAGTTAGTATACAAGTACAATCACTAAAGCAAAGTAGTAGACTTGACAGCTTGAGCCTTCTGGTGATACACTTTTAGTATGATCTAGTTGTTAGTGTGGCACTGAGTTAGTTAGCTCAGCGTTTGAAATTTTGTTTCCTTACGCATATTAGGTGGAGCAGTTGATGAGCTTAGAGCGTCCGAGGTCCAGACCTAGAGCAAATCAGAGTACGTCTCAGCGTTTTGAAGGGTATGTATATTATTAAACTATGTTGTAAAGTTGAGTCAATTTGTTATTATTTTTTGATACATGTACTAGAGTCTATAACAATGGAAACACATTCTTCTTTGGACTAATGTTTATACTCGAACCTATTAGAAGAACAAAGTCTCAAAGATTCAAAGCATATCTACTCGGTAAATATAATGTGAATGAATCTTTTAAAGATCCTATTGTTTCTCCCTTTGATGTTTTAGATTCGAGGTTGAATCCTTTTGAAGAGAAGGAGAATGATACATGCATCACAAGGCTCACGTCAAAGGAAGATGAACTAAAGCTTCCAATGGACTTACACGACCAAGCCTTGGAAAAGAAGAACAACATATCAACAAACTTGCGATTGCTTTTTGAATGGGATCCTGATGTTATTTGGTCGATGTCTTTTGGAGATCCAACTGGATGTCTCTTATCTTTCCAATGGTTCTTTAGTCGTATCAATATGATAATGGGGACTCAAGATATGAACATTTTAGTGAAGACAGCGCGTGCAAAAATCCCTATACGGGATTTTGTAAGTAATTACGAATTTTCCTTATTTTCATCTTAGGAATAATTTAAGTTAAGGTTATAAGGGTAATTTGCTTGTAATAACAAAACGTAAGAGCCCCATCTTATTCTCCAAGCCTCCACCTTCCAGAAGCTCAATCTAAATCGTTCATCACATCCAACGACTGAGGATCAAGTCATGCATTTAAATGACTAGTTTTGATCTCCACCATTGGATCAAAAACTAGATCAAGGGCCCATATTGATGCTGCCCACATCACATAGATTAGAATAGTATTTTATTATTGTTTTATTCTTATTTAATAAGTTAGTCTTGTTACTACAAGGACTCCTCTAAGCCTATATAAAGAGACCCTTCCCCCCTCATTGTAATCAGCAATTATCTTTTTTTCTTTTATATACAATACAACGAGAGATCATTTTTGCAAGAGTTGATTGCTTTGTGCCTTTGAAGCATCTTCTTCTTTAGTTATTCCGAGTTCTTGAGAGAGAGATCATCATACTCTAGTTTGCCTAGTCAATTGCGATTAGGAGGGTTGGTTAGAGTCGTATTGCTGAGTTTGTCTTTTCTTTACGACTAGGAGGGTTCAGTAGGACATATCCATCGATCTTATCATCTCCACACGCAATCTTCATCATCAAAGATCATCCACACGCCAACTTCCACCAAAACCCTAAGTTAGTTCATCATCATACTACCGGGGGTAAAATTTCACTTTCTCTTTCCAACGACTACCCACATCATCATAACAACTTCTCCAACAACTCCATAGCCACCCACCTCCATTAATAGGCTAAGTCCTTTTTAATTTATTACATACTTTAATCTTGTCTTTCAGTCTTTGTTTATTTATTACCCTTATTCTTATTGTCTTAATATATATATTCTTTGCCTATTTTTCAGCAACTAAAAGTCTCCATAAAACCCTAATCTTGCCACCACCTTTCAAAGCATCCATTCAAAGCCTTCGTTTCTTCATCGAGTCTAAAACTTTCCTAGGTTTGTTCCCTCGACGAGAGCAACATCACATCATCCGTTGCCACTTCTCTATCATTTTTTAATGTAAATATTTATTTTGGGAGCTCCCTAATATACAGTTTTAATTATATTTTTATAGTTGATTTTATAAAGAAAATGGCCTTTTAAGTTAAGAAAAAGGAGAAAAAAAATTGGTCAACTACTCTTATGGTTCCGTGTAACATCTTAATCAGTCGACTATGTGTCGTATTAGTCTAGGGTGTTACATAATGTCTACTTGCCAAAAATTAGATCCCTTCATAATATATTCATAACTTCAAGCAACTCAGAGATAGCCTTCCCTTTTTCAGAATATTCTCAATGATCTACGGTAAGCGTGTATTCTCTAGGTCACCAAATCTTTGAGTCCAAGGCCTCTTTCAGAGTTAAGGTAGAAGATAGCACATCTCATTATTGAACCATTATTCTTTCAAAACAGCCGTACACAAAGTTGATTAATTCATTGCAAAACAGCTTTAGAAAAAGTCATTTGCCTGCTTCAAAACAAAAAAATGACAACCTATAAAAACTGAAGCCCAAGTTCAAAAATGTGCCTCTTATCTTATCCAACAAAGGTTTACTGTTACCCATTGTAAGGTTTGAGTAAGAGAACACCCAAATATCTTCATATTTCATTTTTTTATGTTGAGCTTAAAATTTACAATTTATATAACATTTTATGTTAAATATTTATAAAAAAAATAATCAACGCAACTGTATTATAAATATATTGTAAATTATATATATGCTATTAGTGAATAATGTAAATATTTCCTATTTCTTACTATCTAGTGTTTGTTTGTACATTATCCGGCCGACATGGAAGTTTGCAACAGTGTGGTCTAAATCAGGGAGGGACTCTCTGTTGTGGAATTCGGGTTAATTTCCACCAATAACAGATTCACCTTCGAAACTATTATCTAGGTGACTAGTGTGAAAACGATTGTACTAAGAATCACCCCAAGGTATATTCCCAGGAAAGAGGAGGGGTCACAATGGTCCCTCTTAAAACCCACTTTCCTTAGACAGAACTACCAAGACAAGTAATTTTAATAGGACAATAATTAACAACAACTATACCCGACAATAGCTATTAAATATAGATAAAAGAGAACACCAAAATATTTCACTAATAGAGGAAATATTACAAAGAGAGAAAGAATACAAATAGCCTTTAATATAGAAGAAGACTTATATTTGTGGGATGATTAACTAAGGAGGATGATGGCTTTATTTATAACAAAAGAATTTCCCCTCCTCCTTATACACAACCAATGTGGGACTTTGCCAAAAACCAACAAATCTCCACCTTGGCAAATTCCACACACATCTCTAAAAAAACAATCTTTTAATTTGTAACAATATTGACCAAGTCTAAACAATGTTTAAACTTGACCGCAGTTACCACTTTTGTCAACATATCAGCAGGATTCTTAGTGGTCCGAATCTTCTGGATTATGACTCCACCTTCTTCTAGAATTTCTCGTACAAAGTGATATCGAACATCGATGTGCTTCGTCCTTGCATGGTAAATCTGGTTCTTTGCTAAATGAATAGCACTCTGACTGTCACAGTGCACTTTGATGTGCTTTTGTTCCATTCCCAATTCACCAAGCAACCCTTGAAGCCAAATTGCCTCCTTCACAACCTCTGTAACTGCCATATACTCTGCCTCTATAGTAGACAAAGCCACTGTTGACTGTAAGGTGGACTTCCAACTGACTGGTGCCTTTGCAAATGTAAACACATAACCAGTAGTTGATCGATGCTTGTCCAAATCACCTGCATAGTCTGAATCACAATACCCAACTACACACTGACCGTCTTGTTTGTCCTGCTGAAAGACCAAACCAACATCTACGGTGTTCAAAATATACCACAGAATCCATTTCACAGCTTGCCAATGCTCATTTCCAGGATCATGCATATACCTGCTCACAACCCCAACTGCCTGTGAAATATCGGGTCTCGTACACACCATTGCATACATCAAGCTACCAATAACACTTGCATACGGAACCTTTGACATGTATTCCCGTTCTGCATCATCCTTAGGTGACATTGATGCACCGAGCTTGAAATGAGGAGCAAGAGGTGTACTAACTGGTTTTGAC
Source organism: Hibiscus syriacus (assembly GCF_006381635.1). Taxonomy (NCBI): domain Eukaryota; kingdom Viridiplantae; phylum Streptophyta; class Magnoliopsida; order Malvales; family Malvaceae; genus Hibiscus; species Hibiscus syriacus. The sequence continues at coordinate 4,008,655 of NW_024063138.1, read as the reverse complement.
ATCTTATTTATGCCAAAACGTTTTAGTACCTTCCTCAGATATTCTTTCTGAGATAAACAAAGCCTCCCCAATTTCTTATCCCTTGATATCTCCATGCCTAGAATCTTCTTCGCTTCACCAAGATCCTTCATCTCAAACTCCCTGTTCAATTGAGTCTTTAGTTTCGCAATTTCTATCTGACTCCTGGAAGCTATCAATATAAAGAAGAAGATATATATAGGATCCGTCTTCTAGCTCGCGTAAATACACACAATGATCATATTTGCTTCTTGTGTACTTCTGCCCTATCATAAACTTGTCAAATCGCTTGTACTACTGCCTTGGAGATTGCTTCAATCCGTACAACGATTTTTCTAATTTGCACACCATCTCTTCTTTTTCAGCAACTTTGAATCCATCTGGCTGAGTCATGTAGATTTCCTCATCCAAGTCTCCATGTAAAAATACAGTTTTTACATCCATCTGAACTAGTTCCAAATCCAACTGTGCTACCAAAGCCAACAAAATTCTGATGGAGGAATGTTTTACAACTGGAGAAAATACTTCATTATAATCAACTCCCTCCGTTTGAGCGTAGCCTTTAGCCACCAATCTTGCTTTGTAGCAGATGTTATTCTTGTCAGGAAATCTATCTTTCTTTGCATATACCCACTTGCACCCAATTGCCTTATTTCCCTTCGGAAGACTAGCTAGTTTCCACGTCTGATTCTTTTGAGGGGATTACATTTCTTCATTCATGGCGATCCTCCACTTTTTATGTTCTGAACTTTGAACTGCTTCATTAAAAGTGGCAGGAACGTCATCAATTGCAATTGGTGATACTAAAGAGACCATATCAGCATAACAAGCAGGTTGTCTAATGGTTCTCTTTCCCTTTCTGAGTGCAATTGATTCATGTTGCTGTGGAGGTTCTTGGGTCTGAACCTCTTCTTCATCTGACTCTTCTTCTACCATAGGAGAGTCAATATCAGTTTCTTTACTGGTTGGGACAATCTTGCTTTCTTCAAACTCCACCTGTTTGGGAGTTCCATCTGTCTGGTCTAATTTTTCTGAAGTCACCTTTCTCAACATGGTAGATTCATCAAAGGTAACATCCCTGCTGAAGATTATTTTCTTTGTTTCTGGACACCAAAGACGATAACCTTTCACACCAGAGGTGATCCCCATAAAGATCGCATTCTTTACTCTTGGATCCAGCTTTGACTCCTTAACATGGTAGTATGCAGTGGAACCAAACACATGTAAGGAATCATAATCTGTAGCAGGTACTCCAAACCATTTCTCTAATGGAGTTTTACCACCAATAGCAGTCGATGGTAAGCGGTTGACAAGGTGACAAGCATAGACTAAAGCCTCAGCCCAAAATTCTTTGCCTTACCCAGCATTAGACAACATACACCGAACCTTCTCCACTAATGTCCGGTTCATACGCTCTGCCACCCCATTCTGTTGTGGTGTACCTCTGATAGTGAAGTGCCTGACAATACCTTCCTCTTCACAGACTTTCAGAAATGGATCATTTTTGTACTCTCCACCATTGTCTGTACGGAGACGTTTGATTTTTCTGTCTGTTTGAGTCTCCATCATCTTTTTCCATTTAAGGAAAAATCCTAGCACCTCATCCTTTGTCTTCATTGGATACACCCAAACTCTCCGGGAAAAATCATCAACAAAGGTGACATAATAGTGTGTTCCTCCCAATGAAGTTGTCTTGGAAGGCCCCCATACATCTGAATGAACATAATCCAAAATACCTTTAGTATCATGGATTGTTGTTCCAAATTTCACCCTCGTCTTCTTCCCTTTGATGCAATGCTCACAAAAAGCTAATTTGCAAGTCTGAGCACCCTTCAATAATCCTTGATCTATGAGTAATTTCAAGGATTTTTCACCAACATGCCCCAAGCGCATATGCCATAACCTGGTTGCTTCTGACTCATGTTCATCAGTAGAAGCTGCCACTGCTGCTGTCCCAACAATTGTACTACCCAGAAAGTAATACACATTGTTTCTTTTTCGGATTCCCTTCATTATCACCAGTGCACCAGAGATAATCCTCATAATCCCATCTTTTGCCCTCACTTCTAAACCTTTTGACTCTAAGGTTCCCACAGAGATGAGATTTCTCATTAAATCTGGTACATAATGGACACCTGTTAAGGTTCTGATTGATCCATCCTAATTTCTCAAGAGAATTGAACCAATCCCAAGTGTGTCAAGAGGGGAATTATTTGTTGTGTAGACAATTCCACCTTTTAGTTCTTTAAAATCAAAGAATCATTCTCTATTGGGGGTCATATGGTGGCTACAAGCTGAATCTAACAGCCATGAACTGGAACAGCTGGTTGATGGCGTAGCAGCGAATGCGAAATCTGAATCTACATCATCATACTCGACCACATTTGATTCTGAGACAGCCTTCCCCCTTTCAGGTTTGTCTTTATTCTTTAGCCTGGGACATTCTTTCTTCCAGTCCCCTTTTTCTCGACAAAAGGCACATTCATCTTTGCTCAATCTGGACTTTGACTTCGATCTCCCTCTGCTTCCTTTATTCTGACTCTTCGAACAGCCTCTAACAACAAGAGCTTCTGCTTCGACACTTGTGTTTTCTTGTTTGTCTTTCTTTCTCAATTCATAACTATACAAGGCAACAGTTACTTCACTGAGAGACACATCAACCTTCCCATGAAGTAGAGTAGTTTCAAGATACTCAAACTCATCAGGAAGTGATCACATCAACATCAGAGCCAGATCTTCGTCTTCAAAAGTCACGTCCATATTCATCATATCAGTCACCAGCTGATTAAAGCTAGTAATGTGATCATTCATAGTGGTACCTGGTACATAGTTGAAGCGGAACAATCTCTTTTTCATGTAGAGTTTGTTCTGACCGCTTTTCTTCAAAAATTTCTCCTCCAGTGCCTTCCACAATTTACTTGCAGAAGTTTACTTAGAAAATGCATACTTCTGCTCTCTAGAAAGATACGATCGAATAGTACCACATGCCATTCTATTGATCCTCTTCCATTCTTTCTCCTCAACATCATCTGGTTTCTCTCCTTCAATAGCAATGTCTAGACCCTGCTGAAATAGGGCATCTAGAACCTCACTTTGCCACATGCCGAAATGACTGGTGCCATCAAAAATCTCCACTGCAAATCTAACATTTGTCACAGCATTTCTTGCCAAAATTGAAGATGAAGAAGCGTCTGCCATTTCTGCTACAAATTCTATTTAATAGCTGCCAATGCGAAATGTCAATTATCCCAAGGAAATTTTTTCTGATGTGGAAGATCAGCCTAAGCCGCAACCACAGAGCATACTAAAATAAACCAAGAGCGCTGATACCAATTGTTGTAGAATTCGGGTTAATTTCCACCAATAACAGATTCACCTTCGAAACTATTATCTAGGTGACTAGTGTGAAAACGATTGTACTAAAAATCACCCCAAGATATATTCCCAGGAAAGAGGAGGGGTCACAATGGTCCCTCTTAAAACCCACTTTCCTTAGACAGAACTACCAAGACAAATAATTTTAATAGGACAATAATTAACAACAACTATACCCGACAATAGCTATTAAATAGAGATAAAAGAGAACACCAAAATATTTCACTAATAGAGGAAATATTACAAAGAGAGAAAGAATACAAATAGTCTTTAATATAGAAGAAGGCTTATATTTGTGGGATGATTAACTAAGGAGGAGGATGGCTTTATTTATAACAAAAGAATTTCCCCTCCTCCTTATACACAACCAATGTGGGACTTTGCCAAAAACCAACACTCTCATCACTGCCGAACGTGTTAATTGCGTGAAAAGAAAAGCAGGGTTTTAAAAAACGGTCCGTGACCGCGATTTCGTCCGCGATATAGCAGTTTCGCCGCCGTTTGAGTTACCCACGACGGCCGCAATCACTGTAAACCCGAAATAACCGAAAACGCGACCGCGACCGCGATTTGAAATCCTGAAGAAAAGAAAAGAAAAGAAAAAATATCCGGCGGGTGAGGATGGAGGACATGTTGCGAATGGCAAGAGCATCGTAATCTTTGCAAACATTTGTCGGAACATGCAAATTGCAATGCAAGCAGCAAATCATGGGTCCAACTGGGCACTGCCAGTTAAAATCAACCACGCGGTTCCTCCCATCCTCTTGTCCTTAAAAAGTAGAAAATCTTGTTATAGAGTAATGTAATGGTAGATCCCTTCCTGATAATGAAGTTTTGCATGAAATTTGGGTTCAAAGTTTGCAACTTGGAGATGGAGTTTACCAAAGTCAATAAAATATCCAAAAACGATTATTACTTTGCATGATTAATCTATCTATGAATACTTCATTTGAACGAGTCATTGAGCATAAACTTGGGAGCTTAATGATGGGGAAGTATACTTCACTCATTGTGCTGCTGCCTAACTTGGGAGCTTTCCTCACTTGTCTTGCCTGTCCCGAATGTCCCCTTCCGACTCCGCCGCCAAATTTCCCACCGAAACACCTTCCCATTGTAAAGCCTCCATTTCACCCTAAACCACCAAAGTTTCCCCCCACCAAAGCCACCGGTTGTGAAGCCCCCAACGCTGCCTCCAAAGCCTCCTGTATACCCGAGTCCTCCCATTGTGAAGCCGCCTCCGGTGGAGACCCCGTGTCCGTCATAAGCAGCAGCGCAAAGGATACTTGTTGCCCGGTGCTTCAAGGGCTGTTGGACTTGGATGCCGCTATTTGTCTTTGCACCGCGATCAAGGCCAAGCTTTTGAACATCAATGTTATATTACCAATTGGGCTTCAGGTCCTCATCGATTGTGGCAAGACCACACCTCCAGGATTTCAGTGTCCAGCATGAGGATCAAGTACAAGTGTTAAAGGTTTCAAGGCTTAGAAAAAGTAAGATTGTGTAAACTTTAGTTATAAATAAAAAATTACTTGTAAAATATTATCAAAAAGATATTTAAATTATTATCAAATATCTAAATTGTTATACAATTGTAAACACTTTGAATATATCTAAATATATCATTTGATGAAATTTTGAGTATTTATCTTCTTCTTTTTCTCTTTATAGTTTTTTCTCCGTAAATTTTTCCTTAGGTACTATTATATCTTCAGAGTCGATCTATGAAAATTTCTTAATCTTCGTCAAACAAAATTCGTATGAATTGTCAGCTTTCCACCAACCAAAGTCTCCAGATCTCTCTTGAGCCTCTGACTAACCTGCATTCTTTGGAGGTTATTTTTTTTAGTCAACTATAATGTATGGACAATACCTCTTATAGGCACATGTGACTTACTAAAATATAATTAAAGGTCAACAAATAGATTTATCTAGCTCGTTAGTCAACAAAAAGCCATAATAACACTACGATTAAGACACACACTAAAGGTTATTATAAATATTCTCAATCAAGATTGGAAAAAAAGGATTGGAACCCTTACGATCTCTATATTATCTTGTTCATACTTCATGACCAACTCTCTTCTATGTAAAAACACAGCTAACAATCGTTCTTTCATCGACTGATGCTTTTACCTAAATTAGAAGGAATGAACCACTAACAATTGACGGTACAAACCTATTGATCGTTTAAGATATAATTACCTTTAATATTTGGTCATTTTAAGTTATGAATATCAATATTTCTAAAAAGAAGAAATTTATTCTCAACCAGTAATATGATTTTTCGTTAAAATATGCTTTGATCAAATTTGACTTGCGTGATTGAAAGAAGAATAAATATGAACTCAATTAATTTATCAAGTGATAATTAAAGGATTTAAGGTCTAAATTCTTAAGTTTAGAACTTGTTATCTTTTTTTTTCAAGGATTATGGGATTTGAGAGAAATAGTATGCAACTCTAGAGTTAATCTAATTTAGTGGGTAAAAAGTTGCCACTCTTTAGTTCTTGGACGAATCTAAATTCTTTTTAACTTGAAAGCAAAGAAGAGCAACATCACTGATAGGAGTTGGTTCAAGTGGTAAATAGCTTAATATCAGTTAAGTAAATATTTGAGTTCGAGTCTTTTTGTATGCAGAAAATTTCTATTGGGAGATTCGTCCACCAAAATCAAGTGTGCGTTACGAGTCGATTCAGATTAATCAAGACAAAACCTTAAAATCGGGAGTGCAACAAAAAAAATAAAAGAAGAAGAGCAACCTTCTTTAAACTTAATCAAGTCATTAAACGAAAGAAAATAGTCGAGGCAGTAAACTTAAATGCGGTTTTTTAGATTTTGTTTCTACTTGGATCCTATACAAAGTGGGTTTTCACCCGAGGCTTTATACGGGCCGAGACAAACCTATTTCCTCCGACCTTCAAAACGGATAAATAGCCTTTATTGTGCGTCCAGGATTAGGACCGAAGGACAGGTTGAGATAATTGTTTACTGAAAATTTAAAAATATTATATATTTTAGTTTTTTAATATAATTTCTATTAAAAAATTATTTTTACCTCTTAAAATTTTATAAGTACATTTGCTTCTAAAATTTTAGAAATTCATCCCAACATAAAGTTTTATATCTGTCTCTTGTTGTGTCATTATTTTTTTTAACATATGATATATAGTCACATAGTAGTAACTACATGTCACATGATTACATAAATTTATGTATATTTTATCGATAATGTTTTTCAAATTCAAATTAACGGAAGATAACACACCATCTTACCTCTAAATTCAGTTTTTGAATTTCATTTATTGTTATTTTTAGTATAAAATATTTTGGTTAAAAATATTATTTCAAACATATACTATCATTTGTAAGCATCTTAGATTAATTAAAAATATTTTTTAAAAATAGAGTAAGAAACCAATACACATATGTAGTAGTTTATTTATACAAAATCATTGATATACAACAAGAAGAACCAAGTGATGCCACCAAGAAACCAAATCACCTACTTCTCTATATTTATTTGAAAACTTTGAATGAAGTGGCTAGGACTTTTTACCGTGACTCAAGTATTTTCACATGATACAGTTGAAATTTAAGATGAATCGAAAACATGCTTCAAGGTGAATGGTCAACAATTGAAGCATTTGTATGAAAACCCCAAGCTTGTGTGGTTGAATAAATCATTCTCGAAAAGCATGTTGTCTGAACTAAGTCGTTAAGTTAACGACGTTAAACAAAAACATTCTAAAGAGAGGTAACTCATTCTTGTAGTTTTTTTATTTTTAATTAATTTTTTTTTCATTATTTTTCACGAAAACCCAAAATGAAACCGACATAATCGATCATACGTTGTTTAAATTGAATAGGATTTGCGAGGCTTCTTGCAATTTGAAAATAAAGAAAAAAGTGCAGATTGACTCTATTCGACATCGAGATTTTCAAGTTTGTAAGTATATTCCTACACCTACTTTGAATCGATTATATTTGTGGGATGTTGTACATGCTTATTTTGATGCTATTTGTTGGATTGTTTATTCTAAAATCAAAGGTGGTGCCTTTTATGAATTGATTTACAAGTTTTATTTTATATTTTATTTTTCAAAAACAAAACTCATAATTAGAACTCTTCAGATGTAGTATCTTTTGTTTCATATTACACCCTAAACACTTTAAGAGTATTGAGTGAATTCATGTAAGGGTGTTGAGTCTTGTTGCATTTGAAATTAATGAATAATATAATATTATGATTTTTCCATAAATTTATCCTATTCATGTTCTTCTACTTGATTGTTATTATGGTTCAAATATTTGGTGTGACCTTGACTTTGTTGGTTTTCTAAGATATTAAGCGAGAAGATAGAAGGTAAATAGAGAAGTTAATATGTTGAACTAAGGTATGCTTGAGGACAAGCATTAAATAAGTGCGGGGAATTTGATGATTGTTGTTGCATTCATTTATTGTCATTTACTCCTCGTTTTCGATTGGATATTACCGATTTATTTATGTTTTGAATTATTTTCAAGTAAGAACTTTATTTGGATTAATCTGCCAAAATCAACATTGAAAAGACAAAATGTATAATTTTTCTGGGAGTCATGGATATAATCTGGGGCATGACACTTTTCGATGTGGTAGACTTTGATGGTCGTGTCAGCAATTTCTAGAAGATGTGCTACTATTATCGTCTTGAAGATTAAAATTTGGAATTATTTTAAAGATAAATACTTGAGATAATTTGAGGTTATCAAGAAGATAAAACAAAATTCGAATGAGCCACAAGTTTTAAATATTTTATCTTATTCTTTTATGATAAAGCTTTAAATTTAAATTTAGGATTTTATTTTGAATATTTTTATATTTATCTTTATCTTCTAGTTATTATATCTTTTAGGGATTTTTGGGTATAAATATACCCTTAGATTCATGCTTTGAAAACATATTGGATTTTGTATTTCATTGGTTATTTTATATAAGTTCTCTTTTATTTTATATCATTTTACCTTCTTTAATTTTTATTTTTCCATAAAAATGCTAAGCATGATCCAATCCATACTTAGCTAAATTTACACTAAGTCAAAAGTTTTGTGAAGCTCAATTCTAATCGTCAGAATTGAGTCTTGTTCTTCACAACTTAAAGATAACATTCTTCGGTTCTTTGGAAACTAAGAGTGATAATCGATTATTACCTTAAAAGTTACTACATCTTCAACTCAAAAAGTGCACATTGATTTGAAGACATTATTTGCTTGAACTTTGGAAGTCAAACCGATTGGTCATACTTCGACTTCATGTGAATAAACTTGGCGGCGGTCTGCTGCTAAGGAGAATCAAGATCGAGTTTGATTCTTCGATGAAACATTACAACTTGAGTTGCGATTTTCCATAATTTAAAATTATTTTGGATCTAATGGTGATAGACTTGGTTAGACCAACAAGGATCGAATTTTGGAGATAGACTTAGACATTTCTCTTAACTCGAGAGAAGAGTTAACTGTATGGGTTGGGCTTGTTAGGTATAATTAGCGTGCATCATGAAGGAAAAATTATATTTTTATGATCGATCAAAATTGAAGCTAAACAAGCCTAAAGCCATACCATCATTATCGATTTTTTAGTATTATTTACTTTTTCGTAATTTTATATTTATGGTTTATTTTTTCCCGTATCACTTTAATTATTATTAATACTTCCTTTTTATTATTTTTGCGTATTACGCAAGACAAGAAATGACTTTGCTAGTTTTCCTAGTCCCTATGCATCAATTCTATTTCTCTATTTTACTTTTCATATTTATTTGATAATTCGACGCTTATCACCTAACGATCATTTTCTAGTGGACAGTAGGCCGATTGATTAGCAGCTCTTAAAACAATACATTCTCAAATTTTTAAAAAACAATCGTCATCAACTTAAAATTTTACATATGTTTTACTCGTATATCATAACATTTCTGGGGCTTGACCTATAGGGCCACTGCCGACATCCAAGGTATAGTCTCACGTGCATTCTAATCCACCACATAAGCTTCCATGCAGCAGCCCCTTACACTTGGCTTGGCTGCTTCGAAGATTCCAAAGCTCTCCCTAAACACTGCCCCAAAAGCCATCGCCTCACCCGTCCGCTCTCACTTCCCCTTCAATTATATAAAAAAATTAGCATCTAACATAATGATCTTTTAACTTTAATAAAATAATTAGTTTACAGTTTACTGATTATAAATTTTAAAGGTGGCTGAATAAACTAAAATTAAGTTAAAGCTTTTGAGTTACTATAATTAATTGTGTGATTGTTTCGGAGAATGGATATCATGGTATTGAAAAGAAAAAGGAGAATCTTCCGACTGTAGCGTCACGAAATGTGCATCATAAATTTTGGTGAACCCCAAAACGAATCTGACGACTCACTCATCACCCCATGGCAGTGGATCTTCGATTGCGCTTGCTTCCTGTCTTTTTGGACCATTTCCTTCCTGCCCCTTTTTAACTTATACCACAGTAAACTTAAAGCTAATCTGATCCACATTACAACAAATGTGATGGTCCTTGGATCATGCCAACCACAATATTATAATTGGGTAAACTACATATTAGTACCTATTATTATTTTTATTCCGTTTTAGTATCTAAAGTTTATTTTTTTTAAATCACATCTAATATTTAGTTTATGTTTCATTTTGGTATTTGTCGTTAAAAACATAACGATGATACTGATATGTCACCATAAGATAATGTCACATTATCATTGAAAAAAATAAAAAAAAGTTGTCACGTCGGTAGTTCTATTATTTTTTTTAACAATGAGTATCAAACTAAAACCTAAATTAAATATTATGTATGATTTTGAAAAACAATAAAGTTTGGAACTAAAATGAAGTAGAAGTAATAGTTCAGATACTAAACATTTACCGATTATAACTTTGAAAAAAAGATGGGTTTTTAAAAGAGCGGGTCAGGCATCGATGAATAAACAAATGTGGAGGGGTTACATTGGTATATAACGTCAGAGTCGGGACATTTGGCCAACCCAGTAGTAGGCAGTGATGAAATACCTTTTCCACTTCCCCCTTCCCCCTTCCCCCTTCCCCTTCCCCTTCCCCGCTAAGTTAAAGCATTGCCCCCATCTGCAACCACACTCTTTGAATTTCTTTTCCAAAGCGATTAATGTGCAAGTCTGAGGCGTGACAAAAGAAAATCAGTTTTTCTGAAGTAAATACCATCTGGAAAGAACTTGGTAGAACCACTTATTATAAGGCTTATATAATGCACGAACTAAAATATCATAAAGCAACATAATATTTTAGGTTGCACGTAATCTAAAATATTAATTTTTTCTTATTTTTTCAATTGTAAATATATTTTAGGTTACAATCGAAAATGTTATCATTTTTATAATGTTTTAGATTGTAATTTAAAATATTAAAAATATATATGATATTTTAAGTTGTACACTACCTAAAATATTATATTATTTATAATATTTTATATCGTATTTTATAATATTTTTTATTACGTATTTCTTTAGTTTTATATTAAGCCGTCGCACACCATAACTCCTCAAGAACTTAAGAGGTTTTGAAGCTATACTTTCTAATGGTGGCTGAGAAAGGAGAATCTGACCCGAGACGTGAGACAATTAAATGGAATGTACATTACATACATACATCAAAATCAACCATATGAAAAAAGAGGGATGGGGTCAAAAGCTGCTGAAAAGGTAACATATATGTAGGACAGGTTATTCTTTTATCATCTTCGCTGTCGCAATATGTACGATAATAATCCCCCATTCCTATTATTATTATTATTACTATTATTATTATTATTATTATTATTATTATTATTATTATTATTATGCATATGAGTTTATGTGTAGTTGCATCCCCATCCGTCGTAACCTGCTTCCTAGCCCCAATCATGATTTTGAATGGATGAAGCATTTCAATAGATGGCTGTTAGTCTAGGATTTGTATTGGATTGGCATAAATGATAGCAACTATAAACATGTATATCAAATTTTATTTAATATTTAATGAGATAAAAATTATAATTAGGGTAAAATATTTCAAATGGCCCCTTGACTATAGGGTGCTACTTTACTTAGTCATCCAACTATTAAAAGTTATGGAATAGTCCTTGACTATATGACATTATTTCGTTGAGTCCATCGACTATTAAAAGTTACAAAATGGTCTTCCGGGTATTCATATGTTCTGAACTCATCCTTTTTCGTTATAAAAAATCACATCAATTTGAGTTGGACGTTAATATACTAACTGTGATATGATAAAACACGACCTGAAAATCTCAAACGACTATCATATCTCATTTAATATATTAACGTCTAGCTTAGACTGTAGTAAGTTTTTAACAAAAAAGGATAAGTTTGAAAAATATAAATAATCGGATGATCATTTTGTAACTTTTAATAGTTAGAGGACTCAAACAAATAATATCATATAATTAGGGGACCATTTTGTAATTTTTTAATAGTCGATCGACTCAATAAAAAATACCATATAATCAGAGGACCATTTATATATTTTATCCTCGTATTAAATATGTTTGTTTATTTTTTTAAAAGAAAAAATATGTTTGTTTAATTTTAGTTTAAAAAAATATAACATAATTCTATTGTCATCAATACTGTAAAAATTGATATGATAGTTAGGATTGTAAACGAACCGAACGTTTGGTGGGAAGTTCGTTTACGTTCGTTTATTTATTAAACTAACGAACATGAATAAGATTTTTTTATTCATTTAATTAAATTAACGAACATGAACAGATGACTCATTTTTTCATTTACGTTCGTGAACATTTAATAATATGTCCGTTTATGTTCGTTCATTTATATTCATTTACGTTTGTTCGTTTATTTTCGTTCAATTATGTTTAGTCTAATCTCTCTAAACACATTTAAAATATTAACGCCCAATAAATTTTAATATGATACCCATTAATATTTTAAAATTCAATTATTTTTATATGTTTTTTTGTCATTTATGTTCGTTTATGTTCATTTATTATGTTTGTTTACGTTCGTTTGTATTTGTTTAAGTTCGTTTATTGTGTTCGTTATGTTCGTTTACATCCGTTCGTTTATGTTCGTTCATTTGTGTTCGTTTATCATTTAAATTAACGAACATGAACGAACACAAACAAGCTACATTATTTAACGAACGAACATGAACAAGAAATTTTTTGTAAGTTTATGTTTGTGGTCGTTCATTTGTTCAGTTAAAGTTAAACGAACGAACATGAACATACAATGTTTGTGTTCGTCGGTTCGTTTATAGGCTTATTAATAGTTAAATGGGACATTTTGTTGATCAAATAATCTATTATTTTTAAGAAATATAAGTGAAAAAATTAATTAGAGATCTAGATTATTTATTATAATATATTTAAAATTTGTCATGGAAAAATGATAAATTTTTTAAAACAATAAATAATTGAAATTTATCTCATGAATAAAAAACTATTTTTTATCTTAATTATTTTCGCATCATATAAATTTAATCTATTTTCTTATTATACTTATCGAATGAGTCTTACTTTTAAATTTACCTAACCAATTTAATATGATTTTGAAAACAGTAATAATTAATTTAATAGTTTATTAATTTATTTAAATTCTATTTAGTTCGATTTTCAAAAAATTTCTATTTAGTTCGTTATGTCACAAACAGAATAGTAAATTATTTGCTTGATTTAGCTCACCACATAATTGATAGTCCTAGAGAATGAGAATTACAAATTTTAAAATAATTTTTAAATAATTATTTATATTTATTTATATTTAAGAAAAAAATAAAGATTTACCTTAAAAAATTATAAATAAATATTATTAAATAAACTATTGATAACGTAATAAACGAGAACATTTAATAATTTTTCCAAACAAAATAGTATCTTAACAGCAAGTTAGATTTAAATCTTGTCCGTACATCCCCTCCGAAATCCCGACCACTAATTTTGGGAATAAAAAAACACCAACAAGTTGACCCCTCTCTGTCTCCTTCTTCCTTCTTCTCCTCTGTCATTTTCCTTCCCTATTTCAAATAATTTTACCTTGCCCTGCCCTGGTTTAGTTCAAGTCTTTTTCTCGCCATTTGTTAAGCTAAATTATTATATATTTGGCGTCTCTTCTCTTACATCTCATCTCATTCATTCAACTTACATAGTAATAAAAACTTGTAATGCGTCATTAATAAAATCACGTACGTCCACCGCCTCTCCCTCCATCTTTCTTCACTACTTAAGAGCTTGTTTCCACGGTATTTTTTTCTTCAGCATTCAACAATGGCTCTCCTTTATCAACCACGTCTTCCTCTTCCTCTTCCTCTTCCTCTTCTTCTTCTTTTGCTGTTTTGCGTCAGTTCGGCTGTTTCATCACCTAAGATCAGCGCCGTTGATCTGGCGGCGTTGTCGGCCATTAAAGACAGCCTGACAGACATTCCAGGCTCAAGATTCTTCTCCACTTGGGACTTCACCGCACCGGATCCTTGCTCCTCGTTCACCGGCGTCACCTGCGATTTCAACGGTCGAGTCACCATTCTCTCGCTCGGCACTGGCCTTTCCGACTCGCCAGGCCTCGCTGGCTCACTCTCCCCTGCTCTTTCCAACCTTACCATGTTAGCCCAACTCATCCTCTTCCCTGGTCTCGTCACCGGTCCTATCCCTTCTCAACTGGGGCAACTCACTGGTCTCCGAGTCATTTCCTTGACCAACAACCGCTTAACAGGACTCATACCATCATCCTTCTCCACTCTCCCCTTCTTACACACGCTGGATCTGAGTTCAAACCACCTCTCCGGCTCCATCCCACCGGGTCTCACGAAGCTTCCATCTTTAAAAATCCTGGTACTGAGTTCAAACGAGCTGACGGGCGAGTTACAATCAAAAGTGTCGGCCCGGTTATTACACCTGGATTTGAAGAAGAACAAGATCAATGGACCGTTGCCACGGTTGCCGTCAACCGTCCGTTACCTGTCAGTGTCGGAGAACTCGATGTGGGGTCCACTAAGCTCACTGGATTCACTATCCGAGTTAGTGTACCTCGACGTTAGCATGAACCGATTCAGTGGGCCCATCCCCGCTTCTCTCTTCTTTAATAATCCCTCCCTCACCTCGCTGTTCCTGCAACGGAACAATCTATCGGGTGGGCTCCCATCGATCAAGGTAGACCCCACCACGGTTCAATCCTACGGCGAGGGATCCATCGTCGACTTGAGCCATAACTTCATCACGGGGGAGATAACACCATTGTTGGCCGGGGTCGAGACTCTGTTCTTGAACAACAACCATCTGATCGGATCTGTCCCGGAGGAGTACGTTAAGTGCGTGTACGACGGCACCACCACAACATTGTATCTGCAACATAACTATTTATCTGGATTCCCATTACCTCGAGGTTCGACTCTGCCTGATACGGTGTCGGTGTGCTTGTCCTACAATTGTATGGAGCCGCCGGTTGGGATATCAGCCTGCCCGGCCAGTGCCGAAAGGGATCCGTCGAGACCGAAATCGCAGTGTTCAGTATTCAGCCATCATGGCTCAGTGGACTGAAATCGGATAAGGTGGATATGGTTATACGTTAGACAAATAGACATCACTTGTAAGCAATGTTAGTGTGCGACTTCAATACTACTATACTGTCTTAGTTTCTTTTGGTTTTCATTTACATTATAGGCTTTTTTCACCTTTATATATTCAAGTTTTTTTTCTTCAAATTTTGATTTATTAATAATTATTAATAATTAATCTATTTATATTCGGGTAGATGCAAATCACTATCATAAAGCTAATAAGTGATAGTAGAATAATAAAGAAGCATCCAGTTTACATGACCCCAAATTATAACATAAAGATTTTCGAATTTTGAAGTGAGGTACAAAGCTAATGTAGGGTTGGCAATATTCGATTCTTCCACTTAATACAAGAAAGAAAAGGGAAGTAAGCACTAATTGCAACAAGCCTAAACCTTAACGAGTTATATAACATATGTATTATCTTGATAACAAGTTTGAGAATTGATTTAACGATTAATTTTAAAATCTAGGGGATTTAAGCTAAAAAATATTATCTTTTAATAAAAAAAAGATAATTTATTTATAAAAGAACCTAAAATTTAATGAAATTATAAAAAATCTAAAAAAATTTGGGATCCCTTGTTTCAACCAGTTACCAACCGTCACTGGCCGTCTCCGATCACCATCGTCATGATCGAAAGGTTACCCACCCGTCGTCGGTCACCCATCGATCAATCTTCACCCTTACCATCACCCAAATCCCTTAAATCTCTAAAATCCCCAACATACAAATCCCTAAAACTTTAAAGTCTCAATCTCCACGATGGAACGTTGGAGGAGCACCGACGGAGCGATAGCGAGGATGGGTTTTGAGCGGAATTACATGGTGGTTTGAATCGTGATGACGACGTGACATATGAACGTTGAGATCAGCCGTAATCGACGAAAAAATAGCGATGGTAACTTAAAAACTGACGAACATTTGAACGCATTTTCACGGCAAACGGTGACAACTTACGATGAAAGGCCAACGAGGATTTGATCAAAGGTCGACGTCGTTTCTAACGACGATGGCGGTGATGGTCATGACCGACCGATCGATCGGTGACCATGAAAGGGGGAAAGCGAGAACGAAGAAGGGGGAGGCATGTTGCTGCACGGGGGAGAAAGGTATTTTTAATAAAAAATATTTTTATTTTTTAAAATTTTAAAATAAATTCTCAAAATTACCCGACTTGGCACGTGTCATTTAATGGTCAAATTTAACGGCCGTTACGATCCAAACACTTAAAAGTGCTTCGATAAAAAAGTTAGACATATAATTTTAGTAAAAATTTCATTAGGTACTAAAACATTTTTTGAAATAAAATTCAAACATTTTTTTTTGTATTAAGCCGTATTTTTTATACGGACCAATTTCCAATGTCAAAAGATCTGTTATTAGTTTTAGAAGGTTAAATCATCTATTTTGTTAAAACAAGAATGAGTTTTTTTTTTTATGTCGCTCTAGTACGGTAACCGAACTGAGTTGAGTTTGAATATTTTTTAATACGATTAAATTTAAAAGGTTTAAAATTGGATCCAATTACACTCGAAAATTTGTGAGTTTAAAGTTGTTAAACTTGATTTTAACTCAAAAAGACTTAAATTCAAAACATTCTAAGACTGAATTAAATTAAAGCTCAAACTTGAACCTTAAATATATGAAAACTTATATTATAATTTTTTTTAAAAAAATAACAGCATATAAATATTAATATTATTAATAATTTAATTTTTAAAAAAATAAAAAATTAATATTTTTTTTCAAATTATTCATGAGATTTTAGAGTCGAGTATTAAATAGATTATTTCAACTCGTTAAAAATTC
This sequence comes from Hibiscus syriacus, assembly GCF_006381635.1. NCBI lineage: Eukaryota > Viridiplantae > Streptophyta > Magnoliopsida > Malvales > Malvaceae > Hibiscus > Hibiscus syriacus. Next base: position 3,991,861 of record NW_024063138.1, on the reverse strand, counting down.
AATTCGAAAATCAAATAATTTATTTTGACTCGTTAAAATTTTGATTCGAATTTGAGCTTAAACGCATCTAATCAATTAAATTTTAACCAAATTTAATTCAAATGAATTACTATCAATATTGTCTCGTCTCATGTCCTACTGTTTAGATAACTTTGTAGGATAGTTTTGTTAAATACTTGTGTGTATATTTCAATAACCGCCGTTTGAGATGTTTGAAATGAACAGCTCAAGAACTTCGCTTTAGACATCCTGAAGCGTGGCTCCAAGGTGTGGGTGGAGGTATTCTTCGACACCATTGAATGCGACATCTCCAAAAACGGCTCCTCCTCCTTCCTCTCACTCCTCCAAACCTTCCTCAGCAAGTCCCTCATCGGAGCCGACCCTACCCTCGATCCTGGCGTCGCCGATTCCGGTCCCTTGTCGATCAACCTATGGCTCGGCCTCCAACTCCTCCCCACCATCCCTATCCTAGCTTTTCAGCCCCTGCTTGAGATACTTCTTCACTCCTACGCCTACCCTTTTGCACTCGTAAGTGGAGGCTACCGAAAACTCTACAGCTTCATCGAGCAGCACGGTAAATAAGTCGTTCTGCTCGGCGAAAAATAGTTCGGCCTTTCGAAATCCGACGCTATCCACAACTTGATCTTCACTCTCGGCTTCAATGCGTATGGTGGTTTCTCCATTTTTTTTACCTACATTGTTAGGCGCCATAGCTGGTGATAAAACCGGGCTACAAGCTAGGTTAAGAGACGAAGTGAGGAAAGTATGTGGATCACCGGCAGGTCTGAGGTTCGACTCGGTTAATGTTATGTATGGCTCATAAAAAGTCTCGTTGTGGGTTACGAATTATGTGGGTTGGGGGTGTGGGGGCGCAGCCCCCGCGGTACGGTACAGGGTTGATTTTGTAATTATGTACCAGGGTTTTCTATTATAAATAGAGATGTAACCTAGACCTAAAAAGATCATTGAATAAAACTTCTAGCGCCGCCTAGGCACCGAGGACGTAAGCACATTGCCGAACCTCGTAAAATTCTCGTGTTCTTTCGTTTTCTTTACCCGTTTTCGTCAACAATTGGTATCAGATGTCAGGAGCAAAATTCGAAGTCGCGAAATTCGATGGTCAGGGTAACTTCGGATTATGGCAAACGAGGGTGAAGGATCTATTGGCACAGCAAGGGATCTTGAAGGCTTTGCGACCTACAAAGCCGGCGTCGATGGATGAGGAAGATTGGGAAGAATTGCAGCAGCGAGCGGCAGGAACCATACGATTATGCTTGGCGGACGAGGTTATGTATCACGTCATGCATCTATCGTCTCCAGACGAAATTTGGAGGAAGTTGGAAAGTCAGTTTATGTCCAAATCCTTAACGACAAAACTGTATCTGAAGCAGCGGCTGTATGGGCTGAAGATGCAGGACGATCACGATTTGGCGCAACACGTGAATGTCTTCAATCAAATCGTTTCTGATCTGGCTCGGCTTGATGTGAAAATTGAGGATGAAGACAGAGCGATGATTCTGTTGTGTTCGTTGCCTTCCTCTTACGAACACATGGTGACTACTCTTACATATGGGAAAGAGACTATCAACGTTGAGGAGATTACTGCAGCCTTGTTGGCTCACAACCAGCGGAAGCAGAATGCAGGGGAAAGCTCTCAAGCCGATAGCTTATATGTCAAGGGTAATCGAGATCGTGGACGGAAGCCAGAGAAGGCAGGGTCCGGGAAGCGGAATTCCAGATCCAAATCCAGGGATAAGAAGACGATTCACTGTTACAAGTGCAAGGAGGCGGGACATATGAAGCGAGACTGTCCGAAGTTGAAAAAGCAGACCGATGAGAAGCGTGATGGCTCATCCAAGTCTGTGAACGTGGTCGAGGATGATACTTCTGATTGCAGTGAGGGTGATATGCTTTCTATTTCAACGACACAATTGACGGATGCTTGGATTCTTGATTCTGGATGTTCTTATCACATCACGCCAAATAGGGAATGGTTTTCGACATACAGGCCGGTTAATTCTGGTTCGGTTTATTTGGGTGATGATCGATGTTGCAATATTGTTGGTATTGGTGATGTCAGAATTAAGATGCACGATGGTTCCGTTCGGACGTTGAGTGGTGTTCGACATATCCCAGACTTGAAGAAGAATTTGATTTCCTTGGGCACTTTGCACAAGAATGGTTTTATCCCTAAGGCTGACGAGGATAGGGAAACCATTCGGATTGTTAAAGGAGCATTGACTGTGATGAAAGGCAAGATGACTGCAGGGAATATCTACAGATTGTTAGGGAGTACCGTTGCAGGTGGAGTTCACTCTGTTGAGTCATGTGATGATACGACAAAATTGTGGCATATGCGCCTTGCTCATCTTAGTGAACGTGGTATGGCAGAATTACACAAGAGAAACTTGTTGCATGGTGTCAAAAGCTGTAAGATCGACTTTTGCAAGTATTGTGTTCTTGGTAAACAGACTAAAGTCCGTTTCAAGACTGCGAAGCACACAACTCAAGGGATTCTTGATTATGTGCATTCTGATGTATGGGGGCCTTCCACGACATCGTCTTTGGGTGGATCTAGGTACTATGTTACTTTTATTGATGATTTTTCACGGAAAGTTTGGGTGTATTTTTTGAAACAGAAATCTGAAGTTTTTGAGAAGTTCAAGCTGTGGAAAGCTGAGGTAGAAAACCAAACAGGACGAAAAATCAAGTGTTTGCGGTCTGATAATGGTACGGAGTACACAGATTCACAGTTCCTACAATTATGTAAGGAGCATGGGATTCAGAGGCATTTTACAGTGCGCAAGACACCACAACAGAATGGTGTTGCGGAACGAATGAACAGGTCGTTGAATGAAAGAGCCAGATGTTTGCGGTTGAATGCGGGGCTTCCCAAACACTTCTGGGCTGAGGCTGTTAACATGGCGTGTTACCTTATCAACAGATCGCCAAGGGCATCGCTGGCTGGGAAAGTTGCAGAAGAGGTATGGACTGGTCATGATGTTAGTTTTGATAACTTACGGATTTTTGGTTGTCCTGCTTATGTGCATGTACCTGCTGATGAGAGATCCAAACTTGATGCAAAATCGAAGGAGTGCATTTTTCTGGGTTACAAGAAAGGTGTCAAAGGATTCAAGTTCTGGGATCCAGTTGCGAAGAAAGTTGTGATTAGTAGAGATGTCGTTTTTGATGAACAATCTATGTTGCAGCAGAAGCAAGACACGACAGTGGTAGATTTCGAGCAGTTTCCAGTTGAGAAACCAGAAACTTCTCAACCGACTTCCGGTGGTTCCACTACGGATGATTTGCAGGATTATAGTCTCGCCAGAGACAGGGTGAGACGGACGAATATAAAGCCTCCGAACAGATTGGGTTTTGAAGACTTGGTATCTTTTGCACTTACTGTTAGCAGTGATGATCCAGTTACTTTTCATGATGCCGTTACTAGTCAGGAAAACGACAAGTGGATGGCAGCCATGGTTGAGGAGATGGAGTCTTTGAATCACAATCGCACATGGGAGTTAGTTCCCCTTCCTGAGGGTAAGAAGCCGATTGGTTGCAAATGGGTGTATAAGAAGAAACCAGCAGTAACAGAAAAAGAGGGGGAGAAGTTCAAGGCTCCTTTGGTAGCGAAGGGTTTTTCACAGCAGAAAGGAGTTGATTATGATGAAATCTTTTCTCCTGTGGTCAGGCACACTTCAATCCGAGCAGTACTTGCATTGGTGGCTAGTTGGGATTTGCATTTAGAGCAGATGGATGTTAAAACTGCTTTTTTGCATGGTGATTTAGAGGAGCAGATCTACATGCGGCAACCTGAAGGTTTCACTCAACCTGGAAACGAACATTTAGTTTGCAGATTGAAGAAATCTTTGTACGGGTTAAAACAGTCTCCGAGACAGTGGTATAAACGGTTTGACTCCTATATGATCAAGATTGGCTACAACCGATGTGAGTATGATTGTTGTGTCTATGTTAAGAGCCTTGATGATGGTTCTTTTATTTTTCTATTACTGTATGTTGATGATATGTTGATTGCTGCGAAGAACATGGATGATGTTATCGGTTTGAAAACTTTATTGAGTCAGGAATTTGATATGAAAGATTTAGGTGCTGCAAAGAAAATTCTTGGAATGGAAATTTGCAGGGACAGAGACTCAAGGAAACTGCGGCTATCTCAACGGGGTTATGTTGAGAAAATGCTAGAAAGGTTTGCGATGAGCAGCGCAAAACCAGTTAGCACTCCATTGGCGAATCACTTTAAGCTCTCATCAGAACAGTGCCCCAAGACATATAAGGAAGCTGAAGATATGGCAAAGGTTCCGTATTCTAATGCTGTTGGCTGCTTGATGTATGCGATGGTATGTACTCGTCCTGATTTAGCTCATGCTGTTAGTCAAGTTTGTAAGTACATGTCTAAACCTGGTAAGCAACATTGGGAAGCAGTCAAGTGGATCTTTCGGTACTTAAAGGGTACTGTGGGACATGGAATTGTTTTTGGGAGTCAGCGGGATAACCCTTTGGTTGTAGGATATGTGGATTCAGATTATGCAGGTGACTTGGATAATAGAAGATCTACGACAGGGTATGTGTTTACTCTTGGTGGAGGGCCTATTTGCTGGAAGTCTACTGTTCAATCTGTCGTGGCACTATCTACAACTGAAGCTGAATACATGGCAGCGGCTGAAGCTGCAAAAGAAGCTTTATGGCTTACTGGTTTAGTGAAGGAGTTGGGTGTTCAACAAGGTGGAGTTCAGTTGCTTTGTGATAATCAAAATGCTATTCACTTGGCTAAGAATCAGGTGTATCGTGCTAGAACTAAACATATTGATGTAAGGTTCCACAAGATCAGAGAGTTGGTTGCATCTGGAGAGGTTTTGTTTCAGAAGGTACATACTGATGAGAATGCCGCTGATATGTTCACCAAGCCAGTTACGACAGACAAGTTCAAGCATTGCTTGGACTTGTTGAATGTTTCGAGTTGTTAAAGAAGCAAGGTAACCCAACCCACATTGAAGTTTCCAAGGGGCAGGATATTCGCCAAGGTGGAGATTTGTTATGTATGGCTCATAAAAAGTCTCGTTGTGGGGTTACGAATTATGTGGGTTGGGGGTGTGGGGGCGCAGCCCCCGCGGTACGGTACAGGGTTGATTTTGTAATTATGTACCAGGGTTTTCTATTATAAATAGAGATGTAACCTAGACCTAAAAAGATCATTGAATAAAACTTCTAGCGCCGCCTAGGCAGCGAGGACGTAAGCACATTGCCGAACCTCGTAAAATTCTCGTGTTCTTTCGTTTTCTTTACCTGTTTTCGTCAACAGTTAAAGACACGGAGCTCGTGAATTCCGTCGTTTACGAGGCGTTGCGTCTGAACCCGCCGGTACAACTTCAATACGCTCGAGCCAGGAAGGATTTTCAACTCACTTCTCATGACTCGGTTTTCGACATTAAGAAAGGTGAGTTGCTTTGTGGATATCAGCCTTTGGCCATGAGGGATGGTAAAGTTCTCGAAGAACCGGAGAGTTTTAAACCAGACAGGTTTGTGGGGACAGGGAAAGAATTGCTGAATTACTTGTTCTGGTCGAACGGACCGCAGACCGGGTCACCGAGTGAGACGAATAAGCAATGTGCAGCAAAGGACTATGTGACACTGTCGGCTTCGTTGATTGTAGCTCACATGTATAAAAGGTATGGTTCAATCAGTGGGGATGCCGGTTCAATCACAGCCGTCAAGAAGGCAAATTAGAATGAGTATTTAGAAGCACAGAGTATCTCTGGACCAATATGTTCCTTTCTTCAAATAAACTTGATATTAATTCCCATTATTAACACTACTGAAATATATATATATATATATCCAAGAAAGTTCTCTAATGATGTTCTTCCTATATATATGGCCATGGTCGATGGTTTTAGACGAAGAGGAGATTATCTTGTAACTGTGTGTGAGATTTGGTAACCTTTTCTCTCCAACCCTTTTGTCGAGCTCTAATTTCCCACATTGCAGTCAGCTTCATCTGAGCAGACAATGCTTCTTCGGCTTTCTCCCTTGCTTCCTCGCATGTCTCCATTCCTGAATTGCATTTGTCCGCTTCCTTTTGATACTGTGATGCTAATTTCTTAGCCTCCAGTAATGCCATGTCCGCACGTTGCTGGCTTTCCAAAGCTTCGGCTTCTCTTAGCTTCAGCTCTTCTGTCAAAAGTTCTGCAAACTGCTTTTCAGTGTCCTCGTTCACCTCCGGATCATGTTTTGCGCAATCTGCAAATATCCACATTAAAGGAACCAGCCACATAAAACATTATACGTCTGCAACACCCGCAACTGCATCCGTAATAGACAGCGCAATCGTAATTTAGTACTTAGTGATTATTAGAGAGTAAAGAGAGAAGATAAGAAACCCAGAAAAGATAAGAGAACAAGTGTAGATTTATTTGAATGATATCAGTTCTATATTCCAATGAATACATCACTGGGAAAGAAACTGGAAACTAACCTGAAGCGGAAGCATTGTTCAGTCCTGCATAAATTAAAGACGGGCCACGAAATTAACTTAATTTTGCAAGGCAATGTACAAAAGATCATATAAGAAACATCAAAGAAAAATCTTAACAGCATAACAGAGATGGAACCAACCTTCGGGGATAGTGAGAAGAGGCTGAGAAGAGCAATCACAGAGGCAAGGTGGGCAAGTGTTGGAAGTGTGGCTGACGGCTGCTAATCTTTCCATGAAATGCCAGTACAGGGGCGGACCCACTATGTAGCCGAATAAACACAGCCCCAATATACACAGCCCCGCCTTCAACAACGCCATCTCCTTGATCGACACACACTTTTCTGAACGAATCAAGACCTAAACAATTCGAAGCAGTAGTTGACAAAATGTGAAATTCTGTTCACGCTTTCTTTGATTCAACAGATCTTCCAAAAGAGCTTGTGCGAATGTGAGTGGGAATGAAGTTGCCCGCTGTTAGTGCTACAACAACGCATTGGAACGAACCATGGCTGCGTGGGGCTTGGCTTCTTCTAGTAAAGTACTGCTTCTGAATTATTGCCTAAAAAATATCAAACTTTTGGCCAGACATCGTCTTAACTCTTAGGCCACCCGAAATTAATGATACTAATAATTTATTGGTTAAGAGGGAAGAAAGCTCATTCGGTTGTTACAAGATATTCAACTCTTTTATTTTGTTTTATAAAATTGGTATAATAGCTTTATAAATCCCCCTAAGCCTGCATGATTTACAGACCAGTCCTCCTATCTCGTCATTATTCTCGGAATCACTGAACAATTCGAGATTCACATAATCATCGGAATATCTACACATTTCGATAAATTATTCAACGAAAATTAGATTGAATTGGTTTAATCCTAGAATCGATTAAATTCAGACTCTAACATCATTAACTGTAGCACCTTCAACCTTATCTAGTCATGAGCTGGATTGCTGATGTTATGTTAACTTTATAAAACCATATCGTTACTCTTATTAACCCTAATTGTATAATCGGATAATCAATTAGTCATTATTATGATTTAGTGACTGATTTGTAAAGAATTTATTATCGATAGTCAAAAACATAAATCATACAATCAGTACAAGTTACAAGATCATATTATAGACCCAAATGAGATACTACGTGAATAATTTAATCAATTTAAGCCATTGTATTGGTATCATTCTATAAGTATCGATATTATATGGATACAATATCGATAGTCTTAGATAATATCGATACCGATTTGATATATTAAGTCCCTAAATAAAAAAAAACGGAGTACATGAATTATTATTGTTCTCAACCGGATTGTGATTTCATTAGACAAAACATGTTGAGTTTATTTCACCTTTTACGTTATCAATTCAATTTATTTCTTCAGCAATGTTGGTATCGGTATCTCTTTGATCTAGGATTCTCAATATATTGTCCAATGCATCTTTGGCAGCTCTGTTCTGTGCAATTTCCTTCTTGAGGCTACATTTCCCGCTTCCCACAAGTTGGTCGTCTACAAACACATCAAAACCTGTGTTTTCTTTCCACAGGTCCACAAATTTAACTTTCATATTTCTCTTTTGGCACACTTCACATAATTGGGTCACCGGATGCATCTTTAAAGTGTCTTGTCTGATTATAGGCTCCAACAAATCCTTGAACACCTATTGCAATATCCAAATTTTTATTTTGTGAGACAAAATAGTAATGGTCAAGTGAAAGAAATAGGTACCTTCCAAACAGCATCGATGGAGAAATTGGTGTCGATGAAAACCGCTCCGATGGCGGATTCCACGACATCAGCTAATGCCTTTGGCACGTCGACCAGTCCATTAGAATGAAGTGGATACCGTTGTATCTCTTCAGAAAATTGTCGAATATGTTCATGTTTGACGAGATAGTAATTCATTAGATAAAATTAAGAATTCGAATCTTAAATTAAAAAAGATTATCGTTATAAATGAATTTAGATTGATCTATGAACAGATTGAATATCAATAATTAAACAAAAAGTACAATAATAATATTCAAGGTGAAATCTCTCGATATTTCCCGCACCTTAGAAGAAGACCAAATATCTAAAAGGCACTTTCAATAAACTTAACCACCACGATTTTTAGACTGCGAAATTCAACGGCTTGACCTTACCTACTGTTTCATTATATTCCATTCCAACTCTTTTCTAAAATTAAACATAGAAAAATGTATAATCCAATATTACATTATAAAAATATATCTCCAATAAATTAATAAAATTTATTTTTAGAATTTTTTTATCAATATTTTTTATGAAGAATAATACAGCAAATTTTGTGAAATCAATAATTTTCAATAGCATTCCAAACAGATTTTCTTATTAAGAATTTAACTAGTGATATATTATCGAAATACTGAACTATATAAAGATTATAGTGTCATCTTATTGCTGGATATTAGTATCCATAATAATTTTGTTATATCCACAATAACGATAAACACAATACTACTATAAAAAATCCCAGATTATAACGACTCAATTCTTAAAATTCAACGCACGGATAAAACTAAAACGTTTGAATCGCTTACTTGTTCTTCGAGAAGAGGTTTCTTATGCCGCAGATACCGATACAATCCATGTTTAACGGCGACACGAGCCAGTTTTTCGGTATCGACATTGGCTGCTCGGAGTCTGGTCAAAGTACCCGGCGACAAATCAGGGTATTCAAAAAACTGCTGTTTAGTGAAGAGTAGGTTAAGCACGGAGTCTCCGACGTATTCGAGTTGCTCGTTGGAGATGGTCAATCCTAAAGAAGCATGAGTGAAAGCTCCTTCCAGCAGGCCTTTGTTCCTAAACTCATAGCTCAAGATCTGTTCCACTCCGTCCAGACTTGGCAAGGATTCAATATTCTGGATTGTTTCGACGGCTAATTCACTCTCCTTTCCGATAGTTTGCAGGTTTTGTTGCCGGTCCATTAAAGCTTGCTCTTCTGGGGTTTCTAGGGCGGTGGCGGTCGCTGCAAAATAGGAAGGGAAGTTGGTGATGATGATGATGGAACAGATTGTATATGTAAAGATTGGATTTTGGACCAAATCTAAATGTTTATTAATGTACCAATAAAATGAAAGTTAATGCTAGAAGAACACTTATCCGGGACAACTATAAGCCTTTTTTCTTATATATTAAAAGCAAAAGACAAAAAAACTATTATTGTTAAACTCGAATTGGCTGGGTACACTGGACCCAAGGTTGATGGGTTCTAGTTTTGTTAAAAATAGGATAAACTACTGCGGATGTCCCTTTTGTTTGACTTTTGCTCTTTTTTTTCTTCACCTAGCTTTTAGAAAATAGCATGCGTGAAAACATTAATAAAATTTTTGATTTTTTTTAATTTTTAAATTTTAAATAAAATATCAATTTGGCCAATCGTTGTTTATCCCGCCACAACCACCCATTGCTCCGGCTGGTGATGGTGACCAAATGATCCTTTCACAATCCTCTTTCTTTCTTATGTTCCAAAAACAATTTGAAAATCCTCGAAACTAAACTGAAATTTTGGACCCCTTTTTGTCGGATATATGTCATCAACGGTTGAACCGACATCGGAGTTGACTAATGTTATTGTCAAACGAAACATGAAACCCAAACCTTCAAAACTCTAGAGAAAAGAAGTAAAAAATACCACAAAAGAATACCACAAACTTTGGGCTCCTGACAAAAGTGAGATGATAGAAAATACCACAAAGAATAACATGAGTTTAGGGATGGAAACGAGTCGAGTTAAGGTCGGATTTTTGATCGACTCGATCTTAAAAATATTTATCTCTTCCATTCGATTTTGAACCAACCTGATCATGTATAAAATAAAGACTTAATTAAAAAATACATTATTGTCTTCGGGTCTAATCGGATAAGAGTTTTTTCACTTTGCACCTGAACCCAACATCACCCCTTAAAAAGATTGATCGATCCAAACAAAAATTTTATTTTAAAAATCCAACTCTATTAAATCGGATCGAAAAACTCGATTTAGAGTTGAATTTCAAGATTTAACGATTAATGGCGTCAATTCCAACATGCTGGCGTTAAAGCTTTGTAGGTTGTGAATCTTCTTTCTTTAAAGATTAAAATATGCTTTACAAATAGCTCGACAAAAGGAAAATTTTGTTGTCATCGACGATTGAACAAAATATTGAACGGCTGTGGGTTAAATGACGACAATGAGGAATGATAATTAGGATTTTTAAGAGATTTTAATCTAACAATTGATCTTTTAATTTTATTAATTAAGCTAAAACGATGTTAATTAAATAAATTACCATTAACATTCAATGTAAGAGCTATAATAATTGTTAAGAAAATAGTATAATTTTACATTTGATCATTGTTATTTACACATCCTGTTAATTTATTCTAAATTTTAAATTAATTCAATAAATTTAATCTTCAATAAATTTATTAAATTGAATTAAAATTAAAACCAAACTAATGACATAGGTAAGTATCGAAAATTAAATGTGTACATGGAAATGGGAATTCTCACATGAGAAATAAAAAAATTTCTTAAATCGCGTTGTGATACAGTGACAAGACCAGTTTCGACTGGGATGTTTAAGACCAGTCTCAAAATGTCATCAAGATTAAGTAATGTGATTCGGGACAAACAGGGAGTTAAGGGTCGAGCAAAAAAGAAGGATGTTAGTAGCAGAAGGTTAGAAGATGGAACCAAGGTCGGGGAGCTTGGTAAAGGCAAGCAGATTGCAGCCATTGAAGCGGAGGAGACTTTAGCTGTTGCAGAAGTTTTGGGGGTGGAATTCTCTGGTCTAAGAGAGTTTGTGTTAAAGAGATTGGAAGCGAATGAGGATTTAGGTTAGTTATTTTCTGTTCCGCGTTTTGAATTCTATTTCAGTGTGTTTTCTTTTTTATGGTTGATAGTATTTATGATTTATCCTGGAATGTTCATGGATTAAGGAAACCCGAAAAATAAGAGATGTCCATAGGGTTATTGGATCGAGTAAGGTTAATCTAATCTTGTTACAGGAGATAAAAGTTTCTGAGTTGAGCGGGTTTGTGTTAAGGAGATTACTAGGGAATTTTGCTAATGAAATAGTTTTTGCGCCTGCTGAAGGTGCTTCTGGGGGCTGATTTCTATGTGGGACAAGAATGTGTTTGACGTAACTTTTCTATTCATAGAAGAGTGTTAGACCTTAAAGGGAGATTGGTTTCTTTTAACAGGGAGATAGGGATCATAAATGTTTATGGGTCGAATGTGCAGGGGGATAATAGAGAGTTCTTTGAGCTTTTGTAGTATATTATCTCTAATTGGAGTATTCCGATGATTGTAGGAGGTGATTTTAATTGTGTTAGATGGCATTCTGAAAGAATAGGGATGCATGAATACGCGTCTGCGTCGAGGATGTTTGATAATTTCATCCATGCTTGTGATCTGATCGAGGTGCCAATTTAGGGCAGTTTGTATACTTGGTTTAGGGGTGGTGGGAATGCATGAGCTAATAGGCTCGACATGTTTCTGATCTCTACTGAAATTTTCAGTTTGTGGCCTCAGTTGGTTCAATTTTCTCTGCCTAAGGGGCCTTATGACCATAAGTCGATTGTCTTGAAAGAGAAGAGGCCAAGTAAGTTTTTTAGACTGTTTAAATGGTTTAACCATTGGGCGGATGACTCAATCTTGGTAAATAGAATTAGTGAGCTATGTGTGGCTAACTATGGTAAAGGCATTAACTATTTGTTGATGCTCGCAAAGAATGCGACCAAATTCAGAGAAAGAGAATTTAGAGATATGAACCCCAATTTGGCGGAAGAGCTAGGTAAAAAGATTGGTTCGTTAGAAGAGAGATGGTTGTCGGATCCTAGTAATTCTCTTTTTCAGGCGGAGATTTCTTCGTTGAAGGCTAAATTGTGGACTGTTGCTAGCAAGGAAGAACGTGAGTGGTTGCAAAAATCTAGACTGAGGTGGTTCAAAGAAGGTGACAGGAATACAAAAATTTTCCATCTCTTATCCGTTTCTAGAGGTTGGAGAAATCAGATTTCAAAGCTGAAGTTTCAGAATTTGATGTTCAAAAATCAGGCAGGAATTCAACAAGCATTTGCCAATTATTTTGTTGCTGGTTTTAATGAGGTGAAAACAATCCCGTTGAAGAAATTTGACATCCTCCTTAAGAGACTTAATGTTTCCACCAGAAGGTCTATTGAGTGTCATTTCTCGGAAGAGGAGGTGTGGTTTGTTATTAAATCTTCTGATGGTTCAAGAGCGCCTTGTCCAGACGGTTTTAGTCTGGATTTTTTTAAGAAATTTTGGCAGCATATTAAAAGTGACGTTATGAGCTTTATGGAAGATTTTTATTGGGGCAAAGTCGATGACTTTTCTTTCAATAAATCTTTCATAGCGCTTATTCCTAAGAAAGCTAAGGCTTTATCACCAGATGATTACAGATCGATTTCCTTGGTGAGCAACTTGTATAAGATCGTCTCTCGAGTCTTAGCGAAGAGGTTGGGTTGTTGTCTGTCGGATGTGATTGGAGAGAATTAGTTCGCTTTCACTACTGGTAAGCAGATTGCCGATTGTAGTTTGATTGCCAACGAAGTCATCGATGGGTTATTGAAGTGCATGAAAAAAACTGTGTTGATTCAGGCAGATTTTAGTAAAGCCTATGATTCGGTAGATTGGCAGTTCTTAAATATGATTCTTAAGAAAATGGGGTTCGACAGAAGATGGAGGATGTGGGTGCACATGTGTATTTCGACTCCTACCATTACTGTTCTTGTTAATGGTTGTCTGTCTTCTTTCCCTATTAAAAGGGTTCTTAGACAAGGTTGTCCGTTGTCGCCCCTATTGTTTAATATTGTTGGCGAGGCGCATAGCGGTATGTTTAAGAAGGCTTCGATTTTGGGCCTTTGTCGCGGAGTGGATGTTGGATCCGGTGACTTGTTTTTATCTCATATTCAATTTACTAACGATCTGCTTATTTTTTCTGATTCGAATCTGGTGTCATTTTTTATTTTCTATCGGATGCTTAAAACTTTTGAAGTGGTTGCTAGTTTGAAGCTGAATATGAATAAAACAAAGTTATTTGGTATTAATCTGGATGGTGGTACAGTTAGGAGGTATGCTGATTTGATTCACTGTGGTTGGGCAGAGCTTCCGACGTCATACTTGGGCTTGCCGTTAGGGCATCAAAAAAATTCTATTTCTCTTTGGCAACCAATTTTGGATAAAGTCAAAAGTTGGCTTAATAGCTGGAAAGGTAAAATGCTTGCAATGGGTGGAAGGTTAACTCTCATTAAATCAGTTCTTGTTAACTTGTCTGTGTATTTCATGTCCATTTTCACTATGCCTAATTTGGTTGCTGATAAGATTAATAGATACATAGCGACGGAGGATATTGGACTCGGAACAATGCTACTTACTTGGATTTCAACTTCACGACGAAAGATATCCAATTTTAGGCTCAACTTCACGACGAAGGGGCCACCCGCGGTTTCAACTTCACGACGAAGGGAATCGTGCACACAAGCATCATCCATCTTTAGATTGGATTTCAACTTCACGACGAAGGATATCCAACTCGAGAAGGCTATCTGCCAAAGACCCCCGAGTTCGATTACACTCAGCTTCGAGGGCACATCATTTACAGCATAACTCAAGGCTAGAAGGGTTATCTGTCACCAAAAGACCTTCGAGTTCGACTACGCTCAGCTCCAAGGCACATCATTTGCAGCATAGCTTAAGTCAAGAAGGGCTATCTGCCAAAGACCCCCGAGTTTGATTACACTCAGCTTCGAGGGCACATCATTTACAGCATAGCTCAAGGCTAGAAGGGTTATCTGTCACCAAAAGACCTTTGAGTTCGACTACGCTCAGCTCTAAGGCACATCATTTGCAGTATAGCTTAAGTCGAGAAGGGCTATCTGCCAAAGACCCTCGAGTTCGATTACACTCAGCTTCGAGGGCACATCATTTGCAGCATAACTTAAGTCGAGAAGGGTTATCTGCCAACCAAAGACCTTTGAGTTCGACTACGCTCAGCTCAACGGCACATCATTTGCAGCATAGCTTAATTCGAGAAGAGCTATCTGCCAAAGACCCCCGAGTTCGATTACACTCAGCTTCGAGGGCATATCATTCACAGCATAACTCAAGTCTAGAAGGGTTATCTGTCACCAAAGACCTTCGAGTTCGACTACGCTCAGCTCCAAGGCATATCATTTGCATCACAACTTAAGTCTAGAAGGGTTGTCTGCCAACAAAAGACCTTTGAGTTCGACTACGCTCAGCTCAACGACACATCATTTGCAGCATAGCTTAAGTAGAGAAGAGCTATCTTCCAAAGACCCCCAAGTTCGATTACACTCAGCTTCGAGGGTATATCATTCACAGCATAACTCAAGTCTAGAAGGGTTATCTGTCACCAAAGACCTTCGAGTTCGACTACGCTCAGCTCCAAGGCACATCATTTACAACATAGCCCAAAGCAAGAAGCGCTATATGTTAATAAAATTATCGAGTTCAATTCCATTCAGCTCGATGACACATCATTCACTACTTTCCGGTTGTATTCGAGGCTTTCAAGTCGAGAATAAGACTCGGGTTAGCCGTGCCTTAGTGGCAAGAAACCGCTTTCTGACAGTATAGCTTAAGTCGATAAAAGTTATCTGTCAACGAATACCTTTCGAGTTCGATTTCATTCAGCTCGAAATCAACCACTGGGTAGAATCCATGTACTATTTTCCATTCGAGTTTTAACCAAGGTCTTTAAACTAGGAAGAAGACCGAGGTTGACTGCAATTTGGCAACGAGAAGCCACGTTCTGATTCCGAACTACGACTTTAATTCTATATCATTTCAAGATGGATTGGACTTCACAACGGAGGAGCCATCTGCAACCTAATTCGACAGGGAGTTATTCTTCAACTCCACCGAACGAAAATTTGTGTCTTTTTATCTTTGTCCTATTTTTCGTTCCACGAAAAAGGACAAAGAGGGGCAGCTGTAGACACTTATTTTCGTCCATCTTTTTTATTATATATATAGTTTGAAATCATTTTGAAAACTATATAATATATGGTTTTCTAAAAAGAAAACATTTTGAAAATATATAATATATGGTTTTTGAAAACATTTTTTGAAAACATATATATTATATAATTTTTGAATTTTTTTTGAAACCATATATATTATATAGTTTTTAAAACCATTTTGAAAATTTATATAATATATAGTTTTAAAATCATTTTAAAATTTATATAATATATAGTTAAAAAAACATTTTTGAAACATATAATATAGTTTTAAAACGTTTTTGAAAACTATAACATATAGTTTGAAAACGTTTTTTAAATTTATATAATATATGATTTTGAAAATATCTTTGAAATATATATTATATAAAGTTTTAAAACATTTTTTTATCATATAGTATTTTATTCTTTTTTATTTTTTATTGGTTTTTGTTTTTATTATTTATTTTATCGTTTTTTTGGGTGTTTGTACAGGTCCAAGAATCCAGTCCAGTGCACAGGTCAAGTAGTTGGGCCTGAACCAACCCAAGACCTTTAGGGTTTCCCACATGTCTCACAGCACTGCGCCGTATGGGAAACCAACACGACCAGTCATACCAAACGGCCAAAAGTGTCCGGCTGAGATCCCCGGGACTGAACCATCCCGGGGTACTCGGTAACAACCCACCACGATCCCGCTCATCTCGGAACCTGAACGGCCAACACCGGGGCTATAAAAAGCCCCCGGTTAGGCCATGCAAAGGGGAGGAGGATCAACAGTAAACCGAACGAAACCAGGCAACACAGCTAAACACAACCAAATCTAGACAAAACGATCACAAACTCATACCATCAACCATCATCACAAAACCATAGTACATCGAGGTACAACAGTACACGAACAAATAAAGATCAACCACAGTACCAACAAAACAACATCAACACAGCCAGAAAAACACACGGCCACACCAAAACAATACACCGAGAGAGTAAATCGAGAGACAGCGAAACACCAAAACACCCTCAACCGAGAACAAAGATCACCACGAAACCACAGCAGAACACATAAAAAAGAGAGGATTTTCGGGTTGAAAAAACGAGAGAAAGGAAGACCGAACCATTATCATCGATGTTGAACACTATATCATCTCACCGATCACGGAATCACGAAAGCTAAAGAGGTAGTCAGTTTTTACTTTCGTATTTTATTTGGGGTGGATATTGGTGAGCTTTTGAAGAGAAATGGAGAGAAGAGAGGAGGAAAACGACACAAGGCATAGAGGTCTGAATAAAATTAGATTTTATGTTATTGAACCTTTAGTTGGGCGGAGAGGATAAATCAAATGGTTCAGTTTACTATTTCGAGGACATAAATGTTGGAATTAGTAGGGTAGCCCAATTGATTCTCTGATTTTATCATTTAAAGTTGAACTGTGCACCCAAAATATCTTGTTCATTGATGGTTCCAAATATTTTGAATAAAATAATATGGTTCACATAGACAAAATATAGTTGTTTCACGTGATGGCCTCTCTGGAATCTTGTAGCATTTGCTTTCATGTTTTTTTCTTTTCTTAATCATATATTTTTCTATTATGTTTCTTTTGTTTGTTTATTTATTTTCATTTTTTAATCTAATTAGCTTTTTATTCTTTTCTATTATTTATTTTTTTTTGTGCTTTGTTTCCATTTATTTTTCATATTTTTACTAATCATTTTTATATTTTCTTTATTATTTATTTATGTCTTAATCCTATTAATTTTTTCGTTTTGACTTCGGTTATGTTTAATCTTGCCATTCGCGTTTCTTTTTAATCTAATAGATCTTCCTTATTTATGTTTTTAATTATTTTGTGTTACCTGTAGGTGTGATTTGTTCTTATTTTATTTACTTTTATTTTATACTCTGTTCATTTCTATTTCCGGCATGTACCCATTTTTTTCTGTTCTATTTAAAACATTATAATTTAGCCTTTTGTCTTTTCTTTTATTCAATTAAGTTGGTTTACCTAACATTTTTTAGAGAAGTCACAACTCATCAAAAGGTAAGCAATTTGAGTCGAATTTTTAAATTTCAATTTAAAATTTCGCAATTAAAGACAATCGATAAATTAATTGGTACCGAAAGGGCGGTTCAAGGGTGCTAATCCTTCCTTGATTGTAACCGACTCCCGAACCCGACACGTCTCTGGTACAACGCAGATCAGGTAAGATGGTGTCCGACCCACCTAAATTCGTTTTAAATGGTCGGTGGCGACTCCCAAATCATTTTTTTTTCTAAGTCGAAGCCCAATTTTTGGGCCCAACCGAAAGACGGTTACGACAATTCCAAAAGTTGTTAATGTCAGAAATTCTTCTTGGGTGTGACGTAATATAGTGAATTCTTCTTGGACTTTGGATTCTGTTCTTCACGCTGATTTGATGTGCGTTATGGGCATAGGGAATAAGATAGATTTATGGTCTGATTTTTGGACAGAAAAAGTCTCTCTTAAATATGCTTTTCCGAGAATTTTTAGTATATCTGTTAATAAATGCGGTAAGATTAAGGATTCGACTGCTGGATTTAGGGAAGATGGGAATAGAGGATTGTCATGCGAAGATCTTTTTTTGATTGGGAAATTCCAATATGGAGCGATTTAAGGCAGGTTTTGGATAGAGCGGTTAGTGGTGTTCAAGGTCATGATAGAGTAATTTGGGCAGGAGCGCGGATGGGATTTACAACACAAAAGCGTTCTGTTTTAAAGTGGCTGCAAATGGTAATTTGGGTAATTCAATTTGGAGGCTAATTTGGTTTAAAGGTGTTTCGCCTAAAGTGTCTGTCTTCCTTTGGAAAGCAATGCATTCTAGATTACCGGTTATGATTGAGCTGCTCAAAAGAGGTGTTAATTGCAGCGAGCAGATTTGTTGCCTATTTTGTAAATTAGAGCCGAACCATGTTCTATGTCATTGTCCTGTAGTATGGGGAGTTTGACAATGATGGTGTAGGGTGTGGAACGTTAACATGGTTTTTCTTAAGAATATTAGTCAATTGTTAGAGTTATGGTTTGCACAAAGTATTAGGTCGAGAGTTCGGGCGCTTTGGCGTATTGGTTTCTTTGGATTGATCTGGATAATTTGGCTATGTAAGAACAAAACCAGATTCATTGGCTCCTCTTTTTCGGCAGAACAGGTTTTTTATAAAGCTTTGCTTCAGATAGGGGTCTGGGTGAACTATTTATGGTCGATGTCGGTTCCAGTGGTGGCTGATTTTGTGTGTAATCCTGAAGCAATCGTTCGTGGTGTTTTCTGACGGTAAATCATAGTGTCTATGCAGGCTAAGAAGGAGCTACGGGGTTTAGTTTTGATGGGCTTTCGCATCTGGTCGCTGTTGCATTCTGCTGTTCTTATTTTTAGTATTGGTTGTTTCATTGAAGGTGTTGTCACTATGGCTATGTGGGGTCTGATCTTGCGGTGTTGTTGATGTTGTGGTGTCGGATTTTTCAATCCGGAAGCTATCGCTCGTGGGATCTCTTGACTGCGGAAGTGTTTCTGCCGAGAGAATTTCTTTCTGTGGTTGCGTTCGTTCTCCGTCTACCAAGTTGCTCTGGGGATTCGCTCAGTGGTACAGCGAGGGACTCAGATTCTTTTGCTTTGCGAGATTTTTGTTGAGTTTTTAAGGCTGGATGGCCTTACGCTCTTTGTTCCTTGGTGCTGGAGGATGTAAAATGGTCTTGTTCTTTGTTTAGATGGAAGTAGTTCCATGTTGTATTCCTACAGGGGTAGTTTCTAGCTATACGTTTGTAATGTGTTACGGGCTGTTTTGCGGTGTAGTTTTCGACTTTGTTTTCAATATCATGGGACTCCTTATTGTTCTTTTATCCACCTAAGGTTCACTCTTTTTCCTCTATTTAGATTTAGGGAGGTTTTTTAATGAGGTCCTTGGGGTGGTGTACTTTGCTTGTCTAATACAAAGTACCCATTTTACAAAAAAAAATATGTACTTATATTTATTTTCTTAATAACTATATCAATTTTTTTTGTTAAATAACAACGAGTTACTTAATTGAATCATTTAAACAATTAAATGATATGCTCAACAAAATTAAAATATAGATTTAATGATTATGAAAGTTTAATAATAGAGCAAACAAGTATGATTATATGTATTATCAATAAGACAATATCTAATACAAGCCACATGCAAATTGAATAATTCATTAAACCAAAACCCAACCACTACATTCAAAATAAAACTGAACCCAAGTCTTCCTAAATCCTCAACATTGCTACTGTAATCAAGGTATAAATGAGTCCGGCGAAAAAAGAAAGGAAAGCAAACAGATTTAGTCACCGTTTTCTCTGAAACATCATCCTTAGTGAGTCTAGCTTTACCGCCAGTAGGCTGGCAAAGAACCGTCTGGCAATTACCACATACCACCACTGTTTGAGAGTGGCTAAATACAGAGGTTCTGCCAAATAAAAAAACATGAACCCAAATCAAAAAACATGAATCAAAAGACAAGTTTTCACCTGACCCGATCCGAAATAATAAAAAATTATTTTTATTCAATAAAAACAATGACTTAATTGAGAAAAATAATATATAAAGGATATTATTATAATTATTCCTAAATATATAAGGTAAAATTATATATTTTTTCGGGTCGAGTTGGGTCAGATATTTTTCACCCTAACCCAAATCCAACCCGAACATAATTTAAAAAAAAACTCAACCCCAACCCGATTTTTTTTAAAAAAAATCGACATTATCGGGTCAGAACCCGTCGGATTCGAGTTTCATGCCCATCCGTGACTTCTTATCTATTATGTTGAAGGATTTTTCATGTATATCTTTATGTAAAAGATTAATCCCTCTAAATATATGCTTTCTGATCTATATTTAAAGAAAAAAAAAGACATTCTTTTGGAGTGGTGAGTGTTTTGGTTGGAGGACTCCGATGACAAGATCTGATGACAAAATCTAGGCTGCTTTGTTTATTTCATTGGTTTGATGCCGGTTTAGAAATTAGGAGTCATGAGTTTCTTGTTTTTTCATCAAACTGGGAATTTTCCTCACCGTTTTTATCAGTTGCTTCAATGAAGAGCATGAACTCATCAACCAGTTTCTACTTGGCGACTTCGTTGGCAAGCATGCTCTAGTTCATTCTCTTAAGCATTTCATATTCCTCAGCCTTCTGTAGAAGCTCTAATTCATGAGCCCTCATAAACTCTTTCATCCATCGGTTCTCCTCACTCTACCTTTCATCTGTCGCGTATTCGTTAACATAATCTAAGATTCCACCTACAATAAATATAACAAGTGTTTTCGCTGCACCTTATCAAAAGAAGATTGCGATAAAGAATTAAGATGAAGACAAAAAATGATCCTCTATTGAAAAGTCAAATAAATATAAATAGAAAAGGTGTAAGTTAATTTATCCACGTGATAAAAATGTTAGATATTAACCGCGGAGTGATTAAAAAAATCAATTTGTAAAGTTTAATGAGTAAATTGAAAAAATTGAAAGTTCAGTAAGTGAAATAGGAAAGAGAGTAAAGCTTAATGATTAACTGTTTAATTTACCCAAATAATAATTAAGGTTGGATTTTAAATTTTATTAAAATCCATCATCCCACAAACAGTAATTTAAATGTATTATAATAATATATCTTTCTTTTATAAATTCTAAATATAATTCTAATTATATTTAGAGGGAGGAGAATGAGACTCTAGGGGGAAAAATATGTGCGCTTTAATAATTTTAAAATTCACGACTTGAAAGAATATAATAAATTAAAGGGTAAAGTATAGTAATGGTCACTGAACATTTCTAAAGCTTGCATTTAGGTCCCTCAACTTTTAAAACTTGCAATACAGTCCCCCAACATTTATTCCGTTTGCAATATGGTCCCCCAACTTAAATCACTGTTAGAAAATTAGGGTAAATTATATAAACGGTCATTGAACTTTTCAGGCACTTGAATTTAGGTCCCCAACTTTTAAAACTTGCAAAACAGTCCCCCAATAATTTTATTTTCTTATTAAATATAGATGTATAGAAAATATAAATGATTTAATTTATATTTAAATGTATGAATCATTTATATTTTTGATATATTTTATTTTTCTTGTATAAATTAGTATTTAAAATATGTTTATATTTAATCAAAATATTTCAATATACGAATAAAAATATATTTATATAAATGTATATTATATTTAGATGTATAAATAAAAAATATATTCATATATTAATGTATAAATCATTTATTTTTTGAATATTTTATTTTAATAAGAAATTAAAATTATTAATTATATTAGAAATACTCAACTTAAGATTATATATAATCATGAATTATAAATATGAAAATATAATTATTAAATTTAGTTTAAAATATAAATCTTAAATTTATTCTTTTAAATATTGTATCAACTAATATTTAAAAAATATATTAAATCTATCAAACAATTTATCAAATATAATATTTTTTATTGTAAAAAAATATAATATTTTCTATTGTAAAAAAATATAATATTTTCCCATCATTTATTGCTTTCAAATTTTTTGCCGAAGTTCAAATCTCATTATTTCCATTTTCCATTATATTCTTTTTTTCTGGCATTGGTCATACTATTAGTATATGTATTATTGTATATCTCTTAACACAAACGATGGTGTTAGCTTAGTGGCTCCACCCTGTATCTTTAATTTGCGTGACTCAGGTTTGAGTTTGCCCAAGACCCAAATTTTACTTCTTTGTAACTTAATTTTATTCTAATTAGGTGGTGACATGTGTCACCAATAACATATATCATGATCATGTGTTAACACATGTCAGATCCTGGTTAAATGATTAATTTATTAAATTTTATTTAATTTAGGACCAAATTGATAGCATATATAAATAATTAGGTGGTGACATGTGTCACCAATGACACGTGTCATGATCATGTGCTAACACATGTCAGATCCTAATTAAATGATTAATTTATTAAATTTTATTTAATTTAGGACCAAATTGATTATATAAATAATAAAGACTGAATGTATAATAATGTCAATTCCTTTTAACTGCCACTTCGTCATTTGTATCAATTGGTAACGACTAGTGGCTTAGTTGAAACAATTAAATAATTATGTTGTATGATTGATAAATTTAAAAGATCGATGACAAAAGTAAAAAGGGCTAGATAGTTAAGTTGTCAACCTAGTAGTCTACACTTTTATTTATACGTCAAAATAACATTTTATAAATTTAAAATTCGAATTATTTTCAACCTCTTCTATATCCTAACTACTTTTTTTAATTAAAAAATTTCTTCAACAGATAAGAATTATACTATTATATTTATATAAAAAATACGTATCACATGAAATAAGATGAAATTAAATAATAATAAATCTGACATAATTGAATTCAATTGAATTATTTTGGAATTTAGGGTTTAGAATGAAATTGAATTACTTTGGAAATTGGGGTTTAGAATGAAATTGAGGTCTGTTTTGCAAGTTTTAAAAGTTGGGAGACCTAAATTCAAGTGTCCGAAAAGTTTAATAACCTTTTATATAATTTACCCTAATTTCTAACGGTGGTTTAAGTTGGGGACCATATTGCAAACGGAATAAATGTTGGGGGACTGTATTGCAAGTTTTAAAAGTTGAGGGACCTAAATGCAAGCTTTAGAAATGTTCAGTGACCATTACTATACTTTACCCTAAATTAAAATGAGCAGCTTGGTCAAATATACTTGATAATTATAGTAATAGTTGATATTACCGTTATCGTAACAATCATAATTAAAGGTCAAAATAAATTAAATTAATTTTAAATTAATGATGTAATAAATCTTTATTAAATTTAAATTTAAACTAGACAAAATCAAAGGTGTTTATCCCGAAAAATCACCTTTTCCATTTAATATTTTTTATCAGGCACCGTTCATACTATATTTTTCAATCTAACACATTTTTCAGGAAGACGCTCCCCCTGCACCGCACTTTATGCCACGTGGTCGAAGGCGCGCCTGCACCGTGCTTTACGCCACGTGGTCGAAGGCGCCCCCGGGGGCGCGCCTTACCAAATGTGTAAAAAATACGGGTACTAATTTTATAAATATTTTTAAACGAATGTTAAATACATCATTAATTTCTATTATGGTGACATTTGTGTAAAAATGTCATCACTTTGAATTTTCCCACACCGCACGGTTGTGTTGGGGTCTTGTCACAAGTTAATGAAGTGGACAGTGTGTATAGTGGTTGAGTTTATTAGTATTTTAGTGTCACAAGTTTATTTTTTATAATTTTAAAAATTATAAATTTCATATATTTTGAAAAAATATTTTCTTTTAAAATTAATTGTTTAAAAATATAAAAATATTAAAATAAACTTTTAATTACAATTAAGGGATCAAATGAATTATTATTCATTAATTTTTAGTTTTTAACAACATTTAATAATGTTTATTCATTTTTAATAAAATTATTTTGATTTTTGCATTAAAATTACACAATACGTATAATCTATTATAGGAAAACTTTGAGGGTAAGTATTTTAAAATATGAATAATTTTATAAAAGTTTTATAACTAATATTTCTTTTACAAAATGATGGTGATGATGATAATAATAAATATTTTATAATTTTAAAAATTATAAATTTCATATATTTTTGAAAAAATTATTACCTTTTAAAATTAATTGTTTAAAAATATAAAAAATATTAAAATAAACTTTTAATTACAATTGAGGGATCAAATGAATTATTATTCATTAATTTTTAATTTTTAACAACAATTAATAATGTTTATTCATTTTTAATAAAATTATTCAAATTTTTGCATTAAAATTACACAATACATATAATCTAGTATATAAAAACTTTGAGGGTAAATATTTAAAATATGAATAATTTTATAAAAGTTTTATAACTAGTATTTCTTTTACAAAATGATGATGATGATAAATATTTTATAATTTAAAAAATTATAAATTTCATATATTTTTGAAAAAAATATTGCCTTTTAAAATTAATTGTTTAAAAATATTAAAATAAACTTTTAAATACAATTGATTGATCAAATGAATTATTATTCAATATTTTTTTCAAAATATATGAAATTTATAATTTTTAAAATTATAAAAAATTTATTATTATAAAAAATAAACTTGTGACACTAAAATAATAAATTCAACCACTACACATACTGTCCACTTCATTAAAACTCTAGCCAGTTCACAACTTGGAACCGTGCGATGTGGGTGTTCTGCTGACGTTTTTACACAAATGCCATCATAATAGAAATTAATGACGTATTTGACACTCGTTTCAAAATATTTACAAAACTAACATCCGGGTTTTTTACACATTTGGTAAGACGCGGTGTAGGGGGCGGCAAAGGGTGTTAGATCGAGAAATATAGTCTGAACGGTGTCTGACAAGGAAATATATAGGATTAGGGTGATATTTCGGGAAAAATGTCAAAATCAAATAGATTGGTGGTTATTACGTATTATTTGGACACTATTCTAATTAAAGATTGTGTAATAAACTTTTAAAATACTGTTTACACGCCCGTTATGGCATCATCAATCAGTAAATTTATTTAAATTATGTGTGCCGCAACTTAATTATATATATTCACTAATACGAAAAATGAAAAATATTGTTGCTCTAATTACAAATTGATAGTTATTTTTCTGAGAAAAAAAAACCTGATGAACATTAATATTAGAAAAGAAATTGTGCCCCGAGCTCCAACATTACAGTATGGTTGATGTCATTTGCAAAAGGACCAACGAATTGAATGGGTCCTGCATCAAAATATAGAATTAACATCAAATAATATTATTTTAACAGCAAATTAAGATAATTACCTGGGCTTATATATCGATTCTTAAGTGCCCAATCATCCCGTAATGATGCAAATTTCTTCATTGGTGCACCTGAAATTTCAATATTCTAATAAAATCAAAATCAATCACAAACTTTTTACTTATCCTATAAATATATACTCTTAAACCCTTTGTCACCCTTCAGTTCAGGGATAAATTGAGGGAATTTTTTTTAAAATCGTCCCAATAATATAAAATTCTACGTCTATCATGTTTTATAGTGATAATCTGACATGATATGTATGTATATTTCATTTGATTACCTTCAAGGTCCACCATTGCCTTCTTAATCACGGGCTTGAACTTCCCTGCCAGAATTTAAACCAGAAAAAAATTTCTCACTGATGCTTTTGCATGACGATGAGAAATGTTAATACATACACATTACTAGCTATGTTTGCACTTAATGTTCACAAAGTATGCAGTTATATACCATGTCGGCGCTCGACATCCATTAACGATGTTAACGGTGTTCCTCCAACAGTCCATTCATCTACTGGTGCAGTCAAGTTACTCACCTGAACATAAGATACATGTCTTTAGTGTCACTTGGAAACAGGATGTTGAATCTCATCATGCTCCAAGCAAAAGAACGAAAGAATCCCACGAACCGATGAAATAAGTCCGGTTTTTCCGGAATGGAGGAGGATTCCGGTAACATAACCGAGTGCATAACAGTAGTTTGCATCGAAGTTCGTAGGAAATCCACATCGACCCTCGTAGCTACAAAGTGAAAGTCAGATATCATGTTTTACATTGATACCATGAACTGAAAGACTCTCATTTATGTAAAAGAATGTTGCTGAGTCACCCGAAAAAATGGGGTTTTCCTTGAAATTGTCCCTTGTATGCACCTCTTTGCTTCCTTTGATCCAATTCAGTTTCCACCATTTGGATGAGCATTTTTTCTGTTTCTATCTTGGCAACCTAAATATATGTAGAATATGTGCCAAATTAAGTAAGGCATCAAATGCAGACACATACTATATGGTCCTTAACAGGTGCCAATAGACATCAGTTAACTGGACCTGCACATTCCCATGGGGATCTCTTTCAAGCAGCAGCTGTTCCTGAATCGGTCGAGGCAAAAACTCGAAGAGTTCACGAGATTGGCCTCTAAGTTTGCCTTTCCACATCCCAGCTTCATCAACAACATCATGGGCTAAAATTTCATTGAGCTCTGCAATAAGTTGTTTCACCTGCAAATAAAACATCTCACCATCTCAAGTCTATGATTCAAGAAATTCGGGATGGACCGACCGACAGAACAACGCAAGGAATAACTTCTGGCTTTGAAAGTTTTACCTCAGGAATGAAATCAATAAGGCCTTCAGATAAAATTATCACACCATAATTAAATCCAAGTTCCATGCGTTTGCAAATTATATCAGCAATATAAATTGTAATATTCTTCATTGTTCGGTTCTTGGCAGCAACCTGCACCATTAAAAGTGTCCAGTATTTCACTTAAAAGCTTTGATCCTCGATAGATAAATTCCTAAGACTGAAGCACTGGAGAATATCAGATAAGGATACCTCTTCTCCGATAATCGCAATGTTCGGGTGGGTCTGTAAAGCACACTCCAATGTTATGTGAGAAGCTGCCCGTCCCATGAGCCTTATGACTGAGAAAAACAGGTAATTAGGATCAATGCAACCACTAGGAATTCATACAATGAAAGGCTTACATAAAAATAAGAAATGAGGGGCTTTATGCCAATCATTTCTCATCCATTTTGACATATTTCTTAACAGAAACACTTACAATGGTAGTATTTTCCAGTTGAACGAGCATCTATCATGGCGTTTCCAATCATTTCGGAATATATCTGCATATTCCGAGTAGATGCATATTATTTAAGTGAGAGTATGACCAGCTTTTTCTGCTACACATTGTATTTTGCTATGGCTCAAGTCAATTTCCTAAGGTTCGACTAAGTTAAATAAAAAATACCTTGCATGCAGTGTCAAATCCAAAGCTTATGGGCACCTCTTTGCATTTCAAATCACCATCAATGGTCTTTGGGCATCCAATCACTTGAGTCTTCATATTTTTACTCCTGCAAAATATGAACCACACAGCATCGAACACGAGACAATTGGCTGAACATTGTGATGTAGTGGCAGATGTTGTTGTACCTAAAGTTCTCAGCAAGAACGCAAGCGTTCGTATTCGAGTCATCCCCACCGATGATAACAAGTCCATCCAAATCAAGCTTCTTCACTGTTTCTTCAGCTTGCTTAAGCTGAAAGGTATTGGCAATGCTAAATCAATTACATAAAGATTGAAATATTAAGGGTTAACCAAATTGAATTTCACTATACTAGACATAAAACCAAATCTTCAAGAATATATGCTGGCATTAGTTCAGATAAAATATGGTTTCAGATCTTAACTCGGCAGATATTTTCATCTATAATTGCAATTTGCAAACCAGATTAAGTAAAATGCAGAACTAACTGAACCGGCGTGGAAACAAACCTGTTCTGGAGTTTCAATCTTATCTCTACTACTGCAAATCATATGAAAGCCGCCCTGTAAATTTATTCAACATATGTCAAATGGAATGGCGTAGAGCAGAAGCAAAAGAGACAAATAGCATACTAAGGAAGCACATGTTCATGTGTTCTGACCATCTCAAGTGCATATATTAATATTAATAAAAACAATGTTATAAAACCAAAAGGTTTTCACCTGGTTTCTGTAAGGATAGATTAACTCTGCAGTGAGTTTAACATATTTGCAGCTCATGATGCCGGCTGGACCGCCCTTGAATCCGTAAAGAGTACTTCCTCTTGCCCGTTCTTGCAAGTAATCTTCAGGCAAAACAAATTCACAATGATCAGAGAGATAGAATAAGAAATCATGAATTAGTCTGGTAGGTACATAAGAACAAAGCCGTTACCGAAAATCCCAGTTATCACATTGTGTCCACCAGGAGCTTGTCCTCCGGAAAAAACGACACCAACCTTCAAACTCTGACCCTTCACTTCGGAATGTCCTGGAACCAACGAGACCGATGGCTGTCCATAAAGATTTGGGAACAACTTTGCTATCTCATCTGCAAAGTCATCCATGCAACGCAAGGGGAGAGTATAACAATGTATATATATATATATATATATATATGCCACATTTATGTACAAACAATGTGAGACTTTTAACATCTCTTTACATACAGGAAAAGAAATTCGTGACCGATAATAGCTTGTCAAATAGACATGTATGCGTGAAGCTAAATGAGTGAGATAAATGGCTTACTTGGGTTTCCAGCAGCCGTGGTAGCTGGGCCATCGACGACTCGGAAGGGGTTTTTAAGGATTGATGGGAGGGGAGGCGTGTGGTTCAATCTGTTGCTTTGGAATTCACCGTAGATGTCAGAGGGGAGGAGAATGGGGATGAGGCTTTCCTCGTACTGGGTGACCGGCAAGTCATTAGTGGCGATGGCGGGTGACATTGATCAACGTCTAGCTGAAAGGCGGTGGCAATATAAGCTAAAAAAGAGTGAAGAAGAATGCAGTTGTGGATATGGTGCTTATGTATATGAGACGGGAGGAGAGTTGGTCAAAGAAAAGGGCAAAATGAACATTTTCTACTTCCTTCAACTTAGGAATAGCTGACATTGTTAGTTGAGATTTGAGAAAGTCCATAATCAAACAGTCAAATATATTTTATATATGTAGAATTTTGGATAAGAAGTTAAATATAACAATCAAAATGTTTCAGTGTCGAATATTTATGGCTTTAGTAAAACAAAAAGAACAATAACATTTAATACAATCCTCATAGAATACATATATTCTATGGCTCTGCAATTTCCAATGATTTAATGCGTGCCTTCTTCTCCACGTCTTATATCATTTCATTGTTCAAGCTCTCCAGCTCCTTCTCTCCAGACTCAGGTCTAATAGGTATTAGAGAATTAATTATAACAAATTTTATTTAAATTTTAAATTATTGTAATCAATTATAATATTCTTGTGATTAGTTGTAATTCTCTAACTCTAGCTATCTCCTATTTATGTGCCTTGTAATTAGTTGTAATCCCCTAACTCTAGGCTAGTTTCCTATTTCTATGTGCCCCATCTTGTGTATATATATCCACTCTTAATCAATGGAAAACTCAAGCCATTGTTTCTCAATACTCTTCTCTCTATTTCAACATGGTATCACGAGCCTAATCTTCCAGAGCATATTTTCCTCTCTTTTTTCTCTTCAAAAACACCACGATCCTTCATATACATATATCTAAAACTACGCCACTAGTCCCTTCAATGGCTTCCCATACGGCTTCCTCTTCCACCAACGACCCTATTACTATCCAAAACTCTCAGATCCTCAACCCTCTCCTTACAATAGATCTCTCCAATATCACCAAATTGTCATCCACCAATTATCTCACATGGAGCCTTCAAATCCAATCTCTTCTTGAAGGTTATGATCTTCATCACTTCAAACTCCACCACAACCCACCGTCACCGTCAATGGTGTTACATCTCCAAATCCGACGTACATAACCTGAAAGCGTCAGGATCGTCTCCTTTTTAGCGCTCTCCTTGGTGCCATCTCCGTTTCACTACAACCGCTTATTGACCGCACCACCACTTCCCTTGATGCATGACAAACCTTAGCTAATACCTACGCCAAACCATCTCGTGGTCATATTAAACAATTGAAGGAACAATTAAAGCGGTGTACCAAGGGCCAAAATCAATTAGGAATACATGCGGAGAAAGACTCGTACCGATGAACTTACTCTTCTAGGGAAGCCAATTAATGATGAGGATCTTATTGATCGGGTTCTAGAAGGACTAAGTGATGAGTATAAATCTGTCATTGATGCCATTAATGCCCGTGACATGCCAATTTCTTTTGTTGAACTTCATGAGAAACTTCTCAACAAAGAAACATCTCTTCAGACCGCTCAACCACCTTCCCTATCACTATCAGCCACGAAAAATCCCATGACCTTTCGGAATCATCCAAATTGGCGTCCATCAGCCACCAATTCACAATAATCAGGCCCTACCACTATACTTTCTTCTCATGATCAATGCCAACCCAAACCTTATTTGGGTCATTGTCAAGCATGTGACACTCAAGGACACACTGCCAAACGATGTCTGATGTTTCGGCTTATCACTAATCAACAATCACCAACATCTCGTCCTCAAGGCTCTCAGGGATATCGCCCCTTCACACCTTGGCAACCACGAGCCAATCATGTTATTCTGGGAAACAACACTACACCTACTTGGCTGCTGGATAGTGGAGCATCTCACCATGTTACATCTTACTTGAGCAATCTCTCTCTTCATAGCTCGTACCAAGGATCTGATGATGTCATGATTGGTGATGGATCGGCCCTTCACATAACCCATACTAGTTCTACCACCATACATACTTCCTCTCGCACCTTTACTTTACAAAATGTTCTTTGTGTCCCTTCCATGAAAAAGAACTTAATTTTGATTTATCAATTTTGCACTCATAACCATGTTTCTGTTGAATTCTCACCCTATGCTTTTCAGGTGAAGGATCTAAACACGAGGACAATCCTTTTGATGGGTGAACCTAAGGATGGCATATATGAGTGGCCGACTACATCCCCTTTAGTTTTCTCTCCACCATTGCTTGCATTTTCCAGTGTCAAGACCACTTCGTCCGAGTGGCACTCTAGACTAGGTCATCCATCATTTACTATTATGAAAAATATTGTTTCCAAATTTCCTTTACCATTGTCTAGTCCGTTATCCTCCTTCACACATTGCAATGCCTGTTCATGCAATAAAAGTCATAAAATTCCATTTTCTTCTTCTACCTTAACCTCATCTCACCCGCTTGAACTTATCTTTTCTGATGTCTGGACCTCTCTTGTTTATTATGTTGATGGTTTTCAATACTATGTTATTTTTGTTGATCATTATACATGATATATTTGGTATTATCCCCTTAAACAAATATCTCATGTGTATGATGTCTTTGTACGTTTCAAGGCATTAGTCAAAAACCAATTTAAACATCGAATTGTTATCTTCTATTAAGATAATGGTGGTGAATATCAAGCCCTTGATCTTTTCCTCTCCACCAATGGTATATCACATCTTACTACGCCACCCCATACACCAGAACATAATGGTTTTTCTGAACGACGTCATCGGCATATTGTTGAAACTGGTTTATCTCTCCTCACTCATGCATCAATACCTTTAACTTATTGGACTTACGCCTTTTCCATTACTGTATATCTCATCAACCGTATGCCCACACCCACATTATATCTTTCATCTCCTTTTAAGAAGCTCTTTGAGTCACAACCCAACTGTGTTTGGTTGTTTATGTTATCTGTGGCTTCGTCTTATTCTCAGTATAAACTTGACTCTCATTCCACTCCTTGTGTCTTTCTGGTTACTCTTCAACACAAAGTGCATATCTGGTCTCGCTCTTATCCACTTCTAAATATACATTTCTCGTCATGTCAAAATTCTCGAAAACTCCTTTCCCTTTAGTACTCACCAAATCCATCTATCACGTCCCACCCAGAGATCATTTCCAAATGGTTAATCGCCAAGAAACCATCGTCGACCATTTACCACTAGAACCACACAATTCTGAGACCTCTTTTTCTTCAATCATAGCGCAACCCACCCATCAAAATACCCATCCCATGACCACTAGATCAAAAAACAACATCCATAAACCCCTAACCAAAATGAACCTCACTGCTATCATTTCTCAACCATAAGACATTGAGCCTCATACTGTTTCTCAAGCCCTAAAAGATCCTAAATGGAGACAAGCTATGAATGATGAGTTTGATGCTCTTGTTCGTAATGGAACTTGGGAGCTTGTTCCATCTACTTCTCTGCAGAATCTTGTTGGATGTAAGTGGGTTTTTCGTATTAAACGACTTCCTAATGGTTCTATTGACAGGTACAAAGCTAGAATAGTTGCCAAAGGCTTTCATCAGTGACCTGGAGTGGATTATCATGACACTTTTAGTCCAGTTGTCAAGCCGACAACAATACGACTTGTTCTAAGCCTGGCACTCAGTAGAGGTTAGCAATTGCAACAATTGTATGTTAATAATGCCTTTCTTCAGGGCCATCTTTCCGAAGATGTCTACATGGCTCAGCCTCCAGGATTTGTTGATAAAGACAATCTAACACGTGTATGCAAACTAAAGAAGGCTATATATGGACTCAAGCAGGCCCCACGAGCTTGGTACCTTGAACTTCGCCAATTCTTCATTGAGTCTGGGTTCACAAACTCTCATGCAGACACTTCCCTATTCATTCTTCACTCAGGTGACATTACTATATATCTATGTTTATGGATGACATTATTATCACAGGCACCAACACCAATATTATTCAACGCTACATTGACCTCATGGCACAAAGATTTTTAATCAAGGATCTTGGCACCTTGTCTTATTTTCTCGGCATTGAGGTTCTAACCACTCTATCCGGTCTGCTACTTACTCAAAGGCGCTACATCACTAATCTTCTTTCCCAGAAAAAAATGATTGGTGCAAAACCTATTGCTACACCACTTGTTACAGATGAAAATCTCACACTTCATTCAGGTACAGCTCTAACTGACTGCACAGAATATAGAACACTTGTTGGCAGTCTACAGTATATTTGCCTCACTCGCCCAGACATAACATATTCTGTTAATAAGCTTTCTCAATTCATGCATCGCCCGACGTCTGAACATTGGAATGCTGCAAAATGACTGCCTCGATATCTATGTGGCACATTAACTCATATATTATTCCTTCACAAGGCAAATCCACTTTCCCTTCATATCTTCTCAGATGCTGATTGGGGTGGAAACAAAGATGACTATACCTCAACGAGAACCTATATTGTCTATCTTGGTCGCCATCCTATTTCTTGGTCATCCAAGAAACAGCGTACAGTTGCTCGATCCTCCACGGAAGCTGAGTATCGATCAGTTGCCGCTACTACTTCTGAACTCAATTGGATTTGTTCCCTTCTCACAGAACTTGGCATCACTCTTCCTACACCGCCTGTTATCTACTGCGACAATGTTGGTGCCACCTATCTTTGTTCTAATCCAGTCTTTCATTCGCGCATGAAACATATGGCACTTGACTATCACTTTATTCGGGGTCAAGTTCAATCAGGTGCTCTTCGTGTTACTCATGTTTCCTCAGCAGATCAACTTGCCGACGCTCTTACCAAACTGCTTCCACGAAACCGATTCCAAGACTTAAGGGTCAAGATTGGTGTCTCCTCCGGAGCTCCATCTTGAGGGGGCATATTAGAGAATTAATTATAACAAATTTTATTTAAATTTTAAATTATTGTAATCAATTATAATATTTTTGTGATTAGTTGTAATTCCCTAACTCTAGGCTAGTCTCCTATTTATGTGCCTTGTAATTAGTTGTAATCCCCTAACTCTAGGCTAGTTTCCTATTTCTATATGTCCCATCTTGTGTATATATATCCACTCTTAATCAATGGAAAACTCAAGCCATTGTTTCTCAATACTCTTCTCTCTATTTCAACAATAGGAAGATGCGTTTTGTACTGATGTCTCGACGCAAGGATTAGAAAAACCAATAAATTTAGAAATCCTAATGCTGCAAGTAACCAGTAAAAGTTGTTTAACTTCACTTCGTTCAGGTTGCTTCTCGGCCAACTCTTTTTTGTCACATGATTGACGCTAGACACCAGTAAACTGCTCACGAAGAAACCCATCGAAATGGTGCTCAGGAAAAGCCTTGTGCTCATCAATTTCATTCGATCTGGTGCCTCTCTCATAAAGAACTCAAGTTGTCCAACATAAGCAAAAGCTTCCCCGGTACCCACTAGGAAGAATTGAATAAGTAGCCAAAAGGCACTTATTTTGACTTCTTTCTGAACAACAATTTCTCTCTTTTATTTCTCAACACAGCAGCAACCACCATTGCAGCTATAGAGAAAACGAGTCCAATTCCAATCCTTTGGAGGCTTGTGATTCCTTGGACATTATTTGTAAGTTTTCGAGCCAAGGGTACAAACAATTTCTCATTGAGGGAAGTTGAGGAGAATTGTCATGATGAAGAAAGCAGAGAAAGAACCTGCAGGGATCACGAAGGAACTGACTCTCTGGTGCATGATGGTTTCTTGATGAACTGTGAAAGTTGTCATTTGGGAGTAGATTGTCTAGAAGATGATACAAGTGGACCAAATGGGAAGTAATTTTACGACCATTTTCACCTCCTTAACTTGTGTCACAGTTGATACCATGATGGTAACGAAATCGTCATCATTGAAATGAGGTTTTAGAAACAAATACAAGCTGCATAAATTGTTATCTTTAAAGTATTTCAATTTATACATACTTCAATCGTTTTGTGTAGGGGTAATCATTCAAAAGGCTTGGATGGGAAGGATAAGACTGATTTCTCTTCTTCAGAGCCAAAAAACAAAACCCTCCATACAACAGTTAAAGGGCTTCTCATAGGCCTTTTGAACCTGTACCGGGTGTTCTAAAAGAAAAACTACAACGATAACCACCATTGTTCCTGTTGAAATTCCATACCCCCACCATCTCCCTATATTGTCTTGTACATATACCAGCACAATCACGGAAAATAATGACCCGATGTGTTGAAAGTCATGCTTAGCCAAACCTTTTGTCAAACAAGTAGGCACCACACAATGAATTGAAAATTCAAAGATAGGCACCGAAAATGGGGAAGTCAAAAGGGGCTGATATTGTTGATATTTTGGTAATGGGATAATTGCAATTAGTCCATGCACTTTAGGGTATTTACAAGATTAGTCTTTAATCTTCAACTATAAATACCCTAACTCATTTAGCTTCAAAATCATCCTCAAATCATTCTAGCTCTCTCTCAAGTATTTTGTAAACACCTGTTAATTTTTTCTCTTTAGTAAAAGATCTACTGCAGTCCGGAGACGTAGGCATAATTGACTGAACTCTGTTATCAATTTCGGGTATTATTTTTCTGCTTTTATTTCACATTCTCACTAATATGGTTATATGGAAATTACTCGTTTTATTTTCAACAATTGGTATCAGAGCTTTTGGTTGTGAATTTTGTCAATTTTTCTGCGAGGATACTATTTACGTGAATAATGAATTTCGTGAATAGTAAAATTTGGTCGACGATACGAGTTTGTCGACGGAGGTGTTCTAATACATGGTGGTTCACAGAAATTGTCAGAAACGATCCAAACGAAGCCATATTCGAGTGGGAGCGATGGCTGCAGACGAAGGGAATGTAAAATTGAGAAATTTGATGGTGCGCTCAAGACCTTCTTGAAAGGACTTAGACCAGGGGCAATGCTCGGGAGAGAGCAAGGTGATGCCCAGAGACTTTCGGAGGCTATAGTTGTAGCCGGAAAGCTGACCGAGCTTGCAGGTGTCAAGCCAAGTAGCGATGTGTCGCCATGCCCATGCCTAGAGATAGTGGCAATAATGGGGGAGACCGGGAAAGGTGCAGCAGGGAGATGGTAGAGGAAAATCTTCAAATGGCCAATGTGAGTCATCGACTGTTCGTAGCCAAGGAAAGCCATCAGGAAAGAATGGCAAGGCTAAGTCCAGTGTGAAGAAGAATGTGAGCAAAGAAAAATTAAAGTGATATTTTTGTGATGGTCATCACTTGATTAGAGGATGTCCCGAGAAGCGTCGCCTTACAACCATCATGAAGATGATGGGAGAATGAGAAGTAGCAGGAATTGACGCGGTTGCAAGTGTTAAAGCTGCCAAGCCAGGAAAAAGACTTGGTTCAATTTAGGGGATCAATGCGGCCAAGCAATGATCGAGACGAGGCAAGGCTGTTGATGTTGAGGCAGCTGAACCCAGAAGAAATCCCGATGCGATTGCGAGTGTTCAAGCAATCAAGTCAGGAGCAAGACTTGGTGAGGCTACATGTTCCAAAGTAGCCAAATCAAGGGGCAAGCATAGTGCGACTACAAGCTCTCAAGTAGTCAATCCAGGATCGAGACGTGGCGAGATTACAGATGTCAAAGCAGTCGAGCACAAGAAGGGATCCGGTGTGATAGCAAGAGATAAAACCGTCAAGCCGAGGGTACAAAGTGAGCAAGTCCGCTCACAGTATGCCATGATGGAGGCGTGGTCCAAGTTGAGGCATCTCAGGCATAAAGGGACACTTAAGGAGTATGTGAACCGATTCAGAAGACTCATGCTCAAAGTCCCGAGTTTGACTGAAGAAGATGGGTTCTTCATCTTCATGTTCGGATTGAAGCCATGGGCGAAGAAAGTTTTGGAGCGAAGGGAAGTCAATGAGCTATCTAAAGCCTTGACAACCGCCGAGTCAATCAAAGAATTTGGAGTCAATAAAAACAAGACTTCCAAAACAAAGCCGAAAGCCGAGGGTAGTGCAAGAGAATCCATGATGAAGGTAAGTCAAAGGATGAGGAATGTTGTTCCTCGAGTGGCAGAGAAAGTCCACTCAATGATGAACCAGATGGTGAGTCTGGAGAAGAGGTGTGCAGTCTTGACACAAGTTCAAGTGTCAAAGATACTAAGCCGAGGGCAATAGTTGAGCAAACGAGTGGGCGCAAACTTAAGATGCCAGAATGTTGCGAGATTACCCGAGGGAAGCCGAGTCATCCAAGGTGATAGATGAGCCCAAGATTGAGTTGTCCAAAGAATATGACAAACCCAAGATCGAAGAGGCGTTGAGAGTTTTCTCAATAAGGTTCATTTCTGCCAAGACGAGTAGAAGCCAAGTGCAGGAGGAGTTGTCCATGTCCAAGGAGTTTATCGAGCATGTTCGCGTAGAGAACATGGCTTCAGAGACCATTATAAGAGAAGGGTCGAAGCAAGGGCTTGCCAAGGATGTTCAAGTGAGGAACAATCCTTCAAAGATTAGTGGAAAAGAGTCGAAGGGAGCCAAGACGTTGAGGGACAAGGCAACCACAGAGAAACTGCCCAATAACAAGTGGGTTTACAGGGCGGTGACTATGGACAAACTGAGTTGTGTTCAACTTCAGTTGGCCTGCTAGAGTAACAAGACTAGAAAAACTGCTGCATTGATCAAGGTGTGAAGACATATTAAAATCAATCTTTAAGTGGGTGATTGTTGAAAGTCATACTTAGCCAAACCTTTTATCAAACAAGTAGGGCACCGCACAATGAATTGAAAATTCAAAGGTAGGCACCGAAAATGGGGAAGTCAAAAGGGGCTGATATTGTTGATTTTTTGGTAATGGGATAATTGCAATTAGTTCATGCACTTTAGAGTATTTATAAGATTAGTCCTTAAGCTTCAACTATAAATCCCCTAACCCATTTAGCTTCAAAATCATCCCCAAATCATTCTATCTCTCTCTCGAGTGTTTTGTAAACACCTGTAAATTTTCTCTCTTTAGTAAAAGATTTGCAACAGTTCAGAGACGTAGGCATAATTGGTTGAACTCCGTTATCAATTTCGGGTATTATTTTTCCGCTTTTATTTCGCATTCTCACTAATCTGGTTATAGGAAAATTACTCGTTTTATTTCCCAACACGATGCTGACGCCAAAATAGAACCTGTTGAAGAAGAAAATCATAGCCTTCTCATCCTTGGGATCCTTGACGTCGAATTGATTGGATCCAAAGCCGGAGACATTAGATTTTATTCCTCCACCACCTAGTGCTATTGTGTAGAGCACTGCATACAGAAAAGCAAGCTGCCGGCTGTTTGCCTCGATGCACTCATGATGTTGTATTCTATAGCCATCGTAGGGAGGAGGCCTCACTCTTGGAATTGTTGTGGCCACTGTTAATAAAATCACTCCCTGGTGCAATATGATATAACTTTAGAAATAAACAATACACAATCTCAGCTTGCATTTGTATCTCAGCTTGCATTTTGTAGCTCATCTTAACTTGCAAAGCACGTAATAAGTTAGCAACTCACCAGAGCAATTATTGATGCAGAGATTGCAACTGTTACGTATTGGCTAAGTTTCGAATCGGCCAAGAAACCTCTAAGGAGACCAAACAGATTGAGAGTGTCCATGAAGTTGGTTACTATTATTGCGGATTTCGCCACCGAAATATGCAGATTTCCGATCAAGTATGAATTGGATTTTGTTGTTGTTGTTGTTGTTGTATGTCACTAAATTCATAGATATGCCCACCATACATATCCTCTCCGAGAACTCACATCCTGCAGTACCAAAATTCCCATTCATATTAGCAAAGAGCACATAATCGAAGAAAATAAAACCACACTAACTTGTGAAGTTCATTATAAGAACCTAAGATGAGCCCTGCAGCAAGCCATCCACCAGTTCTCAACTTATCCACCGGATTCCCCGATAATCAACGACGACTTCATCATTGGAGCCATCTCTCTCTCCAAGGCTTTCAACCAAAACCTGTTGAACATCCAAAGGAAAATCCATGAAGCAAATAAAAACATATAACCAAGCTAATGCAAATTTATTCAGAAGGTAAGTATACCATGTTTGAAACTCTGAAGGCAAAGAGAAAATATTGTAAAGGCACAAGTGCTTGAATGGGGGGTTGGGGAAGACAAGTATTATAAAGCCCAAGATTCCACTACATGTAGTTCGTTGAAGTTAGGCATGCATGAGCTTAAAAAATTATACAAGTTAGTCATTTTGGTATTGTCAAGTCATGTGGGGTTTGATGATCGTTGACACCCAAGCATGTGATTAATGACATGAACAATACTACTGTTTCTGGAAATGTTACTTGCTTAGGTGGCTGTATCAGTCTATATGTACCAGTTTTAAAGCAAAACAAAATGATTTTATTATTATATGTTTTTATTTGGGTATCGGTCTCTATCAATTATAACGGTATGTGTGGATTTGTATTGAATAATACTAACTTTACATGTTTGATAAATTACAATTACTCAAACTTAAAATCTTAAATAAAAATAATATTTCTTAAAATCAATGAAACTACCCAATATATTTAATAATATTTGAATTAATATGTAAGATTTTATTATTTTAGAGTGTGTGATCCAACCCAGCAATTTAGTTATTATCCTTTCTTGTCACTCCAACACAAGGAGGAGCGAGGAACATATAACATTGTAATATTTATTTAATAAAACCCTCAATTTGGATTAATTAGATTAATAGATAAGACATGGCAACCTTTCGAAAAAATTGATTAGAAAATTTAGTAATTTTGGTGAAAGTAACGGTGATAGTCTAAATTATTGAATCGGTTAGGGTTAATTTGTTTCACTTAATTAATTTTTTTGGAAAATATTTTTTTTATCTTTCAATGTTCTATTGGTGGAAAACACAGAGTTAATGCAATTCATTTTTTTGTTAACAAACTTTTTTTTAGAAAATAACTTATGATTTGACCTTTTATAAATCATTTTAAAATATTCTATTTCAAAATAAAAATACTTAAAATAATATAATTTTATATATTTAATATTAATATATTATTTTAATAATATAATATAATATTTTTAAATTTGATAATATTATATTAAATTATATTATAATAATATATAATATTATAGTTTTACTTTAATAATATATAGTAAATTATTAGTAAAATTAATTTTATTTATTAATTTCAAAAACTAATATTATTAAATTATTAAATATTTAAAATATATTTATTAATTATTTTCAAAATATAATTTAATATTATAATTTTAATATTATAATAATATTTTTATTTTAATAAGTAATTAATATAATTAATAATATAATATTTTTATTATAATAAATAATTAATATAATTTATAAAAAATTTATTTTAATAAAATATAATAGTCTTAATATTTTCATTATATAAAAAATAATATTGACATAAATAATATTAAATAAATTATTTTATTATTTAAAAATAAGAATATTAATTATTTTTTAATTAAAAATATTATTTATTGTGTTCAATATTTATAAAAAATAATTTAAAAAATTATCAATCAGTGAGAAATAATTTACATAGCATCATCCAAACACCTTAAAATAATTTCCAGAATTTATTTTCTAAAAAGGTGATTCATTTTACAAAAGTTATTTTCCGAATTTTATTTTTTGTAAAACAAACATACTCTTACTTTAACCTTTGAGATTGTTATTATCCTAATATACACGAGGTGAGTTTAAATATATTTGAACTATTTTAATTTATGGGTGATGAGAGATTTAGATAATTTAAATATTATATTAAACAAATATATATATTATATATATATATATATAAGTTTTTGTGTCGATGGATATTAATTCGATTAATAATATTATTATTACAAGAGTAAAGAAGCCCATAAGTTTAAGGGTAAATTATACAGTTGATCACTTAATTATTTAGATCTGTCAATTTGGGGTAGGACATCATTTAACTATTTAATTTGTTCAATCAGATTACTTGTTGTTAATATTTGACGGAAATATTGACGTGGTAGTTAAAAGAAATGATATATTTATACATTTAGTCCTTAATATTTATATGTCATCACAATTTCATCCTAATTTAATTTAAATTTAATTTTATAAATTAACCATTCAATCAAGATTTGACATGTTTCGTTAGTGACACGTGTCAATACATGATTGAAGATTTTTTTTAATTTTAATTTATTTAATTAAATATTTTTTTATCTAATCAAGATGTGACACGTGTTACCACCCGATTAGATAGAAAATAAATGAGCAAGAAATTGCTCATAGGTGACTTCAAACCAACGTCCATAGGGTAGGAAAACAACACCCCAGCTACTACACAGAACATCCACATTTGTTAAATATTTACAACAAATTGTATTTATCTTTTTTTTAAAGTTTGATAATGGTAATGGTAAAAAAAATAAAAGTACATTAAAATTAAATATAATAACACATAAATAATTAAAAATATCTAAATATTTTAAAATTAAATATTTTAAACTGTATAGTTTACCCAATTAGATATTACTTTTTTTATTAGGATTCAATGTTCGATTTTCTTTAATAGTATTTTGATTTAATTTTAAACTAATTTAATTTGTTATTAATTTAATATGTTATTAATTTAATTTAGATATTAAGAATTAAACCCTTAATCGTAGAACCTGAGTTCAATTCTGAACATTTTTTAAGTTTAATTTATATTTTATAAGATAATGACACTTTATTAGAATTAAATATTTTTATATTTCATTTTTATAATATTTTAAAATATAATTTACTTAGATATAAATAAAATATTAGAAATTTTAATTATTTATGTGTTTTTATATTTAATTTCAATGTACTTTTATTTTCTTTTATCATTACCATTATCAAGTTTTAAAAGGATAAATACAATTTGTTGTAAATAATAAGTCAATGGAGACATTTGGTGTAGTAGTTGGGGTATTGTTTTTCTATCCTTCGGACGTTGATTTGAATCCACTTAAAGAGCAATTTCTTGCTTCTTTATTTTTTTATTTAATTGGGTGGTGACATGTGTTATCTCTTGATTGAATAGAGAAATATTTAATTAAATAAATTAAAATTAATAAAAAAA
Organism: Hibiscus syriacus; assembly: GCF_006381635.1. Lineage (NCBI taxonomy): Eukaryota > Viridiplantae > Streptophyta > Magnoliopsida > Malvales > Malvaceae > Hibiscus > Hibiscus syriacus. The sequence goes on along the minus strand of NW_024063138.1, from coordinate 3,950,003 downwards.
AAAATCCTCTAATCATATATTGACACGTGTCATGTTTTTGTGCTATCACATGTCAAATCCTGATTTAATGGTTAATTTATTAAATTAAATTTAAATTAGGAAGAAAATGAGAGAATGTATAAATATTAAGGACTGTCACATCAATATTTCTGTCAAATACTAATGTCAAGTGGTTTGATTGAACAAATTAAATAGTTAAGTGGTGTTCTACACCAAATTGAAAGATCGGTAGCAAAAGTAAAAAAGCTAAATATTTAAGTAGTCAACTATATAGTTTACTCTAAGTTTAATTAATTTAAGTGCAATTAACTTTTATTTAAGGGTTGAATTTGATTAAAAAAAGGGGATCAGAAATTATGCCTCGTTTAGGTTTTTATAATTTGTTCCTTTCAAAAAAAATATAAAGACCTCTCTTGGTAAAAAAATAAGTAAAATGATAATTCTTTTAACATTTTCTTTAATTGTGTGGGGTGATTATAAAATAATATTTGTTTTATATTTTTTAGTTATTGACAACATATTAACACACTACTGACACACAACTACTTGAACTTATGACCTCAAAAGAGAACAAACTCTCTTTAACCACTAAGGTTATTCAATATTAAAGACTAATTCAAAACCTAATCTAGAGAAAATTAGGGTGAGAGGGCCGTCTCTCATAACAGACGTCTACAAAACCTAATTTAGATTAATCGATCAATAGATCGAATACTAATGATTAATTAAAAAAACTAATTAAAAAACCATCATCTCAAAATATTTTCAAATTTTTATATAAAATTTTCAAGTACCTAATTGGACAAGGTAATACATTTTAAGGACTTTTAAATGTTAATTCCTAATTACTATAGGTATTCCATCATAAAATTAGGATGTTCGATTTGAGACATCAAATTATTATTTTAAGTGCAATTAACTTTTATTTAAGGGTTGAATTTGATTAAAAAAAGGGGATAAAAAATTATGCCTCGTTTAGGTTTTTATAATTTGTTCCTTTCAAAAAAAATATAAACACCTCTCTTGATAAAAAAAAATAAGTAAAATGATAATTCTTTTAACATTTTCTTTAATTGTGTGGGTTATTATAAAATAATATTTGTTTTATATTTTTTAGTTATTGACAACATATTAGCACACTACTGATACACAACTACTTGAGTTTATGACCTCAAAAGAGAACAAACTCTCTTTAACCACTAAGGTTATTCAATATTAAAGTTTAATTCAAAACCTAATCTAGAGAAAACTAGGGTGAGAGGGTCGTCTCTCATAACAGACGTCTGCAAAACCTAATTTAGATTAATCGATCAATAGATCAAATACTAATGATTAATTAAAAAACTAATTAAAAAACCATCATCTCAAAAATATTTTCAAATTTTTATATAAAATTTTCAAGTACCTAATTGGACAAGGTAATACATTTTAAGGACTTTTAAATGTTAATTCCTAATTACTATAGGTATTCCATCATAAAATTAGGATGTTCGATTTGAGACATCAAATTATTATTTTTTATTAATCAAAAGAAAAATATAAGATAATGTATGTTTAAAATGGCATTCAATCATTTAATATTAGACGTTCATTCCATTGATATTTACGGTGCTCAAAGATATAATAAAAGTAGGGATAAATACTACACTTCCCCTATAATTTGTTCAAGGATTGAACTTTTTTAGTTCATGTCTTTCACTATTATTAACATTCAACAACAACGAAGATACAATAAAAATGGGGCTTGAACGACTTTGTTCAGCCACACCAAAAACCCAATAAAACAAAACAATATAAAAGTGTTTTAAAATTCTCTCACCGACACTATTTTTTCCTCTTGTTTTTTTGTTCTCACTTGATATTTATATTTTTCTCTCTAGTAAGAGGCAACCCATTCTAGTTCATTGTTTTCCTCTAGTTGTAGCAATTTAGCAAAAACCCCAACTAATGGAGCCGTATTATACGTGCAAGCCTCGGTTTGCATGTAATTATCTCTTTGGTCCCCAAAATTATCTTCATTATCAGGTCCTCCGACCACCGCTCCGATCAACACATTAGGATTCGGCTCGACTCGGTTATACCAATGGTCGTAGCCTTGGGTGCACCCAATGAACCCTTTGTTCTCCCTGTAGGACACTATTGAGGCACCCCTGTGGTGCACTCTGGTGGGGTATTTCGAACCATAACCCACTAAATAACTCATCTCCATTGGATTTGAACCTAATACGTAATCAACTTGAGATTTGACAAAACCGAGGATCTCTTTGTGGTCCACCGTTCCGGTAGGACAACGGAGGTTTAGGTTTGAGTCTTGGAGGAAGTCGGAGTAGATTGTGAGAAGGAATGCCGCCGTGGTCACGTACTGCATGTTGTTCCATTGCCGGATGTATAGAAGGCCTCCCGGTGTTCGATCGACGTTGTCGGTGTCGTTGTTTTTGTTGAGACACGAGCATAGGTAGTACTCGGCCTTTGATCGGTATTGATTCAGAATATGAGCGTGCTGCTTGTGTTTCTCTTTCTCCAGCAGCTGCCAAGGAAAATTCAGAACATTTTTCTCTTTAATTACAGAAACCGTGATTAGATGCTAAATCGCGGGTGTTTTGAGACTCTAATTTAAACATATTACTAAAACACGTCAGATATTTGGAGATTCATAAATAAAAAATGAAACTTGTTGAACTGTCTCAAGTAATTTAGATAAAAGAAAAATGTTTTACCTAAAAAAATTAAATTCAAATAATTTATGAACATTCATTTAGTTTGCCATCTCCTCTTATTTTGGAGAATGGGGAATTACTCCACTAGATTTAAGCCAAGTGGCATTCTAAGGCAACGAATTCACTTGCATAAATAAAGTATTTAAAATCTAAATAATGTTCCTTAATTACGTATCACTGAATCTGAGTGAACTACAGAACTTTGCTATTAAAAAAAATCAAATAAAAGTGGAAGTGCATGTTTCAAAACTAAGCCCATCAAGATTTGAGTGAATCTAGGAGAGAGCATTTAATGGGTCATTTTGTATTACCATGGTTTAGGTTAAAATTAATTTGTGATGAATTTTAATTTAAAATATTATTCCATTTAATTTCAAATATATAAATTAATACTTCAATAATTTTATTTTATATAAAAAATGTTATATTACATGGATTTTAATTTAAAATTTTATATATTTATTATAAAAAGTTACACTATTGATAATAATCTTGATTAATATCGAGAATGTCTTGAAAGTAACTTTTTATGTTATAATCAAAATAATTATAAAAATTATATAATTTTCTTTGAGAAACGTAATATTTTTATTTCAAAATAAAATATTATTTGATTTATTTTAAAAAAGTTACGATTTTAATAAATTTGTGTTAAATTCAATTTTTATTTTTTTAAATTTTAACCAATATTATTTCATATTCATTTACATTTAGTTGAGAGTGAACAGAGAGAGTACCTTAGAGGCCATAATTTGAACACCGGCATACTTAACATCCCAGCTGAACTCGGAAATGGACCAACCAATGCCACCAAAAGGAGCAGCATTGTCTAAAATATAATTCAAGTATTCCTCCTTGCCGGTGGCCTCGTAAAGCCACACGGCGGCCCACAGCAGCTCATCCATATACCCGCTCACCGAAGCATAATAGCTCTTCACCGCCGCTATGCTTCCGTCGTATTTCCCTCTGTACTTATCCCCGAACTCAAACAGCTAAGCAACACCCACCAATACCAAAATCCCAATTTAGTTTTTAAGAATAATGGTAAATTTCCAACTTAATTAGGGTGGTCTTAGGTGTACCTCTTGGGCGTGGTGCAAGAGTAAGACAGAGTAATGTGGGTTTGTTTTCTTGAGCACAATCGACGCCGCCGCCATAGCCGCCGCCGTCTCTCCGGCCAGATCCGATCCCGGATTATCCTTATCGATCTTGTAGGCTTGGCGCGAGGTTGTCATGTCCTCGGGCCGCTGCCAGCAGTAATGGTCAGTGTCCCCATCGCCCACCTCTGCCCATAGTACATTGGGGCTGGTGTGTGCCTTAATGAAGTAATCCGTCCCCCATTTAATAGCCTCTAAAGCATGCTCCAATTCTCCGGCGACGGCGATTTCGTCGTGGAATTGGATGACACCCCAAGACAACATTGTGACGGTGAAAGCCATGGGGAGTCCAAACTTGACGTGATCACCGGCATCATAATATCCCCCCACTAAATCTACCTACAATAACAGATGACTCTTAACTTAAAATTCAAAAGAAAAGAATAAAAAGACAGTTTCTGGGGAATCAATACATACTCCTTGTTCCAATCCGTCGGTGAGGCCAGAATGGTCGCGCCAAGTGACGCGTTGGTTGTAGGGTAGACGACCGGATCGTTGGGATTCGAAGTAAAGGAGGCTCTTGGTTAATGCGTCGGCATAATCAAATGGTTGAACTGCTCTTGTTGTTGTGGAAATGGCGAAAAGAGCAGCAGACAAGAGAAGAAAGGTCCAACGGCGGGCGAATCTGGGGGTAATTTGATGATGGTTCATCTTCTTCCCCAATTTGTTTCCTTCCCCTTAAACTAACTTTATATTTGTACTTATGTAGGAGTTGAGTGAAGGGAACATGAGTTCTTAATTAGCATTACGGAGGAGATAAAAATTAAATTGTTCCAAAAAAAAAAAGTTCATAACTTTTAAGTATTCATAATTATATATTTACGTAGGAGAGAAAGTGTACTAAAACATAATTTATAACATTAGCCATTAAATTTTAAATCTTATCTCATTTTGATAATTGAATTGTAAAAGTTTCAATTTTATCATTGAACTTTTAAAATTATATTTATTATTAGTGGATGGCCCTGATAATAAAAAAGAACCTAAAAGGAAGAAAATTAGAGGCTATTATAGAACACAATGTGTACTCTAAATGCAAGTCAGTCAGTAGAAAATAAAGCACAACATTCAATCAATACATGTAATTGGTAATTTAGACATGACATATTCATACGACAACAAATATGATATGAATTCGATGTAACCTAACTAACTTAACTACATCATAAAATGATTATAGAACGTTATCATTCGTTAATGTTAAATCAATCTGATGATCAGACGTTATCATCCATTGCAGATGACTCGATTGATAAATCAATGAGTTTTCACTTTACAATCCCAACTTAATATCAAATATAATATACATGGTTCATGAATATATCATATTAATATGCATTGATAAATGGTCCCGACTATATATATATATATATAGGTGCATGGATAAATCATATTAATATACAATCCCAACTATCGAATATAATATACATTGATAAATCACACATAATCATATCATAATAATGATAAGGTTAAAGTATACAAATGGTCCTCTGATTATCGGGTGATATTTTGTTGAGTTCTCCGAGTATTAAAAGTTACAAAATAATCCTCTAACTATAGAGCGTTGTTTTTTGAGTCCATCGACCATTAAAAGTTACAAAATGATCACTCAACTATTCATTTATTACAAACTCGTATTTTTTCCTTAAAAATTGATGACAATCTAAGTGAACGTTAACATGATGATTGTGATATGTTAAATATGATCTCAAAATCTCAAACGACAATCATATCTTAGTCATCATATTAACGTTTAACTCAAACAACCATCATTTCTTTTATGAAGAAAAACAAGATTAGAACATAATAAATAGTCAGATTATTATTGTGATGCAGCGCTCTATAATCAAAAACGATTTTTGTAACTTTTAATAATCAAATGACTTAATAAAATAATACCCTAAATTCGATGGACCATTTATGTACTTTACCCTAAAGTATATATCGAAGTTCATTACTTTGAGTTTTATAGTTATTGTGTGGAGCTGGAAATTACACTGCCCAAAATGAAATCTTTCCCATGATATAAGAAAATGAAATGTTTTCATTCGTGGCCATGAAAACAGACAGTCCCATTGTGCGATAGCAAATGTATCTGCACTGACCGAGAAAGTTAAACATGTTTTCCATGCCCTTTCCCCTTTTTCTTTCCCTTTTCATTAATTTTTTTTTGTCTTTTTCAATATTAATTTAACTGATTGCCATTAAGGGCATTATTATACAAGATTTGATACTAATCAATATAGTGTGATTTTTTAATTAAAAAAAGGAAAGCTTGAGGAAACAAGTAATATTATATTCAAATTTTGGTGGGACGAGAAAATCCCAAAAGCTAATGTGTTTTAATGATGGTAGAGGACCATGTGTTTATGATTGAACAAATAATGATCATCTTTTGGACCTTGTGGTCATCATGAAAATGCAATTAAAATAAATAAACTCAACATTATAGGTCAACCAATAAAGAAGTTAATCATGACCCTCCAACTAATTAATTAAAGCAAGTTTGTAATCCTACCATTTTTTTTTGCTGACGAGTGTTTTTTTTAAGATTAGTTGATGTATTAGTTTGAATTCATTAAATTTTTACATAATAAGAATGAAGCATATTATTTTTATTATTCAACGTGAGATAATATATTTCAGATTTTGAGACCACTTGAAAATTTAATTTGCTAGGCGGTTGGCACCACCAGTACGTTTCAAGTAAAACATGGTGAATGGTGCTCGAAGAACAGAACCAAAAAAAAAACAATTTTTTTTCATGGTTAGTCCAAATTCTGTCGGTGGAAGTTCCTCCAGCCTCCACGTGTCGACGCACAAAACCCTATTATTTATTTCGAACAGCAGCCACTCAGTTAGGTCAGCTTACAGTTTCATATATAATTGCAAACTAATGAATAGAACATAAATATATACGAGATGAATTCACGTTTAAACTTTAAATACTATATTATTTTAAAGAAGACAATTATAAAATTAAATAGTTTTGTAAAATAATTTTTTAATAGTCTTATTTTTTATTAATTATTATAGTATAAGTACAAATATAACTGTTCATATTTAATATCTTTAAAAAGAAATTATTTCTTTTAATCGTTATCAAGGATAAAGATTTTATGTTCATAGAAGATATGACAAATTGTAGTTGGTGTATCAGGCGTTTATTGAAACTTAGGGTAGTTGTCATCCCTATTTTATCTACATGAGTTACAAAGACAAATGATTTTCGAAAAAAAAATTCAGGTAAAAGGAGATAAAGTATTATGGCACAAATTGATATGATTTCATCTACACATTCCAAAACATAACACGATTATATAAATGTCGCTTCTTGATAGTCTCTCAACTAAAGAGAGACTTCTTAGAATGAGAATCACTACTGTCATCTCATGTATACTATGCAATGAGGTTACGGAGACTAGCGATCACCTATTTAGCGAATGTCCTAATGTAATTTCTTTGTGAAATGATATCTTGAATCTCTCTGGCTTATGCACTCCTCCTTTACGATGGGTGAGCATGTTATGGGCCTGTAGTGCTTGGAAAAGTAAGTCTCTCCTTACTATTATCTTAAAACTTGTTTGGTGTGTTTTAATCTACTCACTGTGGGAGAAAAGAAATAGAAGACTGTATCGAGAAATCACAAGAAGAGTAAAAAAAATATTAAACTCTATTAAAGAGATTGTACGTATCTAATTAAGAGAAATAAATATAAATAGATTAGATAATATTAATATTTACCTTTGTAATCGTTGGGATGTTGACCATCCAATTATGTTATAAGTAGACAGTCTTTTATCCTATTATTGAAATAATATTGTATCATTTATCCCCTTATTAAAATTTTTTCTGCATAAAAACTATGTATTTTGGGTAATAAAATTTAAGTTTATCAAAAAAAAAATATAAAACGTATTATATACTGTATATAGTAATTATAATAGAGAAAGATAAACGGGGCCACCGACTCGCCTTTGCTTGCAGTGGACCATGTATGTTCCCTGGCCGACATTCTGCAATTAGTATTACGCTATAACCCCCATTAACCTCAATCAATCACCACGTACACTGAAAAAGCTCTCTTTATTTATTTACTCTTTGAAAACTTTTAAAATCCTTGTTTTTATTTTGAACTCAAATGTTCAAAATTTTATTCTCCCGCTGCTACTCATGAATGCTAACTTTTGTTTTCCAAATATTCTCATGTTTGAGTCGGATCGAATTAATTTCAAAGAATCATACTGAAATTATTTAGATAGGTTTAACTTATATTTATATTTTTTAATATTTCTCTCTTTTCTCTTTTGTTTTTCTTCTTGTAGTGTCAATTTTATTAATCAATCCAATTTTTTCTTCTTTAATTTTGTTTAATCGACGGTGACATCGATTTTAATATTGGTTGCCGCTCGTCGGTTATCTTTTTTTTTTAATAAGAATAATTATATCTTTGTGACATATTATTTGTCTTTATGACACATTTATCTTTGTCTTTGTGACATGTTTTTTCTTCCTTTTGGTAGCTTACGATTTTTTGCGGTGATTTTGTTTATTTTTTTTTAGGGTTGGATTTGACATCGTCACGACTGGTCAAGATGACATTTATTTATTATCATGATGATATTTTCTGCTTTAGACCATCGGATTGATTTTGGATACGCGTTTTACGTTTGTGGATAGTTTTCTCATGTCGTTTGACTATGATTTACGATTTGTCGGTGATTTTTTACTAGTTTCATTCCATTTTGTAAATCTTCATTAAAAATTTAAATATTTTCTATTTTTAATAAAACTAACAACTTTCTATAAAAATATTTTTTTAATATTTAAGTAAACTCATCAACAAATCTAACGCTCTTTACTTGCCGTGGAAGTTGGTACTTTTGGTTTTGTCACCGTCTCATGTTTTTCATGTCATTTACTTGTATATAACAGACGATGTCACATGTATCGTTGAGTTATTCTATCATATGCTTTGATTTGAATGTGTTTATTAAAAAAGACTTAGGGGCTGTTTGTTTGCCTCTTAATGGAACCATTCAATGTTGAATGTTGAACCGTTCAACATTCAACGCGTTTGTTTCACACCTCTGAATGTTTCAGTGCTGATTGATTTAGTTAAAAGAAAATTAAGAATGTTGGAAAAAATCGATAATTTGAAGCTTTGAATGAGAAATTGATCCCAACGTTATTAAGAAAAATATGGAACCAATTGTTAGTTCGTACATGTGCATACGTGCATAATGTGTGTAACGTTAATATTCGAACCAATCAAACTTTTTGTGGGCTTATAGATATTTTAACCCAAATATGAGATATTTTTTTTCAAATAGAGCATATCTTTTCAAAAAATGTTTTGAAATTAAAAGGATAAATATTAAAATGTTCCTTTTATTAAAACATTAATTTTGGAAATTGTTTGATTATCATTAATGTTTCATTAGGTCAAAATTTTCTAATTGTTCACAATGTAAAATTTCTATAAATACCAGGTAAAGCTACTAGGTTAAACACAATTAAAAAACAACTCAAAAATCAATTCAAATGAATTATTTTCTCTAATTTTTGGTGATATGCGAAGACAAGGAACAGTTTGTGAACTCGACAGTTGTGCTACTGTTCATTGATCATCTCGTTGTTGTATCTTGGGAGATAGACGACTAAAGATCTCGAGCACCAAGGAGTGACCGGAAATCTGTCTTAAGGAAACTGTGTAGTTGCATGCCTCAACTCATTTCAAATCAGTTGTTTCGATTCTTATCGTGTATTTAATTCTATTTTATATTCCTTTAGATTATTTAATAGAATATCATTCTCATTAATTGTGTTTGTTTTATTCATGATTCATATACACAAATTTTACGACGAGATCCTGTTGAGAAATTGAATGTCGTTTGCAACGACTTTTATAAATTACCATGAAAACAAATTGTGGATCTATAAACTATTTGATTTAATGTTTTCTTTTTCTCTGGATTGTTATACCTCTAACAATCTTAAGACATATTTTATCTTCTACTTTTTTGAAAAAACTAAATCTGAGACGATTTGGAATTCTTGGAAAAATTAAGATAAGTAAATAAATTCATTTTTTAGATTTATCTTTCCGTTTTAACAGGTTTGCTTAAATTCAAAGTGGACAAATCTATTTAATAGAAATTGTCGTTAAAGTAGTGTTCGTTACTAAGTTTGAAACGTTGTTTCTGTTTGATAATAAAAATGGAAAATAAGTGAGATTGATTTGAATATGCACATTGGTACATGAACAAGAGCATTTTCCAAATTGTTTTGCAATCTCATGTAGGAACCAACTTGTGTAAATAAACAAATGCATAGTGACTAGCGCATGGTGATTTGCTTTTTTTTTGCAAATAAAAGAATAAATGTGATTATTTGGTTATAAAAAAAATTCATATATGATTATTGCCTATAAATGTAGAGCAATTAAAGAATCAATATGATTCTTTCTATATTACGGTATTAGTGGGGAATATCATTATGATAAAATTTAGCCCATAAAAGTGCACGTGAGCATTAATCATGATATTGTCATGATATTATTGTTATGATATTATTACCATATAAATTTTGGCCTATTAATATGTAATATTAAATATGATATGAATAAAGAATACTTTGATATTTATAATTATTATTAAATGTTATAATAATTATTGTTTGTTTTTTTTGAAATACTTTAAATTTTATTATTGTACTAAAAATTTCTTTTGAGAAATTTTGTAAATACAAACGGATTTAAAGTTTAATCCAAGGCTTTTGATTATTGGTTTGTCAAAAGTAAAATCAAAAGATCAGTTCCTTTAGATTATTGGATTTCGAAAATTAAAATTATATGATTAGTTCCTTTTGATTATTGGATAGGTAAAATTAAAAGATAAATTCATTTTGGTTTCTGTTTGTTAAACATGATCAAGTTGTTGTGTTTCGAGTATTAGTATTACTAATCCTATTGGTTAACAGACTATAAAGGAAATAAATTACTAGATTTATTTCATTGTTAGAATCTTGCATTGATTCTAAATTTGTAAGGAAAATAGATTGTTGAATTTATTTCTTTGAGAATCTTAAATGATTCTAATTTTCTAAAGAAAATAAATTGTTGAATTTATTTTCTTGGAAATCTTGAATGATTTTAACTTTGTAAGAAAAATAAATTGTTGAATTTAATTTTTTGAGAACAGTGGATGATTTTATCCTTTAAAAATAAATAAATTGTTCAATTTCATTTATTGATAATCTTAAATGATTTTATTTTATAAAAGTTAATAAATTATTAAATTTGTTTTCTTGAAAATCTTAAGTGATTTTATTTTGTTAAAGGAAATAAATTGTTAACTTTATTTTCTTGGGAATCTTAAATAAAGAAATAAATTGTTGAATTTATTTTCTTATATAATTGTATTTGTAAAAGAAAATAAATTGTTGAATTTATTTTCCCGAGAATATCACATGACACTAATATGTAAAAGAAAATAAATCTTAGAAATTATTTTCCTATTTTGAAAAAGAAAATAAATCGGTAAATTTATTCTCCTAAGAATCTTGTATGACTCTGATATGTAAAAGGAAATAAATTGCTAGATTTATTTTCCTATTTTGAAAAGCAAATAAATCATAAAATTTAGTTTCCTGGTTTATAAAAGAAAATAATTCGTTAGATTTGTTTTCCTAGTTTGTAAAAAGTAAATAAATTGTTGGATTTAGTTTCCTATTTTATAAAATGAAATAAATCGTTGAATTTATTTTCTTATTTTATAAAAGGAAATAAATCATTGGATTTATTTTTTGGGAATCTTGTATGATTCTTGTCTGTAAGATGAAATAAAGCATTGGAATTATTTTCATTATTTGTAAAATAAAATAAATCGGTGGATTGGATTTATTTTCTTGAGAATCAAGTATGATTCTATTTTGAAAAAAATAAATAAATCGTCAAATTTATTTCTTTAAAATCTCGATATATTTGTAAAGTGATATCTTTAAAGTAAATTTATTTTGAAAATTAAATTCATGTCGTAATAACAGGTTTACCTAATCTACTTTTACAAAAAAGAAGGAATCAATATTTTATTACCTTCATTTGTGATATCAAAAAACATTGCTATATATTTGCTAAAGAGCAAAGTTGAAGCTATAGATAAATCTATTCTTTATAAATTCAAAATTGAAAACCAACTTAATAAATCATTAAGATGGTAAGAATTGATAATGATGGTGAATAAATTGAACCATTAATTGGTCAATATTGTGCACAATATGATATTATTCATAAAGTGACACCATCATGGGGTAGCAAAACGGAAGAATTAATTCTTAAAAAGGAAAGACTTAATACAAAAATAAGTGCCTAAAGAATATATCGAAAAATGTTTAGTGCCTAAAGAAATTTTCATTAAAAATATGTGCCTAAAGTTTTCTCCGTTACATTTTTAGGTGCCTACCGTTAAAAAATCGTTAAGTGACACATGTCACATTTATATTTTTTAAAATAAAATATTATTTAAAAATATATATTTTAAAAAATATGGACATGACATGTGTCACTTAACAGTTTTTTTAACAGTAGGCACCTAAAAGTGTAACGGAGAAAACTTTAGGCACCTATTTTTAGCAAAAAATTCTTTAGGCACCAAAAGTTTATTTTGAGTATAGTTTAGGCACTTATTTTTATATTAATATAAAAGAATATGATGAACGCAATGCTAAGAAATTATGGGTTATCATAGAACATGTGGGGGGAAGCTTTTTTTAAGCTAATTACCTTTTAAATAAGGTTCTCCAAAAAAATTAACAAGACACCAATTGACTTTTAGAAATGTAGAAAATCTTTCTCCAATTACTTAAATATATGGGGAATATCCTGTAAAGATAATGATCTCATTATCAAAAGAAATGAAATCCCAAATCGGTGAATTATATTGGCTATGTAGATTATAGCAAGACATCTTGTGTATAAATCAAAGAATTTCGAGATTCACAAGAACACGATAACGAAATAAAAGAATATCTCATTTTTTGAAAATAGATTCCCTTATATAACTAAAGAAGATGATTGAAGACCATCAATAAAGATAAGTCTAGATGTTCAACGAAAGGTTGAAACAAAGATATTGTCATTATGACAAACCTTTGAAATGCAATTATGAGAGAACTGAGATATTTCATATATGCTCAAGAGTATGGATTGTATTTATCCCAAGATCATGCTTCCTTAGAAGGATACTCTGATGCCAGTTGAATATCTGATATTCAAGATATCAAAGGCACAAGTGAATATGCTTCACATTGGAAAGAGGAGTCATGTCATAGAAATCCTCAAGAAAACTGTTACAACCAAATCCAAAATGGAATAAGTGTTTATAGCTCTAGACATGTCTATAGAATAAGTTGAATGACTTTAGAATTTCTTGGAGGATATTCTTGAATGGCCAAAGTTTGTGCCCACAATATTCATATATTGGTAGAACATACAACTTTATGTATAATGGTAAGTTGAGATATATCCATCATCGGCATAATACCATTAGACAATTTATCTAAAATAAAATTATTTCTATTGATTTTATAAGATCAAAGGATAACATTGTGGGTCCACTAACCGAAGGGTTAAAATCAAGATCAAATTGAGAAAATATCTAAAGGAATGAGACCAAAGCCCATGGAAAATTGAATGTGTTATTTGAAGGAAAACCCTACCTAATTGAGTGGAGATTCCAAGATCTAGGTTCAAAGGGACAACCTAATTGCATAAATCGTGTGCGGTCATTGTGGGGGTTTCTTATCCCAAGTCCATTCCTATGATATAAATAGTGATCAAATTGGTATAGGTTAAGCAAAGTTTTTAATGACCATTGTGTGCTTCGATGAGTCGAGCAATATAAGTCACTTACATGAAAGTGAAGTGAGGTCGCTTCAAGGAGACCATTGAACCAAGCGATGTCCATGGCTTTAAGGACATTCCAATGAGAACTAAAATTCTTGTTAGATGGTAGTTGTGTGAAGTATATCATCGTTTACACAAATGACAGAACATTTCAAGGACATCATATCTACTGGTAAGCTAGTAAAGTATATATACTGTCACAAGGGAAGGTTTAGAGGATGGCATCTACCTATCCTATACAATTGCCGATTGTAGAATCTATCACCACATCAAGTCAAAATGATTTTGATAAAATGATCAATTTCATTCATGTGGGGGATTGCTGGAAAAATTCGATAATTTTGGAGCTTTGAATGAGAAATTGATCCAAACATTGTTGGTTTCTTTAATTAAAACATTAATTTTGGAAATTGCTTGATTCTCATTAATGTTTTTATTAGGTCAAAATTTTCCAATTGTTCACAATGTGAAATCCCTATAAATATCGTGTAAACTATAACATCCGTTAGTGACTAAATTGTAAAATTTTAGAATTTGGTGATTAAAGTAGAATAGTTCAATAATTTATGTTGAGATATTTCCTAAAAGTTATTAGTAATTATTAAATGAAGTGAAGGGAAAAATGGTCATTTGACTTAGAAATTAATTAAAAATGTGATTGATAAGGATATAAGGATAAGATGAATGAAATATTTTCTCCAAAACTTCTCTTCATCTTCTTTCTTTCTTCTTCACGTGAAACCCAAAGGAAAAGGTGAGTTTCTTTGTTAGTTAATTATTTGTTGATTTTATGGTTGGGTTTTGATCATTAGATGATAACTAAGCTTAAGGAAAGCTTAAGTTGTCTTAAAATCAAAAGATAAAGAAGTTATGAAAGATTAAAAGAAAATGGGGGTTTAAGTGAAATTTTGAATAAGAAGGTTTAAATGAATTTGGAGGTTGAATTTGACTTGTCATCTATGAGAATAAGAAGTTAGAAGTGTTAGAATTAAGTTTGGATAACATGGAAAATTTGGTATGATTCTTAAGTTTAAGAATGTGGACGAAATATGGAAGATTATTGGGTGTTGGAATGATAGGAATTGGTTAAAGTTGTTATAGATGAATTTAGTAGCATGATAAGGATTTTTACATGAAAATTTGGGTGAAGTATTGATTAATTTCGGGATATTTTGGACAGGTGCATCGATACACTATGAGTATGTACCGATGCACTAAGACAATTTTGAAGGTGCATCGATGCATTAAAGGGTGCATCGATGCATAAATATTTCGAAGTTATTTTGGGTACCGATGCACCCATAGTGCATCGGTGCACTCCTAAAAGAAAAGCTGAAATTTGGTTCATTAAATTATCCTAAGTTATTAATACCAAGTTATAAGGTTTAGGCTTTTGAAAATCGTCTTGAAATTTATGTTATGTAGATATCGAGCCTAAACGAGTTACGGAACAATCGAAGAGTTATGATTGAATCAAAGCAAGGCTAAGGTGAGTGCAATTTAATTGTACTAATGTTATTGATCAAACATTGGCTTGCGATGAGCCAGTGACAGAGTTATTATGGTAAGAAGTAATTTCTAAAATGTTATGTGATCTTTATGTGTGCATGAGTACATTAAATGTATATAAGTGTAATATGTTATTATGTGCAATATGTGATATTGAACTACATGAAGATATATGAAAACGATGATAGCAATTATGTGATATGCATGATATGTTATCTTATGTGTTATGTGATGTATATATGACATATGTATATGAACAAAGGAGAAATGATATAAGCCATATGAAACAATCAACGTGATTCCATGTAAAATGATATGAAATATGTGACATGAATATGAAGGAAAAATTATATGAGCTATGTGATAAAGGTATGGAAATGGTATGTTTATGAGAAGGCATAAGAACAAGATATAAGCCATGTGACATGTGAAAGTGAATCATATGAAAATGTTCTACGTGTAAGTAAACTATGTGTCGATATGAATATGTAATAAATATGAAAGATAATGCCCATATTATGTGTCATGAGATCTAGAGGTATAGTTGGCATGCCAAGAGTCGAGGGTCTACGTGGTCCTTCAGGACGTATATGTATTCTTTGGAGCATGTATGAGGTCTTTTGAGACACCTACTTGATCATTGGTATATGTATATGATTCTTAAGGAATTTATATGTGGTCCTTATGGACAATCTTAAATGGCACTACAGTGCATTTCTACGCAGCGCTTCGGTGCAAATTCTACGTGGCACTACGGTGCAAATTTATACGAGCTGTGGTGATAGCATAGTGCACAATCTTACAGTACTCACATACCTTAAGTTCTCAGTAATGTACATGGGCCTATAAAAGACATCAAAAGTATTTACAAGATTCATATGTGATATTGTGTGTATTCCTAAGTGAAATGTATTTGTTATATGAGATTGGTAATTGTTTATGCAATGGTGTGATTTAGAGTTTACATTATATGCTGATATGGTATATAAAGAAATTATTGATGATAGAATGAGAAATGATAAGCATGTTAATGATGTTATGTTACATGATATGTGCATGTATGTATATATATTACAGAAAAGAATATATGTTTTGGTATGATAAGGTAATATCAAATGTTCATGTATTGTAGAATTTACAGTTAGCATATAATTATGTTATATATGCCTCACTAAGTCAACGACTTAGCGTGTGATTGTTTCACGCGTAGGTTCCGAGAAGAGGAAGATTGGTAAAAAAATTATGGAAGACAGGTCAGTTTTTCCTTTCCAAAGATCAAATCAGAAAAGAAATGTATAGTATGTATTTTATAATAAGGATAGTGGTTGGCATGTAAATAAGGGATTTAAATCTGATATGTTCTAATCGGTTTGAAAAGTCATATGATTGAGTTTTGTAATGTTTTAAATGCATATATGTAATTGATAAATTTATATGGATGAAAGTTTCGATTTTTACGATTTTATAAGTAGTTTTATGAAGTTACTGTAGCAGTGCATCGATACACAATTTATATTCGAAAATTTTCATTGTTCATGGTACTGTTCACGGTACTGTTCATACCGTATTTTACTGTTCATAAATATGTTTTTGCCTCAAAATTTTATAACAAACACAATTGAACAATATATGATTGTATTTTCTAAATATAAGTTCAAATATTCTGTTATTTTGTGAGAATAAAGGTTTTTAAATGTCAATGTGACATCTCGGACTCGTATCCGGATCGGATACGGGTTGGGGTGTTACATAAACCTACTAGGTTAAACACAATCCAAAAACAACTCAAAAACCAATTCAAAGGAATTATTTTTCTCTAGTTTTTTATGATAGGCAAAGACAATGAATAGTTCGTGATCTCGGCAGTTGTGCTACTGTGCGCTAATCATCTCATTGTTGTATATTGGGAGACAGACAACCAAAGATGTGACATCTCGGACTCGTATCCGGATCGGATACGGGTTGGGGTGTTACATAAACCTACTAGGTTAAACACAATCCAAAACAACTCAAAAAACCAATTCAAAGGAATTATTTTTCTCTAGTTTTTTATGATAGGCAAAGACAATGAATAGTTCGTGATCTCGGCAGTTGTGCTACTGTGCGCTAATCATCTCATTGTTGTATATTGGGAGACAGACAACCAAAGATCTCGAGCACCAAGGAGTGTCTGAAAATTTGTCTTAAGAAAACTGTGTAGTTGTAGGCCTCAACTCATTTCAAATCGGTTGTTCCGATTCTTATCATGTATTTATTTCTATTTTATATCCCTTTAGATTATTTAATAGAATATTTTTTTCCATCTCATTAATTGTGTTTGTTTTATTCTTAATTCATATACATGAATTTTACGACGAGATCCTGCCGAGGAATTGAATGTCGTTTGCTACGACTTGTATGAATCACCATAAAAGCAAATTATGGATCTATAAAGTATTTGATTTTATGTTTTCTTTTCATCTTGGATTGTTATACCTCTAACAACGAATGCATGTAAAATGTTTGTTACTTTACTTCGATATCAACAATCACCCTATAACACTTAATCAGACGAGAAATAATCTTAAGTATAACACTATTTGAGGATACCGAAGTTTATCCACAAAAAATATACATCTATATTATTAATAAATAATTTTTTTAAAAATATTATAAATACATTCATATTTTTTAAAAAAATATAACAAAATTTCTATCTAATAAAGACGATAAAAAATATTACAATCAAAACACCAGTAGAAGAAGCCCTTTCACTACAGTAAAATAGGTTTTTAGCGGTGTTTTTAGTCATATAGCGACGTTTTAAGCATCGCTAAAAACCCTTGTGGCAAAACAAAAAACGCCACAAAAAGCGTCACTAAAACAAACGCCGCTATATATCTTATCCTTTGTGGCGTTTGTAAAAAAACACCGCTAAATGTTCTGACATATAGTGGTGTTTGTTCTTAAAAATGTCAGTAAAGGTAATGACACATAGCGACATCTGTGAATGTAAAACGTCGCTATTGACTATGGCTATAGTGGCGTTTTCTGTATAAACGTTGCAAAAGATCTAGAACTTTAGTGGTATTTTTTCTAAAACGGCAGTATTGAGTATGTATTTAGTGGTATTTTTTATACAAACGCCGCCAATTAAAACTAATTTTCCAGATGTTGTTTTCTGCTCTTTTGTTACCCAAATTTAAATTTTTAACATGTAGCATTATCCAATAAACTTGACATGCATAACAACAAACTTAAAATCCATAACAACCAACTTGAACTCCATAATTATAAATCAAAGTTTACATTAACGTAAAATATAATGTAGTTCAACATTATTAACTAGAATAAACAAAACATATATCTAAAAATAACACCTAAGAGGGTGGACTCTAGGGTTGATTTTTTCGTATATGCATCATAGCTTGAAGTCGGTTTTCAAAGTCTTCACATTTTTGTTGATATGTTGCTTCTCTCTCTGTTTCACTCGCTTCATTTTCGGCTTTCATTTGAGCAACTTTTTTGAACAATTTCAGTCAACTGTTGTTTTAAACGACTAACTTCTAATTGGGAAGACTGACTCTGTGATGACATGTACTGTGATGAACTGGATCCAAAATATTTGGTTGGAGTAACGAATAATCCTTGACATCGAAGCCGACCATATCTTTCAATGTCATTAATAACTTGATTTTCAATGTCATTCGCATTAACAATACCATGACTTGAAGTTGTAGCTTCATACTCCGCCCTTTTGTCCCTCAATTTTTTCTAATAACCAATTCAATAATTATTTTAAATAAGAATGTCATACTATAGATATAAATATAACATAATTCAAATTTTGTGTCCAATAAAAATACCATAATTTCTACAGCTTCATCAGTCATAGGAGTGTCATCATTTTTTGTATGTGTCATGTCGAAGAACTTTATTCGTCCAACTTTACAACCAGACGTATTTTCCTACAATGTGGAATAAAAATTAAATCTTGCAAAAAAATTAATTAATAATATAAATAATTTTCATTACTATGTGCTACCAACTGTAAATCACTATGTGAATAATCAATAATACCTCATCATTAGCTATACAAGCAAAGCTCTTCGATCCAACTGTGTGAGTACACTTTTGTTGTTGTCTACTAGCAACATCAACATGATCTCAGTCCTACAATTTTAAATTTGTACTTATAAAATCAATATTACAATGACATTATATTATTTTGAAAAATACATCATACTTGTCCTTTATTTGAACTCCAAAACTCGACTGCATCTTCCCATTGATACCTGAGCATTCCAGGTATGACAGTTTGGAGCTTCTCTTCAAGGCTGAGGTCATTCTTGAAGTATTTTTTTTAAAGAACTCTTGTGGTATCTTCATCTCTTCCCTAAATCTTGCTTCAAATAATAATCTGAGACCTCTAAAGAAAATTTCTCCTACCAATAACATAAGTGTTCAAAGTAAATATAAATTATTATTGATCTGTTATATATTATCTATTATAATGACATTATATTACCTTAACAAAATCCAAAGCCTGATTTTTGTTACTATTTGACATTTCACTCCATGACTCATAATTAATCGATAAAATATTAGCATTATGTGTAACCATGCCTAAGTAACCGGATAGAAGACGTGTTTCTAGGCCAATAGGTTGACCGACATTGTTTCTTGAAACTTCCACACGGTTCCTAGGAGGAAGTTGGTATAATTCCTTCAACGTTGTACGTCCTCTAGTCTTGCGTGTTCGACCATTTTCAACTATATAAGAAATAATTCAATGTAAGTTTTCAAAATGAACCAGCAATTAAAGAAAGTGTCAAACAATACCTTCAATTTCTACAACTTCTTCAACAGTAATCAGAATTTTCGAAGAGCCAACATCAGTAGATCCTCATTATTTGTTTATTCCCCCTCTTGAGAAGCTCGAATAATCCACAAATCACTTAATTTTCTCCAGGACATAATATATGTAATAAACAAACCACAATTTTAGTCGTTAGTTCCGATTCTTTTGTATAAAAAAGTTCTTGCCATATTCCCTTGCATCACTTTATAAGAAAGTAATTTTAACATCAATAGTCGATTATGTGGACTGTAATTTGTTTTGAACAAATTACATGTATCGGGATTAGATTTCGATACTTCGCATAACTGAATAGAACTAACTCTTCTTTAAAAGAAAACAAAGAGTCAAGACAACATAAATTTATAGAACAAGTGAGATATTGAAGCTTCCAACCAATTCAGTAAGAAAAGAAAAAACATATCTAACTAATGATAAAGAAAATACAACCAAAATCAAATAATGTAGGAAATTGCTCTACTAATATCCATTGAAAAACTCACAACAAAATCCATTACACTAAATGTCGAGTTTCAAAGCACCAAAATGGCATAAGACACCATGAATCCAAAATCAAATCTAGCTTTCGTCACCTACTAATCGGATGATAAACTCAAAGCACCTCTATTTTCACAGTTCTTGAACACTCAAACCTTTAAATACCAGACAAACAAGGAATACAGTCAGAACAATAGTTTTTTTTTCTGCTACATTTCATTTGTTCGTTACAGCAGCTGGTTCGATTAAAAAAGTAAAATAAAAATCTCTGAAAACTGTATTATTTTACCTGGGGGAAGAGACTGCTTCAACTTATCAGCCTTCTCGGCATCGGACACACGAAGTGTGTACAAATACTTGGAGCAGTGAACTTTGAACTTGACATCTCTGCTCTTCTTGATTTTTACCGAGCGACCATCTTTCCTTCTGGCAGTGAGAAGGAAATCCTTGATCTCATGAATTTGCTTCGGCTGTACATGAAAAAAATCATTTGACACAGCACATACAATAAACCAAAAACATTCATTTAACACAGAATCATGTAAAATTCATTAACACAACTGAAGTTGAAGAGCTTATAGAACAAGAAACCCGTAAGGAGAACATTTGAAGAACAAAACAATAAAACTTTCAATGGCAGACAAGAATTCATGCTAAATACACAAACTGATGCAATTATTCAAATTTCTTTACATATTCATCATCCTAAATATTTAGAACATCAAAATAACATAACTTTTATTACAAAGAAAAATCATTCGTGTTAACTTAAATAGAAAATCTGAGCCAAATAGTGACCGTATGATTTGCGAATGAACAAATTTGCAAAATAATTCATCCAAAACCATAGCAATAATGCAAATCAAGAAAACCCATCAACTGAAAGTGATAGTAATCACAGTTCTGCAATCTACAGAAAAAGTAAAGCCAAAATAAACCCTAATTTTTCTCTATAAACACAAATTCAGAAAAGATTATACCTGTGAAAATGGTGAAATTCGCTCCTCAAGTTAGAGAGTCGAGCGTTGATGGCGTAACGTTGGAGGCCTCGACGGCTTTGAGCGGTGACGAGCAGTAGCAGTTTTGCGTGCTTATTTGGGTATGTCCGGTGGAGATGGGAAATAGGAAAAGGGAAAGGGTTTCGCACGATTAAAATTACAAAACATTTCATTTGTCATTTTATAGCGTTGTTTTCTTAAAAAATGTCGCTAAAGTACATATTTGTCACGGCGATTGCTTCAAAACTCCGCTAAAGTACTTATATATAACGACGTTTGTCAAATAAACACCACTAATGTACATGTTTTAACGGTGTTCGTTGAAAAACGCCACTAATGTTACCATTTAGTGACGTTTTGAATATAAATGCAGCGATATGTATAAATTTAGTGGCGTTTGCTTAGAAAATGCCACTAAAAACGGTGCTAAAAATATTTGATTTAAGGACCAACACAAAATTTGAGAGTTTGGAGATTTAGGGATCGTAAGATCATGATGGGTGTGACAGTGAAGGTCGCGACAGCGTCGAACGACTCCAATAAACAATATATTTGTTGGGTTTTTGGAAATGGCGGGGAGTAGAAAATGTTAAGGAAAATAAAAGGTGAGATTGAGCTGAAGGGATAGTAAGATAAAACTTTTAAAATTTGCGACGTTTTTAAATCCAAACGCCACAAACATACTAAAGTACTACTCTGTTGCGGCCTTTGTTGAAAAAACGCCACTATAGATGAACCCTATTGCAATGTTTTTATAAAAACACTGCTAAAGTACTACTTTGTTGCGGCGTTTGTTGAAAAAACATCACTATAGATTAACCTTATTGCAACGTTTGTATAAAAAGTTGTTAAAGTACTACTCTATTGGGGCATTTGTTGAAAAAATGCCACTATAGAAGACCCTATACGGCGTTTGTATAAAAATACCGTTAAAGTACTACTCTGTTGCGACGTTTGTTGAAAAAACGCCACTATAGATGAACCTATTAATACGTTTGTATAAAAACACCGCTAAAGTACTAATCTATCGCGGCGTTTTGTATAAAAACGCCACTAAACTTACCATTTGTGGCGTTTGGAATGTAAGCGTCGCTATATGTTTAAAGTTAGTGTCGTTTACTCTCAAAACGCCGCTAAAAACGCCAGAACAGTTATAGTGTTTGATCACTCTTTGGATCTTACGAGTTGTTCTCCAACCTCATTTACTATTCATTAAAATAAAAGCCAAGTTTTCTTGAAGCTCAAAAGACGAAGATGATGATTTTACTATCTTTCTTTTCTTTTTACAATATTTCCTTTCTATAATTCAAATGCCTTAGAAACCTTTAATGTAGAGAAAATAGTTGAAACAGAAGATGATTTCATTACCGTACCTCTATGTCCCATATACCCCACACTTATACTCCAAAACTAAAGGGGATATGGAATTGAATTTGATTTCTCTCCCACTTTTAATTTCTACCCAACTCAAGAATATATGTTAATTGGACCTTGTTTTGATTTTATTAAGCTCAAACTTTATTTAGCAAGTTTTTATTACACATATTTCGATCAATTCGAGTCAACACTAAATATTAACTTATTGTATTAACTCAAAGCATTTATAAACATTTTTTCTTTGATTCTCAGACTAGGATGTATTTAAAAAAAGAATTATCATGGCTAAAAATATCGGTGATACTTAGCTAAAAAGGGAAATCAGGCTGGAATTGCTTTAATTGAATATCCAAAATCTATTTAGTTAATGATTTATATTTCGTATTAATTTCCAGGAAAAATAACTCCAAAGAGAATTTTCTTTTTTTATCATTCTGGAATAATTACAGAGTTCAGAAAAATCAACAATGCCTTGCAAGTTAAACAAGGCGATCGGAGCAGTGAAAGACCATACGAGCATCAGCCTGGCCAAGGTGGTTAACACCAATTCAGCCAGCCTCGAAGTGGCGGTCCTCAAGGCCACCACCCACGACCAATCCACCATCCACGACCGTTACGTCCAAGAAATCCTTAAAACGGTGTCGTCCAACCAACTTTTCGCGAGGATCGCCGCCCGTTCCATCGCCAAACGATTAGGCAAAACCAAGAGCTGGGTCGTCGCCCTCAAATGTTTGATGCTTGTTCTTCGTATCGTCCAGGACGGTGATCCTTTCTTCCCCAAAGAAGTCCTTCATGCAATGAACCAGAAAGCCAAGACCCTGAATCTCCCCACTTTCAGAGACGACACCAATTCCAGCCCCTGCGATTACACCGTTTTCGTTGAGTCGTTCGAATCTTATCTCGAGGAGCGTTTGGATTGCTTTCTCACGGGGAAGCTTCAACGGCGAGTTACCTCCAAAGAGAAACAAGTTATGAATCCCAGGAGCCGTGGAGTTAGCCAACAAATACAATCCGTTCAACATATGAAGCCACCCATGTTGCTCGACCGGATTTCGTCATGGCAGCGGTTGCTTGATAATGTCATTGCCACGAAACCCACAGGAGCGGCCAAGAGGAACCAGTTGGTTCTGGTTGCTCTTTATGCCGTCGTGGAAGAAAGCTTCGATCTTTATCGGGACATATCGAACGGACTCGGTTTTGTGTTGGATGGTTTCTTCCACATGCAGCATCAATCATGCGTTAGTACCATTGAATATTGCGTTAAAGCCAGCATACAATTCGAAGATCTTTCTATTTTTTATGAGAGTTGTAAAGGGATGGCTGTTGGGAAAACCTCGGATTATCCGAATGTTCATGGGATATCAGAAGAGTTGTTGCAGACATTGAAAGAGTTCGTGAAACACCAGGCTTCGTTCCCACTAAAATCCCCGTCTTTGAAATCGCCTCAATTGCTTCGTATCGTATCCACGGCAGCCAAAGATCTTTCCATTCCGGAAGAACCTGACTCTAGTGCAAGAGTTTCAAGAGCTTCTTCCATGACTCTGGAAGATTTGATAAAACAACATCAAGAAGAAGATGAATCTGTTGCAGCAATGAGAGCATCTTTCTCCATCGGGAATTTCTCGGAGTTGTCGAGAAAACAGTTTGATGAACAAGAGGTTTCTTATAAATAATGTCGCTGAAACTGGTTCAAACCATTCATTACCTGTTGATCAAGACCAAAATGTGAAGATAGATTTCATATCCTTCGATGAGTGGCCAAACGTAGAAAATAATAATAATAATAATATAGCCCTAGCACAAAAATGTACAGAAACATATTCGTATTCAGCTAATGCTTTAAAAGGGGCGCTCCCACCTTCACAAAACTTGTCTAATGATCAATCTTTCTTTGACGACTGGACAAAACAAGGCTCTAAAACTGGAGTCACCGGTGTCTCGTTTTCTAATAGTTTGTTTCAAGAAGATCATAGAAATGATCAGCTAGCTTCTCAAAATGGAGCCCATAGTGGCTTATTTTCTAACGGTTGGTTTCAAGAAGATCAGCTAGCTTCTCAAAATGGAGCCACTGATGTCTCATTTCCCAGCAACTGGCTTCAAGGAGATCATGCAAATGACCAGCAAGCTTCTGCCAATGGTGTATCATTTCCCAACAGTTGGCTTCAAGATGACAATAGAATTAACCGGCAAGCTTCTGAAAATGGACCCAATGGTGTCTCATTTCCCAATAGTTGGCTTCAAGAAGATAATAGAATTGACCAGCAAGCTTCTCAAAATGGAGCCATGGGTAATTCATATATCAACGACTGGCTACAACAACAACTACAGCACGATCAAGCTTCGAATAATGAAGCCGATGGCCATTCGTGTTTCGATGACTGGTTAAAAGAAGATAAAAATTTAGACCACAACTCTCACCAACAACTTGTGACATTCGATTACAACGTCTGTTTTGATGACTGGCTTCAAGGAAACCAAATCACAAAACCTGCACAACAAACCCAGAATTCAGCTCCGAACTGGAGCAACAACAATGGCGCTAACGAGAACTGGGAGATTGTGTTAGTAGAAACCACAGTACGAACTTCACAACCTTCTCAACGTTTAGTCAATGGAATCGAGCCAAATCATTTATTTGACCAAAAACACATTGTACCTCAACGCCAATACAATCCATTTCTTGAAGACGAAACAGATATGTCGGTATCCATTGCCGCCACTACCGGTGACAATGTTGCCGATTTTTCTGATGGATTCTCAATGGTACCGGTATTTCAGGCAACACCCACTTTCTTTGCTCAAAGTTTTAATGAAATCACGGCGGCACCAACATTTCAAGCGGTACCAAGATCCGGTCCCCAGAATCTTAATGGAACGACAACAGCGGCGTTCGGAGATAGTGAAGCGGACAACCCTTTTTCTCCATGGCCGTCGGTGAAATCTAGCAACAATTTATCAGTAGATCAACAAAATATATTACTTCAACAACAGTTCTGGTTGCAGTAAACAAAATATAGTTTTATATATAATTGAGTAACAAAACTGTATATTCTATAACAAATTCACCGATTACAAGTATTGAAACTTGAAGGAAAAAAAATGAGCTAAATCTCGGATTTTTTTTGTTTTTAAGACATTGTCCAGATTGAATCAATTTAAGTGTTGATGACTTAGTTTCTCTTCAAAAATGAGTTTTCTAATTCATTCTTATTAATATTGCAACATACATGCACATTACTAACAATGATATTTAGCAACATTAAAAGATTTTTCCGTAAAAAATAATATTTGTAAAAGAAATCTTATAAAAATGGAAAAAGTTTTATCACTCCAAATTAAAAGATAAAATTATCTCTTATCCCTTTAAGTTAGAAGAAGAGTATATCTCTTTTTAAAGTTTCGATACCTCAAATTAAGCGAGAAAATCCTCTCTTTATGGTTTTAAGTTTAAGAAGTGATATATTTTGTTAAAGCCTCACTTTCATGTAAAAGAATTATTATTTTTTAAAGTTTCATCGTCTTAAATTGAAGGAACTAATAATAAAGTATATATCATCGTCTCAAATTAAACGAGTGCGTCATCTTCAAAGTCTTATCTCCTCTTTTGTAAAAGAGTAGACCTTCTTTAGAATCATGTCCCATCGAGTACGAAGGAGTATATGATCTTCAAATTACTTCTTCCTCGGGTACAATGACCAAATGTATTATTGTACAAATATATTTATTTATTACGTAAGTAATTCTATTAACAATTAATGATCGGTAACATAATTGAAATCAAATTAAAAATTTAATGATATAATTAATAAAAAATTAATTTAATTATCAAAATAAATCAAATCCATAATATAAAGGCATTAAGGTTAGGGGTGTGCAAAAAAACTCTATCCGAAATTTCGGATATCCGATCCATTTTTCAATTTTTGGATAGTTCGGATCGGGTATCCGAATTTTTTTTCTTCAGATTATCGGATCGGATATGGATCGAAAATATACCATTTTTGGATTATCCGAAAACCCGATTTTTTGTTGTTATTTTCTATAATTCGAAACACAAGTCACTTTGTTCCTTTTCATCCTCAAGAGCTCGTTTATTCAATTTAAATTTCCTCAAACGATTAATGGCGAGAAAAATATCACCCCTCTGAACGGGAAATCCATCAGCCATCCAGCTTTTAAACGCTAACCCAACAGTTTCTCCTTTAGGGAGTCTCTCAATTCTCAATGATAAGCATTTGGGTGGTTCTTGTTCTGACTCCGAAGTTTGTGTTTGAAGTTTATCAGCCGAGAAACTTGAGAGAAGAGGTACTACCAAGTGTTCGATGTATTGCTTGAAAGAACCTAAGGTTTCGCAACAAAACCAGTGTTTGCATGCTTCAGCTCTGGAGTTCTGAAAACTCAGTCTGAGAGGCATATCATCCACTCACTTTGTAAGCCTCTTTCGGAATCTCTTTTGGCTTCCTAAGAGAGCTCGAGTTCCGGCTTCGTCCTTTACTTGAAGGCACTCGTAGAGTCCGATAACTGGTGGTTTGCTTCCGATGAGATGGTCAACAATATCTGTGAAAATGTAGCTGGTGCTTTGCAGGAGATGGTCAATATAATATATGTCAAAATCGGATCGCCAGATATTTGGATATTCAATCCGAAATTTCAGATTGGATACGGATCATTACTTTAAGTATCCAAAATTTTCGGATATTCAAAAATTCAGATCGTATAATATCCGATATCCGATAGTGCACACCCCTAATTAAGGTAGCTTACCCTAATAAATATAGCTAGAGGGAAGGTGGTTGTAGTTTATTGTTTGCTTTAATTTGATAAAAAAAATGTGTTATTTAATTCAGAGTTCATGTATATAGCTACTCAGATAAAAAAATATTTTTTTGAAATAATTTGAGATAATTATAAAATAATATATATTTTAAAAAATTATCATTAATAGTATACATATATCGTACGGATACAATTACTCAAATTTAATCTCTCTAAAAAAATAACACATTTCTTAATTAGACCTAAAAATTTTGACCCGAACCCGATTACCCGAACTGAGACCCGAAATATACCCGGACATGATCCAAATTTGACACGAAACCCGAAAAATTGAATCGAACTGAAACCCACCCGAATTTTAGCCAAACTGAAAGCCACCCGAACCGAATCAAAACCGACCCAAATTTAACCAAACCGAAAGCAACCCGAAACGAAAGTAACTTGAACCGAAATTAACCCGAATTTAATTTACCTAAACCCGATCTTTTTACAAAAAAATATATCAGTAATTCTATATATTCTTCATTTGACTTATAACCAACTTAATCTGAATTAACCTAAAGATCCATAGTTGACCCAAATAAAAATAATTGATCGGATATTGACCTGACCTGAAAATCAATCGATCTGATTTGACCCGACCTTAAATAAACCGATCTGATATTATCCCGACTCGACCTGACATACTATAGACCCAAATAAAATGAAACCCGAAATGACCCGACCTGACTTACTATAGACCCCGAATAAAATCGAAACCCAAAATAACCCAATCCTACTCAAACACAATTCAAATTAAGTCTAAAACAAAATGACTTGAACCGAAATAACTCGAACCAAACCCTATATGAATAACCCATTTACCACCTCTACTCGTAACCACTGAAATCACTTAATCAATACAACATTTTTATATGCAAACGCAACATAATATAATATTGAAAATAACATGTTCCCATAAACAGGCAGACCTGCATGGGCCCTGGAAGATCCAAAGTTTAAACTATTCATGTTCACTAATGATCATTGCATGTTGCGCTGATCATTTACTTCCCTTTTTAAAACCAAAAGCAAGAATTGCAATACATCTATAACGAAAAAAGAAAATCAATTCAACTCATTATAATCTACTAAAATTTAATAATTAAAATTTTATAATCTCAATAATTTAATATTTTATCTTTTTGATAATATAAAAATTAAAATTATCCGTTAAAATATTTTCAATGAAAAATATTATGTAAATAGACTTATTATCACTTAATGAAAAATAGTTTTGACAAATTTCATTCCATTTTATTTATTTTAATTATACTATATTTTAAAGTTTTCATTCACCAAATAATTTAAGTATATCTTATATTTAATTTTTATTAAAATATTAAATATATTTATAATTTAAATTCATCACTTAATTTTTTAATTTTTAAAATTTATTAAATAATATCTAACTTAATTTATTTTTTGAAGTGAATTTGATAATATACGTGTTAATGTTGTTTTTATCATAAGCAAGTTTAAAGATTTTTATATGACAATAATTTATGTTTATGTTTTTTATGATTAACTTAGGTGGTACTGATGGAGTACCTAACTTATAATGTCCGGATTTCAAGGCTTTTTTAAATATTGCCCGCCAATTTTAAGGATTTTTTCTTAATTAATTTAGACCGACCTGAGTTGCACACCTAGTTTTGGTGGGTGAGTCTCCATACAGGAATTTGCTACTTACATAAAAATTCAAACTTAAAAGATTATTTAAACGATATCAAATTGTTTACTACTTAAACTAACCCGGCCCGTTAGTAGATTTTTTGCACTGCTTATATCGCATGTCTTCTTTTTATTCTTTGATAGTAATAAAGTATGAGTACAACTTTCTTCACTAACATGCACCCTTTGTAAAGTTAAATAGTGACCAATTGAGTGCATCATAATTAGCAAATATAAATAACACTAAATAAAAAATTAATTATATGAATGGATGTTATGAGAGATTGAGTACATCAATTACTTGGATCCTGATGTTTTTGGACATGTATTTGTGTAATGTGCATTTTTGCGATGATGACTGCATGGTCTTGGTGTAGGAAGAGGTGAAGAGAAGGGTGTTTGAAAGTGGCACAGTGACAATCCACGATTGGGAAGATGAATGACAAGAGACTTAAGAACAAGGTTCACTATTTGAATAAAAATATATCTTAAAAATAGGTAACTTAAAATTTATCCCTAAAACTATTTCAAATTCAAAGATTAAATATTTTTACTGATGTGTCACATCATCAAAATAATGGTATTTAATGTAAGTAATCAAAATTTAACTTTTTAAATTTGATGAGAAAAATGTAAAAAAATTAGTTGACCCTTATTCCCATATATAATGGGGTAAGGGGGAGGTAGGATAGTAGGCTGCCCCAACACCAGGTTGAGAGCAGTTTCTGTGAGAGACCTCTAAATTATGAATTATCCACCGTGGGACTCGATCCCACGACCTCAAGATTAAGAACATTGTGCTCTACCAACTGAGCAAGATAGACAATTAGATGAGAAAAATGTACAAATATAAAAAACAAATGGCCGTTCCGATAGTTTATCCAATTTTATAATATAACGTATCTTTGTCACAATATATATCTTCGAAAGGAAACGAGATAAGCTCTTTGGACCACCAAACTACTACTGGATTGAAATTGAAATAATTAACAATGCCACGTCGGTGCCTCCTGCTCTCATGAACAAGTTCCTAAAATGATTGAAACACACACAACAACCATACCCGGTGATCCTACAAACCCCAAATAACCATACATTTACCGGTCTTCTAATCTTGCAAATTCAATCAATAATTCTCGTTCGTCGCCTTCCACCTGAAATCTTAGTTTCTTGCCGAACTCCCAAGCTTTTCTTGCTTCTCTAAGGATTACCCTTTGACGGTTGCTAATATGTGAGTCAGACAATGAACACTCAATCAGGTCTAAAGGTTCCATTGCACCTCTTTTTTTCCAATCGCCTTATCCCTCTTTTTTCTATCAACTACAGACAAAAAATTATTTTGAATTTCGAACGTATAACCATACCATTTTTAGGTGCAACAACTTCTCTATTTTGAACAGACGAGAAATCCTCCTCACCAAATGCTTCATTTTCTTCTTCACGTAAACAATTCCCCTCAGGTAATTCAAGGAAGGTATTTTCAATCTCTGCTGCACCGACACACCTCGCATCATGTTCAGCTGCAACTACAGAATTGTTCCTCTTTTTACTTTACTTCTTATTTCTTCCAGCTTTCTCGCTAGCAATAACCTTAGCGTTATCTGACTTGACTGCATTACTCTCACTTGGCGATCAGGATTATTTTTCTTCTTCCAAATCCTCTTCATTTTTATATTGGAGCATATCCAAAATATCATTCAAATTTGGGCTACAATTAACAAATGGAATTAAGCCCATTAGCTGAATATCTTCTTGTGCTTTAGATGCTCGTGGACATGTCCCAACATTTTCCCACGCAATGGGAACAACTTTTGGATCCGTGACTTGTCTCCTTTGTTGGGCCTCTTCATCTGACACCCCCGGGTTCTTTTGGCCCAATACCATATGCGGGTAAAAAATTGGGTATTGGGCCCACCTAATTTTTATTTAGCAAACTACGACACTTTCTACAGTGTGCCTGGACGTGACATGTTCCCTCGGATATTATCTTTTAATGATCCCCGCGTGGGCCATTATTTAATTGGGTATATAGTGAATCATCACGCCGAGGTGACGAGTCCATTAATATATATATATTTTATATTTTTAAAAAAAAATTAAAAAAAAAATTGATTGAACTCATCATGTCGAGGTGATAAGTTCATTCGAATTCAAAATAAGTAGTTGTCGTTCAATTGGCAGAGGGGTAACAACGGTCAATGGGTGACGAGTTCGGTCAGGGATAATTTTAAAAAATAAAATTAAAAGAAAATTCATTTTATTTAAATTGAATGAAATACAAAGTAAATAAATAAATGTAAAAAATAAATTTTTACATGAAAATTACAAAGTAAAAATCAATTTATCTATGTCTTCTAAGTTCTTTACGATGTCGCAGATTGGTCGAATGATAATGTCGCGGAGCTCGTCGATTACGTCGGGGTCGAAGGCCTTGATCAATGTCGTCATCGTTATCGTCTTGCCAAGGAGGTGTACCCAACACACTCTGCGGTCAACCTTCGAAAGACGGTGATAGATTTATGACATTTGAAGCCATCATCATCGTAACTGCTTTGACTGGCTTTGGTGAGCATATAGGATATGGTCTCACTCACCTGCAACCTCATGTTCTGTCGAAGATGCTTGAGTGTTGTCGCAACCGTCTTTCAGTTGGGCCCCAGAATTGGGCTTCGACTTAGAAAAATGTGGATTGGAGTCGCCACCGATCATTTATTTAAAAATAAATGGGTTGATCGGATACCCTATTTCTTACCTGATCTGCGTCTTACCAGAAATATGTCGGGCTCGGGAGTCAGTTACGGTCAAGGAAGGATTAGCACCCTTGAACCGCCCTTTCGGTACTACGTAATTTCCAGTTGTCTTAATTAAGAAAAATAACAAGTTAAATTAAAAGGTAAAGTTTCGATCCTAATTACTTACCCTTGATTGATTTGAAAATATCCTTTTAAAAAATCGAGAAATGTGTTAGATAAACAAGGTAAAGAAAACAAATAAGATACAAGGGAAAAATAAAATAAATAAAATAAATAAGTAAGATAAAAAAATAGTAAAGTAATAATTATATATAGTAATATTTGAAAAAAGGAAAAAAATATAAATATATATATATATATATCAAAGTATTAATAAAAAAAATAAGCTATATATATACACCAAATACTTAAAAATAGAAAAGCTACCTTTTATTTCCTTTTCGAATCCTTTACAATAGTTTTGCCTTTGTATCTTCCCGTGCTTTCCTCTATGTTTTGTGTGTAAATCGTGTGTTACAATGGTGAGTTACAATGGCTATTTATAGTGCTTGTGGATCCTATCTTTAGGAATTTAAATCTTAGTAGAACTCTATCCTATTTTTAGGAGTTTGAATCCTAGCAAAATTTTATCCTATTTTTAGGAGTTTGAATCCTAGTAGGACGAAAACGTGTGTTGACAGCTGCCCCTCTTTGCCCATAATCGTGTAACAGGGATAGGGCAAAGATTAAAAGACACATTTTTCGTTCAGTGGAGTTGAAAATTAACTCTGATGTTTTAATAGCTCCCTGTCGAATTGAGTTACGGATGACTCCTCTATCGTGAAGTCGAGTTCATCTTGAAATGATATGAAATTGAAGCAGTAGTTCGGAATTTGAATCAGCACGTGGCTTCCCGTTACCCTTCGGTCTTCTTCTCGGTTTAAAGACCTAGGATCGGAATCGAACTCAGAAATCTTTATTGACAGATAGCTTTTTCTTGACTTAAGCTATGTTGTTTGAAAATGGTTGCTTGTCACTAAGGCACGGCTAACCCAGGTCCTCTTCTCGACTTGAAAACCTCTACTGCAACCGGACAGTAGTACGATTGATGTGTCATCGAGCTGAATGGAGTCGAACTCGACAATTGTGATGGCAGATAACCCTTTTAGCCTTGAGTTATGCTGTAAATGATGTGCTTTGAAGCTTAGCGTAGTCGAACTCGAAGGTCTTTGTTGACAGATAATCCTTCTTTGAGTTGGATATCCTTCGTCGTGAAGTTGAAATCCAAGTAAGTAGCATTGTTCCGAGTCCAATATCCTCCGTCGTGAAGTTGAAATTGGCTCTAGAACCGGGAAATTGTTTGTTGACAACCAGCCGTCCCTTCGTTGTCAAGTTGAACTTGTGTTGTCTCAAGTCCAATATCCTTCGCTGTGAAGTTGAAATTGACTCTGAATGAAATTTTGTTGACAAGCAGCGGCCCCTTCGTCGTGGAGTTGAACTTGCATTGTCTGGAGTCCAATATCCTTCGTTGTGAAGTTGAAATTGGCTCTGAGGTTGGGAAGTTGTTGTTGACAAGCAGCGGTCCCTTCGTCGTGAAGTTGAACTTGCGTTGTCTGGAGTCCAATATCCTTCGTTGTGAAGTTGAAATTAGCTCTGAGATTGGGAAGTTGTTGTTGACAAGCAGCGGTCCCTTCGTTGTGAAGTTGAACTTGCGTTGTCTGGAGTCCAATATCCTTCGTTGTGAAGTTGAAATTGGCTCTGAAATTGAGAAGTTGTTTGTTGACAACCAGCCGTCCCTTCGTTGTGAAGTTGAACTTGTGTTGTCTCGAGTGTCACGATATCATCTGTCGTGGAGTTGAAATCGCGGATGTTTGGCTTCGAGCTAGACATCCTTCGTCGTGAAGTTGAAATCTATTCTCGAGCAAATTGTGTCGTTTCAAGAGAAACTGTCTCAAGGGAGACAAAATTTGTTTGAAGGAAAACATATTCAAAGATTTCGTTAAATTGTTTTCAAAGTTTATGTTTGGAGAGAAACTGTCTCAAGGGAGACAAAATTCGTTTCAAGGGAAACTATCTCAAGCGAGATAAAATTCATTTCAAGGGAAATGTTTTCAATGTTTATGTTTCAAGAGAAACTGTCTCAATGGAGACAAAATTTTCTGTTTCGAGGGAAACTATCTCAAGAGAGAAAAAAAATCATTTCAAGGGAAATGTTTTCAATGTTTATGTTTCAAGAGAAACTGTCTCAAGGGAGACAAAATTTTCTGTTTCGAGGGAAACTATCTCAGGAGAGAAAAAATTAATTTCAAGGGAAATGTTTTCAAGAGAAACTGTCTCAAGGGAGACAAAATTTTCTATTTCGAGGGAAACTATCTCAAGCAAGATAAAATCTTCTTAAAAAAAAACAGCCTTGAGTGAAATGAAATGCCTTCTTTCGAGTGAAAACGGTCTCAAGCGAGACAAATCTTGTTTTAAGAAAAAGAATCTTGAGTGAAATGAATATTCTTTCGAGAAAAACAGTCTCAAGTGAGACAAAGTATGTTTTAAGAAAAACAAATTTGAGTGAGATAATCATATGTATTAAATGAGACTGTCTTAAGTGAGACAAAGTTTATATTGGAAGTGTTGAATCTGGAGATGAATGTCGATCTTTCAATCTGTCGAGTTGGCTTTTAATCTCATCTTCTCCTGAAAGATCTGTAAAATGTATATGGATGTAACTATCCTGATGATGTATGCTTGATGTATGCCCAAATGAAATTTATTTGCTGTTGAATTTGCCCTCAAGGGAGGAAAAATCAAGGTTTTTATTGCTCATGATGATGAATTCAAAGATGCAAATTTCATGCGTCATGTATGTACGTGTTGATGTATATGTTGAGATGTGAGGGGAATGGATGCGTGTGCAGTCTTCATTCTGACTTAATTTGTCTTCATTTCCACCAGGGTGTACTCTTGCAGACCTCAAGACAATTTTTCCTTCCCTTATCAAATTTTGCCCCAAAGATAGTTTCCTTTGCCTCTGTTTCGATCTTGAGCTTCATAGCGATATTTGTTGAATTCCAAGATATGCTTCCAGAGAACTTATCTTGTTTGAAAATGCTTTTCTTCTTTCAAATTTTCAAAATTTTGAAAAATATCAAAAAGAACTTTTGAAAAAGTTACCTCTTTTTAGGTTTCACAATTGAAGCAAATCATAAAACATGAGTTCATTGGATATCAAAAGAATCAAACACTCTTTTAATCTTTGATAGCTGCAAATCTTTGACAAATATCAAGATCGAAAAGTTGGTCTAGAGGTGGGTTTGTTTCATCGATTTGGTTATCGTGAAGATCATGGCATGCCCCTCTTTCTTGATTTGGTATTTTGATCAGAGGCGAAAAAAATGACACAACTAGCATAATCAATGACTAGACCTTTCAGAACACTTCTGTTTCAGTTCTCTGAAATCTTCCATTTGTTCAAGTTCCGTAAGCTCTTCTAACAAAGGTAGTGCAGAAATATCGGTCTAAAAAATGAAATTCTTGAGTGCTCGTGTAAATTTGACTATAACAGGTGTTTCTCAACTTCCTTAGTCTATTATTACCAAAAATTTCTTTTTAGATGAATTTGATTTATTTTGCCATTGTCTGGCTAGCCGAATCCATAAATTCGGGGCGTTCAACCAATTGCTTTAGAGGGACAGCTTATAATCACTTTTATCAGGTTTAACTGAAGGGTTCATCTCATCACAAAGTCTTTGACCTGACAAAAGCAGTGGAGCAAACACCGAATTGCCAAGTGTCCGAGCAAAGTCATGATTTGAATGTAATCTATTCATAAAGCCAGGGCTTTCGAGTTTCCTCTATAACCAATTGCCTTAGTGGAATAACTCAGCTTTAGAGGGACAAATCACTGAAGGGTTCGTCTCATCACAAAGTCTTTGGCTTGACAAAAACAGTGGAGCAAACACCGAATTGCCAAGTGTCCGAGCAGTGTCATAGTTTGAACATAATCTATTCATAAAGCCAGGGCTTTCGAGTTTCCTCTATAACCAATTGCCTTAGTGGAATAGCTCAGCTTTAGAGGGACAAATCACTGAAGAGTTCATCTCATCACAAAGTCTTTAGCCTGACAAAAGCAGTGGAGCAAACACCGAATTGCCAAGTGTCCGAGCAGTGTCATAGTTTGAACATAATCTATTCATAAAGCCAGGGTTTTCGAGTTTCCTCTATAACCAATTGCCTTAGTGGAAAAGCTCAGCTTTACGGATTTAATTTCTTAAGATTGTCAAGAAGAACCTGTTATAGTCTAGTTGTTTTTGAAAGTCAAGGGATCTCATCTTTAGAGTTCAATTTCCAAACAACTGACCTAAACTAGATTTGCTTACTCGACTATTCCATCTGTAAAGATCATTATCATCCCTTAACATCATAAACAAGGGTATAAACCAATTAGTTTTGCAATCTCATATGCTAGTTGCCCTATTCTGTTCGCTCTTAATACGTGTCTGAATACCAAACCTTGGATGGACTCTTCATGAGAAGAGAAAACTTAGCTCGGTAAGAGAAAAATATGTAGTCTGATGTATCTTTTAAATTAGGACCAAGGGGTCTTTGTTTTGCAGGGTTCAATCTTGTCATTTGTCAAAGATTTACAACCTCAATTATTAAACAGTTTTTAATTGAGGTGATATTCAAGGAATTCAAGATTAAAATTTGCTCATCTCCTAAGAAGGAAGCATTTTATTTAAAATGTTTAAACGTCAAGTGACTTAAAAATGTTCATGCATAAGAAGTACGAAAGAAAAACAAGTTCAAACAAGATGATAAACTTGATAATGCAACAAAATTCCTAATGGATGCCCCATATGACTCTCGATCAGAATACCCCATTACATATTGAAAGTGAATGCCCCTGAATCGATCAGATCTTGGACCTTACGTTTCAATGCCCCACAATTCTCAGTGGTGTGCCCTGAGCTCCCAATATGATAGTTGCATACGGCGTTAATATCATGACCTTCAGGATATGGGGCCTCTCTAGGTTTGGATTGAACTAGAGTCACAAGATTTTTCTCAACTAGCGTTGGGAGTAACTCCTCATATGTCATTGGGATTGGACTGATGCAAATCTTTTTTTTCCTTGGTCCTCTCTGAGTTTGTTTAGAAGTACTAGACGGTACAACTGCAACAGTTTTTGGACTTGAGACCGCAACACCTTTGTTGGCGTTGTAGGTACTGACATTGTTGATATCTCCCTCAATTTTTCCTTGTTTTATAGCTGGTTCGATCATCTTACCAGCCATAACTAGATTTGAGAAAGTTCCCGATGTAATTGCCATCAGGCGCCCGAAATAAGGTGCCTTCAGGGTCTGTAAAAACAGCTTTTTAGTTTCATTTTCATCCAAGGGTGGATGAACTTGGACAGGCAAATCCCTCCAACGCTGTGCGTATTGTCGAAAACTTTCATTGTGCTTTTTCTCCAGGCTTTGTAGCATAACTCGGTCTGGTCTCATATCGTTGATATGCTTGTATTGTTCCAAGAAAGACTTGGCTAAGTCTTTCCATGTCTTGATATGAGTTCGGCTAAGCTGGTTGTACCACTGGATAGCTGAACCGGACATGTTCTCCTGGAAGCAGTGGATCAGGAGTTGGTCATTCCCTACATATCATGTCATCTTCCGACAGAACATAGTGATATGAGCTGAAGGGCAGCTGTTCCCGTCAAACTTCTCAAACTCAGGAACTTTAAACTTTGGTGGAAGCACCAAATCTGGAACCAGGCTCAGCTCCATTGCATCCACTCCATAATCATCATGGTCCCCTTGGACCATCTTCATTTGATCTTCTAACATCTTGATCTTCTTTTCCATCTTCTTTTTCTTATCCTCCTCGTCAAAATCCGAGACATGATAGTCTTCCGGATGAGTGTTGGTCGCGGAAGCTTGCATATTTGCACCAGATATAACTTTCCCCTTGATAGCATATGAGTCATCTTGTAATCCGGGTAAGATTTCAGGTGAGATAACCCCTTGTGGGGTAGGTGGCATAGTTACCCCTTCCGGTAAACCTGCCCCAAGCGCACTGGTCTTTTGTAAGCCAACTAACTTGGCAACGATCTGATCAACCAAATATTCTTGGTTCTTCATGATTGTATTCAGAGTACTCAGACTAATCTGGTTTATCTTATCTTCAAGTTCTTTATGCAATTTTGCCATGTTCTCCTCGATTTGAGCCATTCTGGCCTCCATTTGTTTTTTTCTTTTTCAAGCGGGTGTTATGCGGATGAGGTGTGTCCAACGCTTGAGGCGGTGTATCCAGTATTTATTCCTTTATTGAGACATTCTTCCGTTAGTTGATGTGAATGCAAAGAAAATAATGAAATGCAAAATATGTCTAAATGCATGATGCATGAAATATCTGAGACATTGATCCAAAAAATGTGCCTGTTATTTTGAATAATCCTTATTGGGGACAAAAGTGTTTTATCTATTAAGAGACAAAAATATTCTGACAGCTTTTGACATGTTGATTAGTCTTCTGTATTCGTATGTCACTGGTTGAATAACATGTCGAACCACTCCGGCTTCTCTGGATGGGTCGTGCCAATGTTGAGTTACTTTTTGCACTGGCCCAAGAAGTCTTGAATGACTGCATCTCTAGCATCTATCTTTTGTTGAGCCTGTCCCTTACGAATGCGTCATTGGAGCCCTCGATTGTTAGGAAATATGTGAAGTCATTAGTTTGTTCCTTAAATTTGTCAGCAATGATTTCTAATTCCAGCTATCGTTTTGTAATCGTTATCTCTGAAGGGACTCCTAATATTAGTAACCTTCATCTTGCCCCTGCAACCTCTGACAGTCAGTTTTTCCAGGATAGTCTTTCATTGTGCTTGATGCAGACTCGATTCATTCTGAGTCCTTTATAATGCAGCAAAGTGATATATTCCTCAATTGTGGGCACCACGCCTTCAGGATTGAATATGACACATAGTCGCCTTGTAGACTGTCCTCTGCATTTTTATCTCTTGTATTACAACCACTTTGTCCATTAATTCAAATTATTTATGTTTAACAAACACATTTTTGGTGGGTCAACACCTCTTTTAAATGATGCAAGTGATGAAAACAAAATAAAAGAGAACAAAAACAAAAAGAGTTAGTGAGGTAAATCAAAATAATAATAAAAATGAAAAATCCTACCCCACATGATATCTACCCCTCATATTTATTATTCCTACCCGGACATGATCTCTATCCCGTAAGTTGGTTTTGAACAAGTCCTAACCGCATAAATTTCTAGTTCACATACTTTGAACAGAAAGTAAAGCAGGAAATAATTCCAGCATCCTAGGGTTTGAAATGAGGTCTTGGGGTAGGCCCTAACTCCTTGTAGTCTCCGGGTTTAGGTTCTAAAAAAAGGTACCCGAGTTCTCCTTACTGGTGCCCCCTTGGGCTTACCAGACCCTTAGTCCTAAACCCATCACAGGCTTGTGTGGACTAAGTTAAACTCGAGAGGACACATTCCCTTATGCCCATACGGAGAATAAATTCACACGAAGGCATAAGGTATATGAATCCCGAAGTTTACTTGCTAGGCCCATACGATGAATAAATTCACACGAAGGCGTCGCTTTCACCCCCACTTAAAACGGGTTCGGAGCTCGGGTATAGAGCCTTTAGATGAAAAAAAGAAAACTTTGAAGGCTGAAATCATGAAAAAACGATTAGTCCAACTATTTACTCGAAAATAATCAAAAGTAAGTAAAAAGGATCGAAATATTACCTTAAAATTTAAACTTACCCTTTTCGTTAAAAAGACAATTGGAAATTACCTTAGCCTGACTCACTTACCGTCCCCAGCAGAGTCGCCAAGCTGTCGCAACCGTCTTTCAGTTGGGCCCCGGAATTGGGCTTCGACTTAGAAAATTGTGGATTGGAGTCGCCACCGATCATTTATTTAAAAATAAATGGGTTGATCGGATACCCTATTTCTTACCTGATCTGCGTCTTACCAGAAATATATCGGGC
This sequence comes from Hibiscus syriacus, assembly GCF_006381635.1. Classification (NCBI taxonomy): domain Eukaryota; kingdom Viridiplantae; phylum Streptophyta; class Magnoliopsida; order Malvales; family Malvaceae; genus Hibiscus; species Hibiscus syriacus. The sequence continues at coordinate 3,909,773 of NW_024063138.1, read as the reverse complement.
TCGGGAGTCGGTTACGGTCAAGGAAGGATTAGCACCCTTGAACCGCCCTTTCGGTACTACGTAATTTCCAGTTGTCTTAATTAAGAAAAATAACAAGTTAAATTAAAAGGTAAAGTTTCGATCCTAATTACTTACCCTTGATTGATTTGAAAATATCCTTTAAAAAAATCGAGAAATGTGTTAGATAAACAAGGTAAAGAAAACAAATAAGATACAAGGGAAAAATAAAATAAATAAAATAAATAAGTAAGATAAAAAAATAGTAAAGTAATAATTATATATAGTAATATTTGAAAAAAGGAATATATATATAAAAGTATTAATAAAATAAATAAGCTATATATATACACCAAATACTTAAAAATAGAAAAGCTACATTTTATTTCCTTTTTGAATCCTTTACAATAGTTTTGCCTTTGTATCTTCCTGTGCTTTCCTCTATGTTTTGTGTGTAAATCGTGTGTTACAATGGTGAGTTACAATGACTATTTATAGTGCTTATGGATCCTATCTTTAGGAATTTAAATCTTAGTAGAACTCTATCCTATTTTTAGGAGTTTGAATCCTAGCAAAATTTTATCCTATTTTTAGGAGTTTGAATCCTAGTAGGACGAAAACGTGTGTTGACATGAGTACTGTGTTGTATCCCATAAACCTCAAACCCAATTCGATCGAGTCTCAGTTGAAGTATGAAATAGAGGATTGAAATCGAAACTAGCATGAGATGCGTAATAGTACTCTTCAACCGTATATGCTGAAGTGGAAGAAGACGACGACGATGATTTCTTCTTGGACTTGGACTTGGCGTGTGTGACCTAATGATATTGCCATTTTACTCTCTCTTGCAGTGTCGTGAGATATGGTTTGTCATTTTCTTCATAAAACTGGAGATAGAGAGACTGATTGAAATCTAAGTCCAGTGGTGTAATGTCATGGCAATGGGGGAGCGATAGTTCACGCTGATTCCATAGGTTGATGTAGTAAGTGTGTCGCGTCGACCAATTTTCATCATGTTTACCACGCGTATCGATTGTATGGAGCATATTCATATTAACCTCTATTTCCATAGAAATCGGCTGGTGCACCGCAAACTGGCGCATTACTCTATCAGCCGTGTACCACTCAACAATCACTTGGTGCAATAACAACATCACGACACACCATAAGTGGGACCCCTATAAAAACCTCATCGGCAATACATGGTATATCTCCTCGTCGACATACGGAAGCTAAGAGTACGAAAGCTAAGAGAACTGTAAATATTAAATATCAATGTTAGTATATATAAAGTTAAAAAGATTCAAAAAAAATTGACCGGCGATGTCGATCCTTATCTGTATATCTCGTGCATCGACACCCGTCAAATTCGTCTCCGTTATTTTATGACGCCATCTAAAATATTTAAATATATATATATAAACAAATAAAAATTAAATAATTTTTTAGATTAAAAAAATGTTAAATAAATGAAGTTAAACAATTACCTTGCAGCCAGCGGAAACTCGATCGGGGTGTCTGTAATTGGCGTAAAAAAATGGCAAGCGATACCATGCCCAAGAATGTAGCAGTAATAGACAACCTACGACATCGACTTTTTGACCACCATGGATAGTTACAACCTTGCAAAGCTCCCGGTAAAGAAATACCAAAATCGCTGAGCCCTAACAGGTATTCCGACACACAACGAAGTCTTCTAAATATTGTAGATATTGGGTGTGTGCCAAATTACTGGATTTTTTCGGTAATAATATCCCTCCGATCACTTGGAGAAGAAATGCTCGGGTCGCGAAAATAACCTCCTCCTCGATAGACTCGTTCGTGACTTTGAATTCAGACTCCAACCACGTTATCATTACTGGATAGCCCTCATGAAGTCAGATGGTGGCCATTTTCCCAAGACTTGAAGAATTAACGTCAGGAGTCGTAAACTTTATGACTCACGATGGGGGATCTATTCACCGGAACACCGAGTTGGTAAGCGATGTCTTCCAGAGCAATCGTCGCTTCACCACTCGGGAAGTGAAACATGTGTGCCTCGTGGCACCAACGTTCGATTAGAGCCTCGATCACAGTCAAATACACCTTGAAGCCACGTAAAAATATGGCCGAAAATAGATCGAATTGATATAGATATTCCATCATCTGCTGATACGGCTTTCTTATTGTCATCTCCCAACTACGAATACTCTATTCGTCGTCCAGCTTGCGTCGGATCGACAAAACATTGACATTATCCATGTAATACCCCAAATTTTGGTTAACGAACAAAATGTAAAATTTGAAAGTTTAGTAGCTAAAGTATAAAGTTTAGAAAAATTTAGGGACCAAATAGGTAATTTTCCAAAAGTTTAGGACTAAAAGTGTAATTTTCAAAAATTAAGTGTTTTGATCCCATAAGTGAATAGTTCAACCCCAAGAATAACGTTTTGGTAGAATCAGATTTTTGATTCGAAATTTATGTTAAAAGATATAAAGTGTTAAAGTCTGGTAAAAATTCGGTAAATCGAATCGAATAGAAATTTTGAGAAAATTTGAATGATATTAAATTAATCTTAAAAATATTATTTCCACATTTTAAAATGATGGAAAATAATATGGACCATTAGATTTGAGAATTTATTTCCATGTTAAATTTGGATCGTTGGATGAAATTGCAATATTAAAATTCTTGGAAAGTTGCATGGATAAAGTTGTCAAGGGTATAATATTTTGTTCATTTTTTACTTTGGAAGATGATAACCAAAATGTGGCTTGGTATGTAAGTAATTATCAAGTTTTATTCATGGTAAAATTGTCATTTTCTAATTAAATAAATATTAAATTCATTTAAGCTTAATAAATGACAAATCAACATGAAATAAACTAGAAATTTCATGAAAATAAGGACTTCTTAAACCTCCATTTTGTGCTCCTCATAACCTAGGTAAGAGAATTTTTTTCTTTATTTTTGAGCAATTTTCTTTGGATTTTGGATTGAACTGTGAAATAGAAAATTGTTCTATTTGAAGAGCTCTATCATTTGGTACCATTATTGCATGCTAATCTTGCTTGAATGTTGAGTTCTCAAATTTTAGGGTTTATGTTCATATTAGGATTTTATGAATTGATGATGGATTTTGAGGTTGTAGAATCATTTCCAAGCTTGTTTGATGATCAAAACCACCTAGAAATGATATATTTATTTTATTCTTAAACCCTAAATTAGGGGAAATTTGTGATTTAATGAAATTTGGTTAGGGGTTTGATTGTAGGGGTTTTAAAATATTGAATAGAGGTTGATTTCATGATCAAATCAAATTGAAATCAAGTGAAATCCTGAAACCCTACCCCCTTAACATTTGGCCTAAGCTTTTGGAAGTGAGAAAAATTATGAAAAAGTTATACAAGGGTTAGAAATAATGTAAGAACGAACCTACAAGCTTTAGAAAGTTATTTGGACCAATTTGCAATTTTGAGAAAGTTGGGGGCCTATTCGACAATCTTGAAAAGTTATGGGGTTAATGTGTAATTATTCAATACATGAAGTACTATGCTGGAAATTAATGTTAGAGTGATGAATTTGGTGTTAGAATGTGAAATTTGACTACTTTTGGGAAGTTGTCAAAGTTTGAGTAATAAATGATAAATATTGAGAAATTTAGTGACTTAAGTGGTAATAATGGAATTTTTGAGGTATTAGACTGGAAATTAGATGATGTCAAAGTTTGAGTAATAACTGATAAATATTGAGAAAGTTAGTGACTTAAGTGGTAATAATGGAATTTTTTAGGTATTGGACTGGAAATTAGATGCTGCAAATTTAATTAAGTTTTTTGAGACTTGAATTGAAGTAAAAGGGCAAAGGACTATTTGGAATAAAATGAAAAAGTTGAGATGAATTCTTCATAATTAGTAGTTAAAATGGAAAGTTGAAAAAGGTTATGTGAAGTTTGGGTGAATTTGGATAAAAAGGGACTTGAATAGTCAACTTGGAGTGTTAAAGTCAATATTTTATGTTGTGACATGGAATTAGTATTGAATAAGCATTGAAAGATTTTTAGGAATTTATTTTCTATTGCGTGCCTATGTTAGCTTTCACTAACATGTGGTTTGAAAAGTACATGTTTTGTAAATGATATTAATTTATATTGTGTGCTTGAAATCAAGATCAATCAATGTTAAAGCTAAGGAGAGATTAAGGATGAAATGTGAATTTCTAAGGAAAGTTGCAAGCTAAGGACTCCAGGTGAGTGTATATTTAATTTGTATTTATGATATCGTGCAAACATTAGCTTGCGATGAGCCAATGACGGAGTTACCATGGTAAGAAGTGACTCCTATATGTTATGAAATTTTGTTATTCATGTATATATGTTCATTTGGTATGCTAATATAATTAGTGAATAAGCTAAAAATATAAGTTAGTGAAATCTACCTAGATTTGTGTTCTGAATAGTAAGTTTAGAAAATCACGATAAATTCTATATAAATGATTAGGGAATGATTTTTATGCCTTTGGATTTTTGTATCAGTCTAGTTTTGTTGAGAACAAATGGCTACTGATTTCAATAAGTATACAAAAAAGATATGAATTTTTAATTGAGGATAGGTCAGAAAACAGGGCAGCAAATTCTGCTCAAAACAACTTCTGTAAGTCAAATTTGAAAATTCACTATAAATTGCACAAGATGAAATAGAAAGATTGTCTTATATTGTTAGATTATTATTCGAGTATAGTTTCCATTGGTATAAATGAAATATGAAGTTTTAATTGAGGATAGGTCAGAAAATAAGGCAACAGATTCTGCTCAAAACAACTTCTATAAGCCAATTTTGAAAATTCACTATAAATTGTACAAGATGAAATAGAATGAGTGTCTTATATTTTTAGATTCTTATTCGAGTATAGTTTTCATTGGTATAAACGGAATAATTTTTAAGTATGTAGATTAATACATAATAATATTTCTTTTAAGGTAGTACAAACTGACAATATTTGAAATTTGTCATAAATTGTGTTTTCGTGTTACTCTTATGTTATATATAATTATAAATGTTTGAAAGGAGTGAACTTTATTATAGCTGACATAATAATTATGATATTTATTCCATGATGAATATGATGTGTATGTTAAAGAAAGGTAAGTGTAGTTATTTGTTTAATTATTTGATCAAGGAAGACTTGTGATAAATCAACCTCATATTATTCTAAAGTGTGTTTTTATTTTCATTATGGATTATTTTCATGATATTTCTATAAAGTTTTATGAATGATTTAGGGTATGAATTGTCCATCATGTTATGATATGTAAAGTTGGATATGTTGAGACATTGATATCTTTGATAATTCTATAACATATAATAATTCATGGAAAAGCCCATTGTATGTTACATTGAGAGTCGTAGGTACAATTGGCATGCCATGAAGTGGAGTGATTATGATTATAATCTGGTACATTTGTGTACATTATGTATAGCACCGTTGGTGCAAGTGATATGATTGCACTTGGAGTGTGTAGTCTAATTTTGATAATAGAACTAAAGTGTTTATTGCGCACACTCGTATGACGCACATACCTTGCATTCTCATAAATATGCATTGGGCTATGAACTTGAAAAATAAGCTATAAGTCCAGAAACAAGTTCTGAAATGTGAAAGTACGGATTATGAAAATGAAATGTGAAAATGAATATGAAATTGAATGATAAAAATGAGATATGAAAGTTTTGTATTGTATATGAATGTAAAACAATATGATATTTATGTATGATATTGTTTATCATGGCTTTGTTATGACTATTGTGTATGATATTATTAATCATGGTTTTGATAAAATCATGAGATGATGATTTTCAAGTCCTTGATGAGGAAAAATGGTTGAATAAATTGGTTTGGATATTTAGTGATTTTATTGGAATTTAAGTTAATGTTTTAAATTGTTATGATATTATTAAGTTTTATATAAGTGAATATGTTGTTTAGATGTTGTTAAGTTGTTTGATATTTATATCACTTTAGTTTGTTTATAATGCCTCACTAAGTGTATACTTAGCGTGTGATGATTTTCACGCATAGGTAAAGAAGAGTAAGTGAAGTAAGGAGTTGAGTGGGCATCAATCAATAAAGAAAAAGTTACAAGTATCAGTAATGACATCCTACTATTTTTAAATTTTATAGATGACATATAAACGAATAAGAAAAGTCTAAGATATGTTATTATGGATATAAACACGAATTTAAGTTTTGTGTTTTAAATAAAAAAATATATTTTGAAGGAGTAAAGAGATATTTTAAATTAGACAGTTTATCTTATGATATAGAATAGTATAGAATTGTCTAGTTGTTTCCTGAAAGTGATATTGATTTGGAGGCTTAAATACTATAATATGATTTTACGTGATTACATTATTTATTGAAAGGATTAAATCGGATACGTTTTAAAAGTTCAAAATTTTACTGAATTTCAACCTTAGAATGTATGTAAAGTTATGTGACATCTTTGACTTGTATTCGGGTAAGTATACGGGTTAAGGGTGTTATAATCCAGACACAACATATATTATTGGGTTGCCATTTTTTGAGATTTTCGCACAACATATGTTTTTTTTTTTTAAAAATTAGATTTAGGGTTTGGTGAAAATACTAAAACCACAAACCCTTATTTATAGCCTTACACTCAACGATTATAAACGACTACTTTTTCAAAATCCATGGTCAAACTCGTCACCTTGATCGTTGCTGCCCTTCTACCTGTTGAACAATGACTAGCCAACAACTATTTATTCTATCAATTTTTATATAAATTTTTTTTTAAATTTTTAAAAAAAATTAATAAACTCGTCACCTTGACGTGACGAGTCACTATAAACCCAATTAAATAATGGCTCATGTGGGGCCCACTATACGGGGACCATTAAAAAATAATATCCGAGGACGAGTTCTAGGCTCGCTGTAGAAAATGTCGTAGTTTGCTAAATAAAAATCGGATGGGCCCAATATCCTAAATTTTTTACCCGCCTGAGGTATTGGGCCAAAAAAATCGACACCCCAACCTATTAGGGTCCACTTTCTTTAGCTTCCACGACCGGGTTTTCTTGCCCAATAGGGTAAACAAGTAAATTATTTAGAAAAATAGGACAAGTAGGAAGTTTGTTTTTGGAATAAAAGACATTTTCTATAGTATTCACAAAACTCGTCATGTCGATGTGACAAGTTTCAATAAAATATAATTTTTTTATTAAAATTTATCACATCGAGGTAAAAATTTTAAATAAAAAATATTTTTTATTAGAATTCGTCACCTTGACGTGAGGAGTTCCATGCACTGTAGAAAATGTCGTAGATCCCAAAATAAAAGTGTTTGTGCCTTATTTTGTAATTTTTTAATCTGCCTTATTGGGCCAAAAAAATCGTTGTATAACCTTATTCAAACAACTCCACTGAGAAGTTTGCATTTGACATCACACTCCTCATCGGTCTAGATGAAGAGCTTGATGTCTCAATTGATCCGTATTTTATCATTTTAAAGCCAATATTCAACATCACGGAATTGATATTGATATTCAACATCACAGAATTGATATTTTCAGCAACATGACCACCGATATAACCTCAATCGAAGCTCTAATACCAATTATTGGGAAATCGGGTTATTCCCTACACGAACGTAGTTTTAAAATTGACTTGAATGTCAACATCAAAACTACCAAAATTGCACAGCAAACAAACTCGTCAAACTATGGAATATTGAAACACAATATAAAAACTCAATAAAGAACAATAATGGAGAGAACACACCAAATTTCATCTATTCCTCGACACCACTAACGGATGATAACTTCATTATCAAAAAAATATTACAATGAATGGAATTCCTTAGAATTCCCCCATTAGTTGAGGAAATGCCATAAAGTGACTTTACTCAAGACTCGAATTTTTTTTTACTTTATTAGAGTAGTTGTTGCTCAAGAATCAATATAGTGACTGCTTTTATGTGACTGGATGCTCGTATGTATATATTAAATATGTGGCAGATGATATTGATACCTTCAACAAGATAATGGAGAAAGTAACAGCACCTTGATGCTTTGTAGGGGTCATGGATAAATTTTCATAGTCATAGCGGAGGGATCTCGACTCTTTTTGACCGGTCATCAAAGAGAGATCGAAATAGTCCCTTTAGTTAGGATGGAGCAGAGACATCTCAACACCATCGACTAAAGAAGATAACTCAATGCCCTTAGAGAAGTCTAAAGGATGGTCGAAGACATCTTTGCCTAAGTAGAAGCAAATGAAAATTTTCATCTAACTAGGGTGAAAGTATCTCGCACTCATAAAAGCAATGACTAATTAATTTTGATCATCGACCTTTTAATTTTGTCAATCACACCACTTAACTATTTAAATATTACTAATAAAGCCATTTATCATTAATATTTGATGAATGAGCTGACGTGTAGTTAAAATTAGTATAATTATATATTTGGTCCTTAATACTTATATATTTAATTAATTTGATCCTAATTTTAATTTATTCAATTAATTTAATTTTCTAATCATATGATTTTTAAAAATTATTAATTAATTTAAAAAGAGTCAATTTGATTATATATATATATAAGCATTGAATTATAAATATGAAAAATATAAAAGACATAAATTTTAGATTAAAATAAAAAAAAATTAAATTCATTTATACTTTGAATCGTGTATTAAGTAAGATTTAAATTATATATGAAATGTATCCAATTGAAACTAACTATTAAATTTGGAGTGATTTAGATACTTTCAAACTCTCTTGATAGCCTTGGTTTGAATCTTCTCTAGGCTACTTCCTTTTTTGGCATTAATTAAATCGTGTTGGAATCTTCATCACGAAATTATTTCATGGTACAGGTTCACTGCGTCATCTATAGTCCCAACGAATCAGAATTATAAATTTTAAAATAATTTCTAAAACAACTACTCACTCTTTATTTACACATAGGAAAAACATGAAGATTCACTTTAAAAAAATGAGATAGAAAATTATTTTTGAATGAGACAATTGATGACGTGGTGAGCTGAGATCATCTAATAATTTTTCCATCACAAGGATGAAGTTTGGGCTTTGGCCCAATGATAACGGTGTGTTCAATTATCTCCATAGATAGCATGTTTGGTCTTTCCCCAACCCTTTCATCTTTGCTTTAATTTGATTGTAGTACTTCTAATTGGAGAATTAAACTTAGTAAATAAATTAAATTTATGTTAAAATTGATTGAAAGTGTAAGTACTGAGAAACAAATGTATAATTATACCAATTTTTTTAACTTCTACATCATCTCCTCCATTAAATGTTAACAACTTGATTGATAACATTTAAATAGTTAAGGGAACCGATTGATAAAATTAAAAAATCAATGATCAAAATAGAATCTGCCCATAGTTAAATAGTCATGGCTGTAATTTGCACAATAAAGAAAGTGGAGAATTGCACACGTGTCACTAATAGGTGTTGAAAGCTTGGTAATTTCTATGTCCCACATCCTCCTGACCTAGTCCAAAAAATAAGAATTTTCTTCCAGATTATTTACAACGTGGCGAGCTGACGTGGTCAAATCTCATTGGCTACCACACGTAGCTTCCTCTGAAGGGTAAGGGGTTTTTCTAGTCTACACTGTCTATTCAGAGGTTTCTTCTCCGACAGAGAGATTCAATCTGGGCGATAGAGGAAAATCACGAATTCCCTAGAAAGTGACGGAAAATTAATAAAAAAAATGCGTGGATCACGATCTCTGCTGCTAATAGCTTTATCATTTCTCTTCACATTCTTCACCAAATCTAACGCTCTTTACGGTCCGTCGTCGCCCGTGCTTCAGCTCACTCCTTCTAATTTCAAGTCCAAGGTAAACCTTTCATACTGCGCCCTTGAGTAGAAAAGAAAATGTTTTAGAAAGGAATTGAAATGAATAAGGAGGATATAAATTTCTCTTAATTTAAATGTAATGCATCGCTTTGTTGGATCACAATTGAATAAATTAAATGCGATTAGAAATAAGTGAGTCCTTTAGGTTTTTTGTTTCTTAACTATACTTTATTATATTTACCTTAAAAAGTTATACTTTATTATTAAAGGCCTTTATTTTGTTTTGATTTTGAGGTATTAATTTTAATAATTAATTTATGAATTAGGTCATTTCTCAAGCTTAGATGAATGATTTAAAGAGTTTTAATGGCATTGCAGTTTTATGTTTCATACCATTTTGATTGGGTTTAAGCAATGATTTCAATTTACGTGATTTATTACTGTATGATTAAATTCCATAGTGAGGATACAACTGTAGCATATCATTTTCAATGCATTATGAAACACCTTTTCTTTGAATCTGACTTTTTCTTATTTATTAGTTATTTTTTAAGGGAAAGAGTCAGATTTTCAAGGAGAATATGTTATTCACTGTGATTTTTGAATTATGGCAGGTTTTAAATTCAAACGGAGTTGTTTTGGTTGAGTTCTTCGCACCTTGGTGTGGTCATTGCCAAGCTTTAACCCCAATATGGGAGAAAGCAGCCAATGCCTTGAAAGGTGTTGCTACTGTTGCAGCCCTTGATGCTGATGCTCACCAGTCCCTTGCTCAGGTTTGGGGAGTTCAAATATATCAAACACGCCTTTTGCTTAACTCTGAGATGTAGTCTAGGTTCTATATTGTTGGTGTGTTGTTTGTTCTTCAACAAGCAATGGTAGTTTGCATATAGTTCCTTATGCTGTCTAAACTTCTAGTCTTTGTTGCATTTTGAATGGGATTGTCAGTTACTGATAATATCTTGCATCTGGCTTGAAATTCTTTTGTTCACTTTTAATTTCTGTGCTTTTAAAAACTTTTTTCTGATTGCTACACAGGAATACGGGATTAGAGGATTTCCTACAATAAAGGTGTTTGCCCCTGGAAAGCCTCCTGTAGATTATCAGGGCACTAGGGATGTCAAGCCTATTGCAGAATTTGCCCTCAAGCAGGTTTGTTACAGTATGTTGATTGATTGAAGAATCTTGATTTTATTAGATCATAAATTCTGGGTGGATGATGTTGCAATCAAGTATTGCATTTGTTACCATCTTAAGATGATTCATTCCTTTTTAAGCCGCTATCTATTAAGATGGGATTGTCTTGTGGTGATAATTGATATGCATTAGTTCATAGATTCACTTTAAGAGGTGATTAGAAAAATGGACCAGACTAGCCGGGTCAAGCGATTGAATCAGGAACCGGTTGGTAAATCAGGTAGATTCAGTAAAAAAAAAAAGCTGGAAATCGAGAACCAGTGAAACCAGTTTCTTTTAATTCTTTTGTTAATTTTGGGTTTCTTCAACAAAAGAATTAGTTTGTTTCATTATGTTTTGGCCCTTCTAACCCAATTTTAAGGTAATTTGTAAAATTTAGAAGGCAATTCAAGTATGTCAAATTTATTCTACTATTTCACATTCTTTCTTGGACTTGATTATTTTGAACTCGGGTAAAGGCCCTTTTGAAAGACCGTTTGGATGGGAAAGCTTCTGGAGGATCAAGTGAGAAATCTGAGCCTAGTGCATCAGTAGAATTGAATTCCCGCAACTTTGATGAATTGGTGATCAAAAGTAAAGAACTTTGGGTTGTGGAGTTTTTTGCTCCTTGGTAAGCATGCTTTAAATCTTTAACGATTAGTCTAGTGTGCTCGTCAAGAAATGGTGTGTCACTAGTATCATTATACTTTCACATGCGTGAAACTTATAATAGATTAGCATACATTTATATAGGATCTCTTTTATGAATAAGAAACCAAATATTCAGAGTTTCATGATTTTTTTTGAAACTATTAATTGTGTGTCTGTGTGTGTGATTTTTTGGAAGATTATTTTAAATTAATTCAACGGCATGATACTGTGACCTTTTTTCGGAAGATAGTAATTGTGCGTGATATTTTAAATGCTTTTATGAACACATAATGTTGAACTTACTGAAGGCCAAGGTCCAACAGATAAAGCAATTAATATGTTCTGTATATATACCTAGAGTTGTAAATTTTGAATGATATATATATATATATATATACACACGCACACACATATACATATACCCCTTATGCAAAGATATCATATAAGATTGATGGGATTAAATCGATCACAATGCAATAATCTATGTTACATAAATTTTTGCACAAAATGTATGCTTCCTAACATTGTAAGTTTCTAGTTATTATCTTCTAATTGTGGCTGGTTGATACCACATATACACTTCCTTGAAGGTGTGGACACTGTAAAAAACTTGCTCCTGAGTGGAAGAAGGCTGCTAATAGCCTGAAGGGAAAGGTGAAGCTTGGTCATGTTGACTGTGATTCTGATAAGGTAATTTACCCAAATAAAATTTACTTGGAATTGCTGCAATTCTGATTTGACTTATTTACAAATTAGGAGTCAGAAATCTACGAAGTTGAATTTTGCCATTAATTTTTGCTTAAACTTGATATCCCAAGGCATCTGCCTTCTGAGAATATATTCATACCCAGAAACTACTCTATGAAATCTTATTAGAACCGATAAAGGTGCTTCCTTATTTTGGACAATTTCAGATTGGGGAAATGATAAAAAAAAAAAAAATTTATGTTGTCATAGGAAGTTTTCAATGTAATTGTTTCTATATTGTTGTTTTAATAATGGGGTGTGGCTTTGCAGTCTCTCATGAGCAGGTTCAATGTGCAAGGGTTCCCTACCATCTTAGTATTTGGTGCTGACAAAGATAGCCCAGTTCCTTATGAGGGAGCTAGGACTGCCTCTGCCATTGAATCATTTGCTCTAGAGCAGCTTGAAACAAATGTCGGACCTGCTGAAGTGACAGAGCTGACTGGCCCAGTAAGTCTCACACTCATGATTCAGAAACAGTTCATTCTTTTCAGAACTATATAGTTGCTTACTGAAAAGTACAATCTATTCACTATAGGATGTAATGGAGGAGAAATGTGGTTCGGCTGCCATATGCTTCCTTGCTTTCTTACCCGACATTCTAGACTCCAAGGCAGAAGGAAGGAACAAGTACTTGGAGATGTTATTGTCAGTTGCAGAGAAATTTAAACGAAGTCCTTACAGGCAAGTACATGCAAGTTAATTCTCTCTCAATTTCATTTTGTATATACGTGCGTGTGTTTTGTTCTGATGACCAATTTCATCTCCTATAGCTATGTATGGGCTGCAGCCGGAAAGCAACCAGATCTTGAAACGCGGGTAGGTGTTGGTGGGTACGGTTATCCAGCTCTTGTAGCCTTGAACATCAAGAAAGGAGCATATGCTCCACTCAAAAGTGCATTTGAGCTTGAGCAGATCACGTAAGTGTTTCTTTTCCGACTTTGTGTACCTTTTATGAATGAACCAAAACAAATCTTGGAATATGCAAACATTTTGTCCATGTCAGGGAGTTTGTGAAGGAAGCAGGGCGCGGAGGCAAGGGAAATCTACCATTGGAGGGGAAACCCGAGACCGTGAAGACAGAACCATGGGATGGTAAAGATGGAGAAATCATTGAAGAGGATGAATTCTCACTTGAAGAACTCATGGGAGAATCTACAGAAAGCAAAGATGAGTTGTGATAAAATTCGGGTTTAGTTTAGTCAAAATAAGTATTTTTGATGTTTAGCGTGACCGGGTTGTGTCGTTTATTTGGTTTCTACCTATTGATCGAATATCTGAAGGACTTGGGTTTTTACTAATTGAAACACTTCACTACGAATGTTCAATATATTTATGGAAGTTCCTTTCATCTGGCATCAATAAATGTATATTAGATTAGTACATGCTTACTATCTATCACTACGTTTTTGAATGAATGACATGATAAATTAATTATGCAATAAAACAATCGAACAATCTAAACTCATTACTAAATTTTAAAATATTTGAAAAGTACTGGACTTTTAATTCTACATTTGAAATTTAGACCTCTCCCCCCCAATTTTTTTCTTCTAAAACTAAGCTCTATTTTTCGATTTAAATAAAAATCCAACTGTTTATGTATTATATTGAAATAAAAATTAAAGGATGAATTTTAAAGGTTTAATAGTTAATATTTCTTAGAAGTTAGCGATAATCTTGTAATTTTTTTCTGATTTTTATTGTCATTAATGTTTAGTGACCACGAGTGTAATTTCTATGGAAGTTTTTTTTTTTCTTTTCGATTTTATGATCAGAGTGAAAACAACCTAAAAGTTTAGTTACATGAGTGTAATTTTCCTTTTGTTAAAATTAACATAATTAGCAATTTCGGGTTCGAGTCCTTATGTGTGCAGAAAATTTTCGTTGAGAGATTCATTCACCAAAATCAAGTGTACTACTTAGATCAATTCGAATTGATCAAAACGAAATCTTAGGAACTGAAATGATAAAAAAAAATAACATAATTAAAAAAAATGAAACTTTCTTGAAGTATCAAGAAAATGCTCATTTTTGGAAAAGACTTGGTTAAAATTGTTGTATTTATTGATTTTTTATGCATTATTTTCGTCTTCAAAAAATATGAAAATCCAACATGAACAAATTGGAGGTATTTCCAATTCCGAAGGTTGAATTGCTAAACCCAGCTTGACAATTTATCCCTCTAATAAAGGTAAAGCCTACCCAAAATTGATTTTCAGCCATGAGCAGATGAAACATAACTTGAAATTAATTGGTGAGCACACCAGCCATGTCTTCAACCAAAACACCATGATTACCCAGTTGGGAAAATCTGGTAAAATCGAAGAAGCCGTCAAACTTTTCTCCCTAATGACCATTAAGAACACTGTAACTTACAACTCCATGATTTCAACTATCAATAAAAACGGCAAAATCAACGATGCACGTCGCCTGTTCGACAACTTGACTCATAGAAGCCTAGTTTCTTGGAACACGATGATTGCTGGGTACTCACACTGCGACAGAGTTGATGAAGCTTATCGCCTGTTCGTTGAAATGCCTAAAAGAGACAAATTCTCTTGGACTCTGATGATGACTTGTTTTGCACGTAACGGCGAGCTTGAAAAGGCTAGAGAACTGTTTGATTTATTTCTTGATAGGCGTGATGTGGCTTTTTGGAACGTGATGGTTCAAGGGTATGGTCAGAAAGGAAGGTTTGCTGAGGCAAAGAAATTGTTCGACGAATTGCCGCTTAGGAATGTGATTTCATGGAATTCGATGTTATCCTGTTATACCCGGAATGGGGAAATGCATTTGGGGAGGGAGTTTTTCGCGGGAATGGCGATGAGGGATGTTGTTTCATGGAATTTGATGGTCGATGGGTTTATTGAGGTTGGTGATTTGGATTCTGCTTGGGATTTTTTTTCAGAAGATTCCATATCCGAATGTTGTTTCCGGGGTTACAATGTTGTGTGGGCTCGCACGAAGTGGAAAGATATTGGAAGCAAGGAGATTGTTTGATCAGATGGAGAATAACAATGTTGTTTCTTGGAATGCTATGATTAGTGCTTATTTGAAGGATTACCAAATTGAGGAGGCTGCGAGGTTGTTTAGGGAGATGCCGAACAGGGATTCAGTTTCATGGATCACAATGATTGATGGTTATGTTCACGTTGGCCAGCTTGGTAAGGCAAGGGAAATACTGAATCAGATGCCCTACAAGAATATTGCGGCGCAAACTGCAATACTTTCTGGATACATTAAGAATAAAATAATGGATGAAGCTTGTCAGTTTTTTAATGAGATTGCTGGTAGAGATATTGCTTGTTGGAACACCATGATTGCAGGGTATGCACAGATGGGAAGAATGGATAAGGCGCTTGATCTATTCAAGGAGATGGAAGATAAGGATTTGGTCACTTGGAACACCATGATCATTGGTTATGCTAAAACTGGAGAAATGGACAAAGCGGTTAAGATAATCGAGGAAATGAAGATAAAGAATGTAGTCTCTTGGAATTCATTGATATCAGGTTTCTTGCACAATGGCTTATCAATGGATGCATTGAATAGTTTCAAAGTGATGGCTTGTGAAGGAATAATACCCGATCATTCAACTCTTGCGTGTGGACTAAGTGCATGTGCCAATCTAGCGGCTTTGCAAGTTGGAAAGCAGGTGCATGTTAAGGTATTGAAGAGTGGTCATTTAAATGATCTGTTTGTAGGGAATGCCTTGATCACCATGTATGCTAAATGTGGAAGGATCTTCTCTTCTCGGCTCATATTCGATGATCTTGAAGAAGTTGATGTTATTTCTTGGAATTCTCTGATTGCTGGGTATGCTTGTAATGGTTATGGAAAAGAAGCGGTTCAACTCTTCGAACAAATGGTGTTAAAAGGAGTACGCCCTGATCATATCACCTTCGTTGGGGTTTTATCAGGTTGTAGTCACATTGGCCTTATTGATCAGGGTTTAAAATTGTTTAAAAACATGAGTGAAATTTACTCTATAGAACCTTCGGTTGAACACTATGCTTGCGTCGTTGATATGTTAGGCCGTGTCGGAATGTTATACGAAGCCTTTGAAGTGGCGAGGGGATTGAAGGTCAGGGAAGATGCCAGAATATGGGGTGCATTGCTGGCAGCTTGCAAGACACATGGGAATTTGAAGCTTGGTAAGATTGCAGCTAAACAGCTTTCGGAATTCGAACCTGATGAAACTTCAAGCTTTGTGTTGTTGTCAAACATGCAAGCCGAGGCTTGTAGTTGGGATGAAGTTGAAAACACAAGGTTATAGATGAAAGACACTGAAGCAGAGAAGCAACCAGGCTGCAGCTGGATTGAAGTTAGACATCAGTTACATTGTTTTCAGTCCAATATGCCAATGCAGACGGAGACAACGGAGGCTTACAGCCAACTGAAGGCCTTAACCTCATAGATAAATAATTTGGATTGCGTTTCTAACTTAGCATCTGTACTTGATAATTTATGATAAATGGCTTCCCTATTTATTATTATTTGCACGAATCAAGCAACCTTAGTTAAATGATTGTTGTTATCCCTTGAAGTACTGGGTTCTAGCATGACATCTACAAGGTTATATGAACGTTCATTGTCAAATGGTCAAGAATCTTTTTAATAGGTTACCGTGGTCAAAAGTTCTTAGTTGACACTTTTAATCTCCCCTAGGTTGTGGGTAATACTCATTAGGAGTAACGATTTAGTGATAATAGAAATGTTAGATGTTGTGGAAAGTCTCTCTACCTCCCAAGGTTTCGCAGATTTTCTTTGATTTTGACATCTTTTGATTTACCAGTTTGGATTTGGAAGATTTAGAGAGTTTGTTTCATTGTTTCCTTGAGGGATGATCGGAAAATATTACAATCTTCGGACAAGATACTGAATCTACTGTTCTGGAAAAAAGTTTATATTATGAAAAGAAGAATGGATGCACAAATGTTCACATTGATTCTACTGAAAACTGTCTTCGCATATGAAATCTGGAAGGCGCTAGATGGTGGAAGTTTAATTAACATCGAGGCACTGAGAACGAATGTATTGACTCAATAGACAATCAAGAGTTACTCGCAATTTACAGCCAAATATCACACTGAACCTCATAAAGGTCGGTCTCGTTAGATTTTCTGGTGAAATGGTTGACCTTGCTAAAGAAACTTCGGGATTTAAGAGCTATCCATCGGAATATCACTGGCATTAGGGTTACCTAGGTTTTCAGACATACTTCTCTGGGTCTGACCGGCACCAAATGTGAACCCATGCTGAGGAACTTCTAAAGGTGGTCGTGCAAAAATAGAAGCACCACCGAGATCACTGAAAGCCGGAATAGTTATAGGAACTGGATCGTTTGAGAGGCCAAAATTGAGGACGGGGCTCCAGCTGGTGGGAATGTAGGCAGTGCGGGATTGATGCTTTCGGATCCAAAGCTTTTGCTCATATTCCTGCAATTGCTGGTACACAGCTGCAAACCACATGAAAACAACAATATGTACAAGGTTGTACAAATGTAAACATCACGACTACAAGTCTATAATCCTTAAACTCATTTTCGATCATACGAAAGAAATTACTTTTGGAAACAGATTCACTTAACACGTGCAAGTCATACATATAGCTTACTCATGAATGAAGCATTTCTACTCTAAATTCTTTCGGGTGGAAGGAAAAGTTGATTTTTCAGTTAAAAACTACAAAACATTATCCACTCATCCCATGCAATCTATCAAATACCAATCAGAAATCGGAAACAGGTTGATAGTTTCAGCAGCATTATACTTTTCCCGTTTCCACATTGATATTACACGACATCCATTTTCCTCTTGCAAGTGGCACTCTTATATTCTTTTCGATTAAGCTAATGACATCCAATTAACTAAAATAACAACTTATTAGTTAATCTATGTCAATGCTGGTAAATACCTTAACTCCACAGATGATCTCCACTCTTTCACCCACTGATAACTTTGCGGAAGCCACCATCCTCTAGACTTCATCAAGTAAGCTATTACAATAGCTGGAGACCTGTCAGAAAGAATATTCGCAAACATTTTCGTAAGTTTAAATTGGTATACATGCCCGTATATCCCTTCTCAAGAAGTAAAATACCAAACTTCTAATTATTCCTTTTTAAAAAAGAAAAAATAACAGAAAAGTGTATACAAACAAATGCAAAGCAGTTTATCTTTTGTGTGCAAAATAACAAAGTGAAATACCCAATTTCCGCATTAAAATTTTTTCGGGCTATGAAATAAGATTAAAGAGAGAGGAACACTTTAATATACTTGTGTTTTTCTTAGTGCCTATTTCTTGGATAAGGGGGAATGAAGCAGTAAAATCAACCTATTTTTTCCGGACATGCAATGCACAAGGACTCGAGCCTTATCCCTCTCGCACAGCTCTGCAAATTTAGAAACAAACCACAGGTCAAAATATGCCAATGAGAATATAAAACTATGCAACACGTCAATTGACAGTCTCTGAGCTACTTTAGTGCAACCGACAAACATTAATTAACAAAATATACTCTCCACAGCCATTTCACTAGGGTAACAAAGGCATCATGATTTAACCACAGAGCAAATCATAAGAAAAATACCAAGTTGAGAAAAGTGTTTTGAGATCTAAACTCGATTATCTTAGCAATGTTTCCAAATTTTGAACACGAATTTGACAGCGAAACACTCATAGTTAACAATGTGAAATCCATAAAACTAAGAAGCCTCTCAATATGTAACATAAAAGGAGAAAATATTACTCAATAAATGCTTCTCAGGACATTAAAAAAGGGTGTGAATGTTATTGAGTTCTGCTCAAACCAGCATTGTGAATTTTGCACAAGTAAAAAAAAAATTACTATGCAAAAAAGAGGAAATACCAAAGCCGTGCACAAAGGAGGAGGTATCAAAGTCAAGCTTTTGAAAACAGACTCAAAATGCAAGACAAAGGTTAACTCACCTAAAAATTGTATTGCATCGTCAAATTGTAAAATTTTGTCATCTTGCAGGCAGTGATAGACAAATGAATTCTTATAGATTTTGACAAGCAGGTACAGTCTGAGTAATAATGTTTAAAACATAAGGATATTCCATACAAGCAATCTGCAATTTTTTAAACTTGGCAGCCTTCAATTGCATCACTAATAGCGATTGGATGACAGAACCTATTTGTTTGCTTAGTTTAAAAGTACATTCACAACATGAAAAACAATAACTTTATAGTCACCAAAGTTTATCACAGTTTCTCCCCAATCCTGCTATAGTATCAATTAAATTAGGTCCAATTCCAAAACATAATCATATTACCATTCTTTGATGATAAGAAGTTCTTAATCTTTGACCCATTTAAATAAATTTCTGTTTTGCGCCCTTAGAAAAGAAAAACAGAATCCATAAACTTCCAAAATGTGTAACTCTTGCTATAGCCTATAGGCTTTTCACTAGCAGTTGTGTTCTGCCACATGCTGGTTAATTCTAAATGTCCGATGGAATCTTAATTTAACATCAAAAGGAAATCCCATCACTATAGTAAAATGGAGCTCCAATGCATCCATTACTCTCTAATTATGATAGACTGAACCGAATACTGTGAAAGGTTAATTCTGAAAATCATTTGCCCCTTTAACTTTGAACTGTCCACCATTCTATGCCTATATACCTAATCAAATGGCAATAACGTTATCCTAACTAAAAATTCTAAAGCAAACACTATGGCTTTGCTTGGCTGGGTGGAAAAGTGGAAGGATGGAAGCAGGGAGGGGAAAAGTTGAAAGAAAATAAATTTTGAATGTGCTTGGTAGGAAAGAAAATGAGAGGGATGATCATTTTCCTAAAAATAAATCATTCCAATTTGGCAGGAAAAGATGAAAGAAAATGGGAGGATATGAGTTAGTTCAAAATATGTATTTTTCAAAGTTTAATTTTCTTTCCTCTCATCTTTCAATTCTGCCAAGCAATGAATGGAAAGAATTATATTTTCATTCAATTTTACCACCATTTCTACCAAGCACACCAATGGAAAGAAATTTTTTTTTAATCTTTCAAATTTTCTACCTCTTTAATTTTCAATCCTTCCAATTTTCTTTCCACCCTACCAAGCAAAGCCTATGAAAATCAATCAACTTCACTTACATATCTGACACCACCATCAGGTTCTCCTTGTAAAACTCAAAACCGAAAAAGAAAACAATCGCTCTTTCGACTATTAGACCACCAAATCTTACTATTATAGTATTATTCTACTTCTAACTTCACTCAATTGCACCTGCACATCCTGTTCCAGTCTTGCCTAGAGCCAAAATCATACATTTGATTAAACTTCTTCCCTATGTTTCAAACTCGACAACAAAAATATATGTTTAACTCATCATCCACAAGTTTAGCCCAAAGTTAAAGGCTTCACCTAGAGTCTTAATGTAAATCCACTCTTAATGGATAGTTTAACTTAACTCTATCCTGAAAGTTGCAATTAATCTTTCATTCACATCTCTAATCCCCGAATATCAATAAGACTTCTACAGGAAAAAACTGAGATAGGAATTTTCCAGATCAATAAAGCTACAAGATGTTCCTCAAATAAAGAATTAGTTCAATACATTCAAAGTTCAAACAGCAGAATAGAAACCTTAACATATACAAAACAAAAAATCTTCTCTTTCTGATTACAATCAGTAAACAATCATAAATAAACTTTTCCCCAAATTCTGCATTCATCAAATCAATAAATCCAACATCAAAAGTAAAAACAATAAGTTGCCATTAATACAATGAAAATAAGAAGAAAAAGAAGAAAAGGGGCTTACGTTAAGGACGCGAGTAATTCCTTGAGTCATGAGAAGCTCAGAGCGAGAGGCGTTATCATAGCTACACAAATAGAGGAAGTCAGGCAAGATCACCGATGGGAATTATCTAAAACTAAGACAAAATTTTGAATTATATATTAGTAACATAATTTCTTAAACTCAACTTTATATTAATAAAATATTTTAATTAAAATATCAAATTAAATAATAATTTTAATTTTATTATAAAATAAATATTTAAATTATTGTTTCTCAAGATATATATCTATTGTTTTATTCGTAATTATTTTCGGTCGTCTATTAAAAAATTATTGTTCTTTATTATATTGTTCTTTAAGTTCTGATTTTTTTTACTCAACTGATTATACGATCAAAGTGTTTTGGGACTAAATTTTTAGAGTTACAGCTTGACTTCATTTCGCATAAATAGATTTTTATAATCGAGTAAATTTTTTAGATTTAAAATTTTTTATTTTAATAATTAAAAAATAAAGATTTACGTATCGAAATAGATGTATTTTCAAATCTGAAGTATTTAATATTTAGGCAAAAGGATAGATAAGGTCCTAGTTTAAAAAAAAAATTAATATGATCATTTGACCAACGTTTTTCACCATTGATCAATGATTCCTTTACTTTTTACCGACGTGGCATGTTAAGTAAGTCAGCATCCTATTTTTTCTCTCAATCTGGTCCTTCAACATAAGAAAATAACTCAATTTGGCCCTACTATTTTTTCTTTTCTATTTTGGTCACTAAACTTTAAAAGTTTTCAATTTAATATTGAACTGTTGAATTGCTTCTATTTTAATCATCATGATTTATTTTATTAATATTTATGTATGATGTGGCATTTATTCTTTTCAACCAAAGATTTATTTTTTTTCTTTCATTATCAGATTCAGTGAACCCATATTGAACTTGCAAAAAAAAAACTAGGGATGAGCTAGTTAACCGGGGTAATGAAAGAAAAAAATCCTTGGTTAAAAAGGAAGAAAAATGAAATGAGAGGATAAAGGAGGAGAGTGGAGCTTTGGAAATATATAAAGTATAGGGAATATTTTTAATTTAATTATAATTTTGTGAATATTTTTCAATATAATTTTAAAATTTTAATTTAATTAATATTATTTTAATCATATATTAATAAAATAAGAATAGTAAATGTCACATCATACATAAATATTAATAAAACAAATCATGATGAATAAAACATGAGTAATTCAAAAGTTAAGTGATTAAATTAAAAAATTTTAAAGTTTAGTGACTAAAATAGAAGAGAAAATATAATTGAGTGATGAATGATATAATTTTTCATTTATAACAACATTAAACAGTTGGTCGAGGGCCAAATTGAGTTATTTTCTTGAGTTTAAAGATCATATTGAGAGAAAAAATGTGATGTTGACCTGCTTAACGTGCCATGTCAACACAAAGTAACGGAGTCATTGGTCAATGACGGAAAACGTTGGTCAAAGGACCACATTGAAAAATTTTCTTTAAAAAATATGAGGTCCTTAGTTATCCTTTTGTCTAATATTTACAATTATTTATTTTTTAAAAAAATAAAGAAAGAAGATGATCGAATGTAACACAATAAACATTTTTAGTAGTTTTTTAATAAATAATTAAAAAATAATTATAGAATAAAACATTGAATACTTAATTATAAAATAAAACATAAATTTACTCGCTTTAAAAAATTTAAACAATCAAAGAAAAATAGTATATTTTGATTGATATTTTAAGTTTAAAATGAGTGTTGAGCGATTGGCTTTTAGGAAGATCAATTTTAGGAGTTAGGTTGGAGTAAACAAAGTTAAACCTTTGCCTGCACGGACAAACCAAAGCGGTATGGCAAGACGCTGTTGGCGTGAACTCAAAACGACATGTCGTTTCCAACTGCCTCGTCACCTTTCTTCTTCAACCTCTCTCCCGCCGCCGCCGCCTCTTTCCTCTCCCCGGAGGGTGGTCGTCACGGGTACTATACCTTTCTTCACTCTCATTTCTTCGCATATGAAAATTTTTCTGTGCGACCCATTCTTCTTGTTGCACCAATTCCGAGACTGGTTGGTTATTTGTGTTTTGGGTGTCAGGGCTTGGCCTGGTGACTCCACTCGGCTGCGGAGTAGAAACAGCATGGAAACGTTTGATAGAAGGCGAGTGTGGGATAAGGGCAGTAACCCCTGAGGATTTAAAGATGAATGCTTTTGATAAACAAACTCAGATGCTTACCTTCCATCACTTGACTTCGAAAGTTGCTGCAATTGTGCCCTCTGGGACTGGCACTGGTGAATTCAATGAGGACCTTTGGCTTAACGCCAAGGTAATTCCCCCCCTTCTTCGTGGTTTTGGCTTATGACCCTTTGATTGTATTTTGTTTGTGTGTGTGTGTGTTTTTACTTTGTCATGTTGTATTTTGAGGTCAAGTGTTCAGTTTTGGTACTCTGGATTATGGAACAAGTTCTTAAGCAAATATTGAAAGGGACATTGACATTACATGGATGTTACTTTTCAAGTACTTGGTAAATTTCCATTCTTAGCAAGAAACTTGGGTAATTAAATATATGAAGATAAAACAAAAGACATTGATTTCTTGCAACTAGTGGAAAGGGGTTTTAATTTTCTAGCTATTTCTCAACCAAAGGAGCTCTGTCTGCATGGAAAGAGGTTTCCATTGTACCTTGATGTGATTTCTGTTTTTTCACATCTCAGAACCCAAAGTTGCTTTTATTTTTCTGAAGTGATGTGCAGTGTCTTGTCTGATGCTAAATTACTTATTTATTCTAAGGAAGATTACGTTGCTATTTTGTTCTGTTATACTAATCGATTTGTAATGCAATTTTTTTTAATTTTATGTTACTACCGTTAATGATTCTTGTTGCACAGGATCAGCGATCAGTTGCAAGATTTATAAGCTATGCATTATGTGCTGCTGATGAAGCTTTAAAAGATGCAAAATGGGTACCCTCTGATCAGGAAGAGAAGGAAAGAACGGTAAACACTTATTAATATATGATCATATGTGATATATATCTTTTGTTTCTTTTGACTCTCTTATTCTTTATTAATTTGTGGGTCACCACTCACCAGGGAGTATCTATTGGCGGTGGGACTGGAAGTATCAGTGATATATTAGATGCAGCACAAATGATTTGTGAGAAGGTTGGTTTCCTGCAGCCATGCATTTTGTCAGTATGATCGTAAGTATTTCTATTATCAAGACTTGCTCATAGTGTCACCATCATTCCTTTACTCATTGGCTATGGGCTGGAAAATGAAGTCCTTGGTTCTGGAAACAATTAATATGGCAAGTGACATTTGTGCTCTTTTAATACAGCGAATTCGTCGACTAAGTCCATTTTTCATTCCGAGGATTCTTATCTACATGGCATCTGGTCACGTGAGCATGAAATACGGATTCCAGGTGAGTAAATAGTAATTTTTTTTATATATGACATGATTGTGGCCTTATAATGACCAAAACCTAGTTAAGCAAAAATTTTCATTTAAGGTCAGTTACCGCTGCAATTAGAATGGAGCTTCGTTGCCACAATGGCTCTAGTTCATCTGTCAGATCATTTCCGGGAAGCAAAATGCTTGAGTTCAAATAAAATTTTAGTTGTTCTCAAATTTATGACTAATATTACAAATTGTTGGAAATTACACCAGGTTGCCATAAAATTTAGTGTAGGGGTCAGTTTCCTCAATAAGTAGTTGATTGCTGACTTGAACTTCTCTTACAATTTTGTAACAGAAAATTGAAGTTACTTCCAAAGTAGAATTTATTGTTTCGTAGTTTAATTACCCTTTTGAACATAGGGACCAAACCATACTGCAGTGACTGCTTGTGCGACCGGGGCTCATTCTATTGGTGATGCGATGAGGATGGTTCTATTTGGAGACGCTGATGTTATGGTTGCTGGTGGCACAGAGTCCAGTATTGATGCTTTATCAATAGCTGGATTTTGCAAGTATTGACCAAAACTTAATTACAATTTTTTGTTTTGCTGCAATATCCTTTTTGTCTGGTAAAGATTTTGATAAAGTTTAGGAAAATGATGGAAGATTATTGAAGGCCAATATGAAAGTAGTATTATGTATGTATATGATGCACAAAACTTTTGATACTATGGCATTTCTCCTTGTTAGTGGACCCTTCAAAACATATCTCTAGTGCATTTAACCAAAGCTTCTCATCTTTAAAATGAAAATTTGACAGAATTGCTTCAGCAGGGATGACTCTAAGAGACATTGTATATCTTGATGGACAAAAATGTTAAGTAAATTGATTGTTATTAAATTTAAAATTTTGAAGTTCATGCTCGATTCTCTTTAGCTTTTATTCCTTGAAGAAGACCACAAATTAAAAATTAGGGTGGTTAACCCCTTATGCTGATAACCTTTTTGTTTTAAATTCCAGGGCTAGAGCTTTGACTACCAAGAATAATTCTTGTCCTGTAGAAGCTTCACGCCCTTTTGACTGTGACCGGGATGGGTTTGTGTGAGTGATGATTGGCTGGTTAATTGTGCCGAGCTCATTCTTTTATGCTATTTTTTTAATTATCATATTTTTCCAGTATAGGTGAAGGTTCTGGTGTCTTGATATTAGAGGTAAATTGAACTATAGTTTTCGTTGCATATATTTCAATTACGAATCCCATCCCTAGTTGTCGTCTGTTATATTTTCCATTTTTTTTTCATAAATGCTTATACGCCTTTTCTATTAAGGAACTTGAGCATGCAAAAAGTCGAGGGGCAAAAATTTACGCAGAAGTCCGTGGCTATGGGATGTCAGGTTGTTTTCGAAGAAATGAAAATATTCTACGATAATTTTGGTAGTAATATGCAATAATCTTTTTATTAACACAAATTATGACTTCTAGGTGATGCTTATCACATTACACAACCACATACTGATGGTAGAGGTGCCATTTTGGCCATGGCACGTGCCTTGAAACAAGTAATATTAACGATTACTTTTGATTTGTTATCAGTTATGTCTAGCATCTATAACAATATCTAGAGGATTCTTTGTTCTGCTCCCATGGGTCATATTTGAGTATAAACAGGATTGTCGACTGCTCACACTAATATTTATATCTTTTTGTCTTGGTAGCATTTTGGGCAGAAGTCCAAATTGTATGTGATTGCAGCATGCTTGAGAATATATGGCTTGAGAATGTAGAAGTATCTTTCAGGAAACTTACCCATTCATGACCATAAAGTGCTGCATGTTAGTTTCTTCACAATTAAATGTGCACTTCTGGATTTTCTAGTAGTTGCATTTCACTGGCACTTTACCTGTGATACTCTGACAAGTTACTTGCTAGTAATGTTATCTGGTTTATCACGTGCTTACATATTGTGCCATTCCAGGCTGGTCTGCATCCTAACCAGGTGGACCATGTGAATGCTTTGGGTAAGTTGTTGTTTGATGTTCTAAAGTTCATTAGAACTGGCTTTGGTGCAATTCATATATCTGGAACATCTTGTTTAGGTGATAGAATTGAAGCCAATGCAATCAAATCCATATTTGCTGACCATGCAACATCTGGTGCTTTGGCGTTTTCCTCGACAAAGGTAAATTTCATTATTTCAGACCTGATCTAGGAGAGAATTATCTTTAACCAGTCTAGGCAAAATTACGGTTAGTTATTTATGCATCAATAACTGGAACTGACCAGATAGTTTGAAATTGGCCTTGCTGGAATATTTTATCTGTTTAACTTCTTCCACCAATGTCCACAATTTAGAAAGGACTAAAGTACAGATGAAGACAATAATTGAACTTCAAAAGGGGCTGAACTCTGCCCAAGATATAGTATTTAAGGTGATTACTGATAAATTCAACTTGTTTTTTTCTCCTCCCGAGAGCGAGAGAGCATTATTGATAAAACTGTTCACATCTCTACCTAAAGAAATGTGCATTCAAAATTTTTTAACGACTTCTACAAAGTTTCTTACTCTTGGAAACATATGGGGGAAAAGAGAGGGAGTGGACTAGGAGTAATGGAAAAACTTATGTTTTTTTCCAGTGCTGGACCATGCCCTTTTACTGTAATTTGATTAAGTTTTTTCCCCTGCAAATAACTTTCATCTATTTATCAACCATTTCCTTTTTTAAAACTGCTACAAATGCCTTCATACACAGGGTGCCGTCGGTCATCTCCTTGGTGCAGCCGGAGCTGTTGAAGCAATTTTTACTGTTTTGGCCATACACCATGTATGTATATCAATTAGCTGCTCTTTAACGATTCAATTGAAAGCACCTTTCAACTAATTGGTGGGACACAGTTTTCAGAAAGCTTTTGAAATGGTTCTAATAGGAATTCCCACTTGTATGAGTCACTTTGTGATCCCTATATACGTATTTATCTGCCCATATTTAATTAGAGGTTCAACCTTGTTAAAATGTGCGGTACACCTGAGAAAGTTTGAAACTGTACTAAACGATCGTCTTATTGCAGGGGGTTGCACCTTTGACACTAAATCTCTCTAAACCTGATCCCGTATTTAATGATGCTTTCATGCCTCTGACTGCTTCCAAGGAAATGCCAATTAGAGCTGCATTGTCTAATTCTTTTGGCTTTGGAGGAACAAATGCATCCTTACTCTTCGCATCCTCCTCCTAGAACGGAATGATCGGTCAAACATTCTTGTTTGGTGGGTATTGGATGTCATCTCCTTGGTTTAATTGCACCTGCACCTTTAAAGCCGATAATTCGGTTATTGTGGCAGAATCTTGATTATTTTTTCGTTCTTGGATTTTATAACAGTAAACTTGCAGAGAAACAATGTCATTATGTGATTGCAGAAACATTTTGAGCTTCAGACTCCATAGGACTGACAGTCGGCAATAGCTACTATATAGCTGAGAAAGATGTTATGAAATTTTTATGATTTGGTAGTCATTGAAGTAATACAAATTGAAATATGCCTTTGGTCATATCTTTGTACATTCAACAAGCTTTTTCTACATTCCTGGTTATGTTGACCAAAGGGTTTGCATCTTAAGTATAACTTTACAACGGGAAGAAGTTGACAATTTGTCTCATTTCTCTCCCTGTAAAACCGTTTTGAGGACGTCTCCAGGTTGCACAATATGAACACCGATCTTATCTGAGAGCCGATCAAGATTGTCTGATACTGAATAGGTAACATCACTGCAAACGCTGACTTTTGAATTAGAGAAAATAATTTCAGCATTCTGAAGGGTGAAGCCATGAATGATGGGCAATGGGAAACCTTTTCCAAGGTAGGAATTGGCATACGGTATACCGACAGTTTGAACGAGCGTCCACATCACCGGCTGCAATGTGTAAAGGATAGATACATTAGACCTTTTCATGATAACCATGAATAATAACCATTCACCTGATTGAATACTAAGTTCACAACCTGTATCAGATACATTCGAAGATTGCCAATTTTGCTCCACTTCAACGACATTGCCAAGTCATCTAGGTTCACACTGCCACCGAGGTTATTCCCCACAATTTTAATTGAACCCGAGCCGCGGATCACCTGTCATAACCAATGCAACAATATTGGTCAAAGAAAGGGACACAATATTTCCTATCATGCTTTGAAAGCAATTTCTCTTTTTTAATCCAGAACCTATGGAATAAGATAATCTAGAGAAAAACCATGTATTGTGATGAACTTCGTGAAGAAGGAAAACACATTAATGGAACATAGAGACAGCATTACAATAGTCAAAAAACTTAACCAACAAGTAAGTGCCTATTTAAATCTGGCAAAATTTCGATGGATTCCTATCTAAATCTAATTCACAAAAAAGCTTTCTTACAACAATATAACCACACAAAAAATAATTCCTTTAAATCAAAAGAATATAATAAAACTAATTTAAAAACTCATACTGAATATTGATCATTGGGCTGCCCTCTAGGAAACTTGATTTTGGTGAACATATCTGCCACAGTTGTCATGATTGATTAACCATTTGGGGTGCAGAATGAGTGAATGACCGATGAACTTAGTGAAATAAAGCACAAATAACAAGACTATCAAGTGTGCTAGGCCAATGAGATGAAATTAGCATACCAAGGAACCATGAGGTATTTTTAATCAAAACCAAAGAAAGAAAACATAGGTGCAATGAGAATTAAGCAAATTCCATACCAATGAAATGCAGACAACCGGTATCACTTGATCAGCTTCAGCTACATCAATTATCACGTCTGCATAAACGGTGGCATCAATTTTATGCTCGGAAATCCTTACGACTGGCGGAGAAGACAGAGAAATGTTCAAATTCATATCATCATTTGGATATTTCTTGTACAGTTGGGGAATAATAAATCTCCATTCAGCAGTATTTAAAAGAGCCTGCTCCGGTACTTTATCAACAATCCATTTCATAAATTCAGCCTGACACAGAGAAACCTTTATTTTAAGAATATAATATACAAGACATGCTACACTGCAGCACCTCAGAGCAATCAGAACTCAGAAGTCAACAACCTACACTATTATTAACTCTATCTTCGTATTGGTATAATATATGTTCCTTAATAACTTAATTTCTATATGAATTAAAGTCACCATTATATTACCACTTAAATGAGCTAAAGACCATAATTCAACAGTTCTACATGGTATTCTGAACTCACATCATAGTATAAAGCTGAAGCAGAGTTGAACACAGCTTCATCTAATGAAATTCCAAGCATTTTAGACTGATCAGTGCAGAGAACTGAAGGTTGCTGGGTCTGTTGATAGTTCTTAGAAACTGCTGGAACCTTTTTAATATCTGTGAATAACCCATTGATGTCAAATTCAATGGAAGAATTGCTCAATAGAGGATTTTCCACGAAAGATACATTCAAAGAAGCATTATCATCCACGGGGATTTCCTTCGGAAGAGATTGCAGAAATGAATCAAGCTTTAAGATTCCATCTTTAAGTTTATTGGCAATAGCACTTTCCACTGCAGATCCTATCTGCCCCTCAAAGGCATTAATCATTCTGAAAAGTGAAAACAATAGCAATAAATCACCATGAAACTAAACTTTAATCCAGCTTTGCAAAGAAAAATAGCATAGGCAGTGATGAGGTCATTATTTTTATTAGGAAGAATTTGAAGACAGTAAAACCAACACCATAAGCATTTTTCATTAACAAAGGGAAAAGCAGCATGATAATGATATAACCATACAGAAGAAAGAACAGTTCTTTCAAACGCTACCCACAATACAAAAAGATTACATCACCAGAAAACAAACCATGAGTACAGCTAAGAAAAAGTTAATTAATTGATGATATAAATTTAGCATACCCTTGATAAAGCCAAGAAGCTCCTCCATCCAATTTTATGGTGATTTCTTTCACATAACAACCACTCTCCATGAGGGACAACTTCAAAGTTCCTTCATGATTCTCCAAGCCTAATGTAAGCCCCACCTCCATTCCTTCAACCTTATGCATATTGCAGAGGCATTACTCATCAGATTCCAATGCATATTAAAAATAAGCAAACGAGCATATATTCAGAACAGCAACCCGCTTTTGTGGAAAAAGATGACAATGAATGTACCAAATGTAGAAAATCCAGCTACAAACAAAACAGTCTATAAGAAACCAACAGAAAATGCACTGCAGAAACTATAAAGTTCATACTTGAATTGTACGAACAGACCAGCATATAAGTAAAATTAAATTTGAAGGCAAAAGCATAATGCAATTGAAACCTAACTGCAAATATCATAAGTCAACAAAGTAAAACAAACGAGTTAACAAATGAACATGTAATACAAAACTCGTTTCCAGCATAAGAAATGAAACCCACACACAAAAAACCCAAAGACCAACAGATATTTTACCCAAAATCTAAAGTGCGCAAACCAACCAAGAGCAAAGACAGATAAAAGAAATCTCTTTACCAGTTTGGCCTGACGAGAGCTAAAATGAAATTGTAGCAAACATTAAACAATTTTAAACTGAAATCCACATCATTTGGTCTACTCAAAAGTTTTGTTAAACCTGTTCATCAGCATCTTTCCCAAAATTTATGAACCGTTTTTTCAAAAAATTAATTAATTGAAGAGAGAAAAAAGAAATACCTCAACAGAAGCCCTTCCTCCATCAGAAATCTCGAAGGGAAGAAGCCAAGAACTATAAGAATAATTCCAATTCATGGTCAAGTTACAAGTAGTCCCCGAGGCAACAATCGCAATCCCAGAGTTCCCTGGTTTCACATAAGACGACAAAACGTCGATTTTGTAGATAGTAACATTGGAGATAACCATATTAACATTGCCCAGAAATGGGATTCTGGCAGATTTTTCAATGACGGCAGGCAGTTGCAAAGGGATGATGGAAGAGATGGCTTTGTTGACGAGCAAGTCCTTGACGAAATCAAGGCCGTTTTGAGATACGAGGATCGAGGTAAAGGATTCATCTTGGGTTATTGATGATTGAAGCTGAAAATTATTAGCGTGTGAAAATAGGAAGGTTGAGGATATTATTAACAAGAAAAGCAAAGCTACGGATGCCATGGCGGGGGAGGGGAACCGGGGTACGGGTACGGCCGACGTTTACCGTCGATATATATGGTGTTTTATTGACATGATTGGAAATGCGAACTGAGTCGTGCAAGGTTGGATTTTATTTGCGTGAAACACATAAATGGTATACTTTCTTGACATTATTTTGTTGACTCATCTTATCATTAAAAGGTATAAAAAAATATTATCTAATTAATATATTCAGATGTTTCAAATCTATCTTATTTATTAAAAAAATTAATTATCATCATACATTAATTTATTGATTAAAAAATAATAAAGTTATATTTTAATGATATTTATAAACATTGTCTTTATTTCCAAGCACGAACTTGATTATATAATGTTTTAAGTATTAACTCAACCACATAATAATTTAAGTACTAGTTCGATGATATAATAATGTTTACGAGACGAATTTGGAACAATGAATAATCAAATGATTATTTTATAACTTTTATTGGTAAAAAAACTTAACAAAATAATGTTATAGTTAAGGAGTCATTTGTATACTTTACTTTTTAATATATATATATATATATATATATATATAGTTTATTTGTTGAATAAATTATATCAACTGTCACCAATATTTGAGTAAGTTTTCGTTTTCTCCACTGAAGTTTCAAAAGTAACAAATTGATCATTAAAGATCGATTTGTATCAAAATAATCACTAACATTATCAATTTGTAACAAAATGATCATTCCACCTTTATCTCATTAAATTGATGGCGTGGCAACGTCAACAAAAAGTTTAATATTTAGTTTTATCTCTAAACTACAGCTAAACCATCAAATAAGTCCTTACACAACGATTTCATATCTAATTTATCCAAAAACATTCTATTTTTCAGATTTTTTTCTCAAACACCTCACTACCTCCACCATATTCAAACCATAAAAACTATGCTCAAACAAACCCTCTTTTTATGGTAGGTTTCAAATCGCTCTCTAGCTTTAGTCGAATTGTTGTTTAAATAGTTGATTGGACTTTGGGTTTTCATTATTAAACTGATAGTTTAATTTAGGTTTTGTTCAGCATCATGAATCTGGTTGAAGGCATTGGTGTTACCGAGATCCACAGTTTTTCATGCTATTTTGTTGATTTGCATAACTTTCTTCTTGTGTCGTGCAGGTTGGTGATGGTACTACAACTGTTGCACCGCTAACCGTAGAAGTTTTGAAAGGGGCCAACCCTTTTGTTGAGGATATATGGAGTCCACCCTCAAGATCTTATTCGCAGTCATCCAACTGCTTGCTGTTTGGTTATGGAATTTTCTATTTCATGAAAGAATTTGATTTTTGGTGGGTTAAATTGAGTAAATTGAAAAGTATATGGAATGATTTAGAACATTTTGATTAGGACTTATTAGTAAGAATGGAAGAATGAGAGGTAATTTGGTCTTTTTAATGGAATAAATTTAATATTCATTTAAATAGGGTTATTAAATAAAAGGGGAATAGGAGAAATAAGGGAAATGTCTGAAGTGTTATATTCTCCTTCTTCATCCTCACATCCCGAGCCCCCCGTAGAAAAGGTAAGACTTTAATTAGTTGGTTTTTCCTTTCGTTTTTTTGGTTGGTTTTGAAACCTTAAGTATTATAGAGGCTTAAGAAAAGTTCAATGAGGATTAAAACTAAAAGATGAAGGTTTTATTTGAGATTTAAGATAATGGGTTTTTAAAGGATTTGATGAAATTTTGTATGATACTAAAGTTTAAAGGTATATTTGACTTGTCAAATAGGTAAATAAGAGATTGAGAGCTTTAGAAGTGGTTAAAAACATGTTTGAAATTTGGTTGTGATTTTAGTTTTAAAGGGTTATTTGGAGTTCTTGGATGTTATAGGAAGATTTATGGACGTAAGATAGTTGGTTCAATTAATTATGAGTTTATTGGTATATTTGGGGATAAACATAGGAGATTTAGGCAGAAAATTGGTAAAAATCGAGGTGAACTATATAAAATCTAGTTTAGGGTATCGGTACTGGAAGAACAGTTCCGATACTATAGGTTTAAATTTGAGGATTATGATGAACATGATAAACAGTATCGATACCTATGCAAGTAGTATCGATACTAAAGTAGGGTATCGATACCAAGAGGAAGGTATCGATACCATTACTGAAAAATGGATTCCATAATGCAAAAATGGTATCGATACTGAAGGGAGTATTGGTACCATAATATAGAAGTATCGATACCATAGAAGGGGTACCGATACTAATAAACCTGAAATTGTAGGTTAAGATGAGCTTAAATAGAATTCGAGAATAATAGTACTTTTGAGTATTTTTAATTTGTATAAATGTAAGAAATTATATTTACAATTGTATTGTATGTGTGATTATGGATGCTTGTGTAAATCGTAATCAAGCTCCTGAGTCAAGCAAACAGAAAGGCA
Organism: Hibiscus syriacus; assembly: GCF_006381635.1. Classification (NCBI taxonomy): domain Eukaryota; kingdom Viridiplantae; phylum Streptophyta; class Magnoliopsida; order Malvales; family Malvaceae; genus Hibiscus; species Hibiscus syriacus. The sequence continues at coordinate 3,875,644 of NW_024063138.1, read as the reverse complement.
AGGATAAAGTCCTCGATTAGTTGAATTTACATTCTGGGCATGATAGCCAGCCAAACCAGGTGAGTGCATTCATTACGTACTTATATGTTATGACAGTCATAGATGAATTTTGTTTAATGTACGTATTGCATTTACTGAATCGACACTAAGTGTGCAGCCCACGAAATTCATAATAAGTTTATGAATGACCATATCGGCACTAACTGTGCAACCCACAAAATTCATAATAAGTTTATGAAAAACCATATCGGCACTAAGTTGAAACCCACAGAATTCATAATAAGATTATGAATGACCATATCGGCAGTAAGTGTGCAACCCACAAAATTCATAATAAGTTAATGAATGATCGTATCGATACTAATTGTGCAACCCACGAAATTCATAATAAGTTTATGAATGACCGTATTGGCACTAAGTGTGCAACCCACTGAATTCATAATAAGTTTACGAACGACCGTATCAGCACTAAGTGTGCAACCCACGGAATTCATAATAAGTTTACGAACGACCGTATTGGCACTAAGTGTTCAACCCACAGAATTTATAATAAGTTTATGAACGACCGTATTGGCACTAAGTGTGCAACCCACGAAATTCATAATAAGTTTATGAACGACCGTATCGACACTAAGTGTGCAACCCACTGAATTCATACTGAGCTTATGAATGACTGTATCGGCACTATGTGTGTACCCCAAATAACTTATAATGATTTGAAAACAATAAATTCGTATTTTGATAGTTATGATATATTGATGTATTGATTTCACCTCATTAGTGTTATTGTCTCACTAAGTAAATAATTAACGTATGCTTATTTCACACGTAGGTTTTAGCGAGCAAAGTAAGGAGTGCATCTGACTTTATCATTTAAGGATTGCCTCATCAGTAATTGTACGAAAACTACGTCTACTTTTGATGTTGTTAGCTGGCATGTAATAGATTTATTATAATGCTCTGAAAAGGTATTTTGACTTATGATGATGTAAAAAATTAAATATGTTCGAGCCTTTTAGATATGTTTACATATTATAAGTAAATGAATGTTTTAAATATTAAATTAAAATGTTTTATGAATGGAAACAAAAAAATTTTACGGGTTCTTCAAAAGCTGAAAGTTTTAAAAGTGATGTGACATGTATGAATCGTGTACAAAAATGTTTACGTGAATTGGGTGTTATATTTATTGGTATCAGAGCTACATATTTAGCTGATTCTCAGTCAAAACTGTGTGTATTTTACTGTAAAAAGGGTTTACATGCCATTAGAGTGTTGATAATCATTTTTACCGATAACCATATCCCAAACGTAAACCTATGAAGACCTGGGTATTCGAGTCAAATATGCTTCGAGTGTCCTTACACACTATAGAGTTGCACGAAGTGTCTTTACACAGTAGAGTGTTAATACACATAAGGTCTTGCCCACCATATGCACTTAGTGCCCTTACACACTGTACTGTTGCACTAAATGTCCTTACACACTAGTGCTAATAAAAACTTGATGATGTTGTACTTTATGGCATGCCAACTATACCTTGTCCTTCAACGACTTACTTGGGCATATAGATAATTTATTTCATCCATGGCATAATATATCCATATAATTAACATTGGGATAGTTCATACCCGAAATAACATTCATGGCATAATATCATATTTATCAATGATCAATGCATTATGATTTCACACTTTGACATATTAAGGTCATGTTAATATTATGATAAATGACATAATATAATGTTGGTATAAACAAGATAGACTCATAGCAAGTCTTTCTGATGATGTATAAAACATCTATGTACAATGTCATGCATGCATTGCACTCACCTTAACACTTTATATATTTTAAAAGATATGCCTCACTAAGTTCCAAACTTAATCACTATCAAAATCACCTTTTATACTCGATTTACTTCGATCACAAAGTCAATCACGATCTGTACAAAATCACAAATTTCTATCGATAAATATGTTAGTATTGTACTAACATAAATACATTTTCAAAACAAAATCCATAATTATACTTTAAACTTATTCACTATCAAAATATTTCAACACTTATTAATTCTTTTAATATTGGCACAAACTTTTCCAAGTTATATAAAATGGTCCTTCACCATTTTACCACTTAATTTTCCATACCAAAATTCCAAAATTGAAATAATTACTAACCAAGTACATTTACAAAGGCATAATTACATTTAAATACCCCAAACTATTCGAATATTGCATAAAAATCACTAAACTTCCTAAACTACCATAATGATCCAATTTCGCATTCTAACCCTTATTTCGATTCCCAAATAGCAATTTCCAGCATAGTACATCAACTATTAAATAATTACATAATAACCTATCATTTTCTAAAATTATTGATTTGGTCCCCCAACTTTTCTAAATTTACCAAATGGTCCTCAAATTTTTATAAGGCTTCTAGAATACTTCTTACATCATTTCCAGACCTTGCATAATTTTTCCAAAATTTTTATCATCCATTTAAGCCAAGGTTGAATACTTCAAAAGTTCAAATCTAGGGTTTTTCATATATTTTTTTTTCTCGATTTTGATTCGATTCAAGCATGAAATCAACCTCAATCCAACCTTATAAAATCTCTAAAATCAAAGACCTACTGAATTTCATCAAAACATAAAGTTTCCTTTACTTTAGGGTTTGGTGGAAAATTTAGGAAGCATTTCTAGGATGATTGAACATGTTTGAATCATCAAACAAGCTTAGAAATGAATCTACAACCTCAAAAACATCAAGATTCATCATCAATTGCATAAACCCTAATATGAACATAAAACAAGATTAGCAAGCATAAATGGTATCAAAAGATAGTGTTTTTCCCGTAGAATAATTATATTTCACGTCATGATCCAAAATCTAAAGAAAATTGCTCAAAAATTGAAAAGAAAATTTCTCTTACCTATGGAGAAGGTTCACTGCTTGGAGAGAAAGATGAACAAATATGCATGGAATTTTATATTAATTTAATGCTAATTTATCTTTAATTTAAGATTATATGAATATTAAATTCATTTAATTGGGAAAATACCAATTTACCCTTAATAAAACTTCATATTTACCATCAAACCAAGACACATCAACCTTATCATCTTCCAAAAGTCAAAGATGAACAAAATACTTCCCCCTTTACCATTTTGTCCATGTAACTTTCCAAAAATTGTAATCTTGTCACTTTAATCCAACGGTCAAAATTTAACATGGAATTAAATCCTCAAATCCAACGGTTTATATGATTTTCCATCATTTTAAAATGTGGAAATAATATTTTTCAAGCCTAATTTAACATCCTTCAAATTTTCTCAAAATTTCTATTCGATCTGATTTACCGAATTTTTTTCAAACTTTATCACTTTATAGCTTTTAATACAAAATTCGTATGAAAAATATGATTCTCATAGAAACATCATTCTTGGGGGTAAACTATACATTTATGGGGCCAAATTACGTAACTTTTTAAAAGTATACTTTAGTTCCTAAATTTTTCCAAAATTTATACTTTGGCCACTTAACTAACAATTTTAACGTTTTGGTCACTAACCAAAATTTGGGGTATTACATCAAATGTCAATTGCATTAAAACAAATAATTAACAATGAATTGAATCTATATTTTAATCGATTATAAAAATAAGCACATGAATTCGAAATGATAAAACTAAAAATTAATATTAAAACTAATTTCGCAAAGTACATTAAAGGCCAGAACAGAGAAATTGCAACTTTTCTCTCGATTTGTTTTATGCGGTGGACCCAAAATCTTTTATAGATTGATTATGCGATGAAACAATAATATCTCTTAATCAATCGAAGGTAATATAACTAAGTAACAAACAAAATTAAGGTTGTCGCAAGTTTTAATCTCTAAATAATGAACTCTAAAATTAATTTATTTCCAATGATTCAATATGACATTCGATGATACCACTAGTAAGAAAAAATCATAATTAAATATAAAATTAATTTAGGATCTAATTATGTTAAACTATCAAGAATAAAATAAATACTAGATTTGCGGAAGCATTCCTAAATCCATCGTTGGAGATTACCTAGAACCTTGAGATCTTGAAGGTTGCCTTCCGATTGTAATCTTTCAAGAAGATAGAATTCTTGAGATCTTGGGGACCATAACCCTTTGTATAGCTGATTGAATCAGTTATTGTTTGTAATTACAACTATGTCCCTAATTGAATTATAAATACAACTTTAATAGAATCTTCACTTTTATTTCCATGACACTTATTACCTTATGACTTTGTAACATAATTGGTCATTTAATTTATTCATATTTTATGATAACAATATACATTATAAATATGTGCACATAATTATAAATTTTAATACAATATTTTAAACAAGTGTCTCCATTGAAAATCAACATGGTTCCAATTTGTATTATGTAAGAGATTAGACTGAAGCCAATCGAAAAGATCCAAGGAAAAAAAAAAACTTATCTTGGATTGATCGAGAACCAATTATTCCCAAATGATGTGCGTCGATTAGCAATCTCAGAGGATATGCATGATAGTCTCCTCACTATTGCAATATACTGGATAGTTGGGGTACGTAGAAATTTGTTTCCTTGCACTCTCGGAATTAGTCATAATTCTCTGGTCAAAGACCAACCAAAGAAAATGTTTCACACGTTTGGGGTCATCATAGTTCCAGGCTATACTTTAGGTTTTATTATAGGCATGCCATCTATCATGTCGTAGGTGTAAGTAGGTCGAGTGGACAATGCATTCACCAGTTTACTATGAACGCCAAGTAGGTCGATCCTTACCCATGTCATCTCTACTAGGAGGAGTTCCAATGACCCAATAAAATGTTTCAGCATCGAGTGGCCGCTTAAGGAGCTGCAGATTCCAATTACCTTCATTAGTGGTGTAATCTTGAACGGGCATGGGAGTCAAGAATTTGACTCTAAACAACAACACTCATTATCGAGTTATGAACATGTATCCCTGTATCCTTCTAGAACATGGTGTTCCTCCCATTACTAATGGACCAACAAGTATTATCATAAATAAACTTCTAGATATGGTACAATGATTTCCAAACAAAAGAAGCATTCTTAACATCAATATAAGCAGGCATGCATTCATGAATTTTAAATTTGGACTTAAGAACCTTAACCCATAAAGCATCTGGTTGCGTAGTAAGCTTGTTACCCAATTTCACCAAAAACCCTTGTTTTGCGTATGGAAAGAATGGATAATGAGTCCACCATAGCTAAGAGTCTTGATGTAAGCCTATCCACAACCTTCAATGAAGAAGATAATAGATAGCCTTATTGAATTGTCTCGATCTAGGAAAATGATAGCAAGAATTACTCAAAAATTTACAAGTATGGCTGCAAATAAGAAAATATAGAAACAAGATTAGAATATGTAATATAATGAAGATAAGTAAATGGAAATGAAATGTAGTAGAGATAGAAATAGAGTTGTTGCAGAAGTTGATAGTTGTAATGGTGGCCTTCAATGGATGTTGATGATGAAGATGACTTGATGTTGTTGTATGAACGGTAATGGAAGATGGTTGAAAGAATGATAATGGAAGATGATAAAAGGATAGTATATTAATTAAGTTAAACAATAAATTATACTAAAGAGTATAGCCCCTAACCTCTATAAACTTAACAAAGGGGTGGTGAGAAGGACTTAAACCCATTAGATATATGATCTAGGAATTATAAGTATCGAGATGAAATGAATGACGCCACAAGTATAAAAATTATAGTTGTTTGATCGATATAGTTCTCAAATAACTTTGAAGAGATATTTAACTCACAAAGTAAATTTATATAAATTGAATAATATCTACAAATGATGAAGCCATTCCTATTTATAGGAAATAAAAGGCTTGGCCGAATAGACACCTAATGTTTTAGCTAGATACATGTTTTAAATGAAAATACATAATGATTAAGGCGAATGAACAAGTCTTTTAGCCTTAATGTTGGTTCAACAACTCCTTCATGAATGTGCATGATGTTTCGACTAGAATGGATGAACATCTCCCTTGGTCGAATGGTCTTGTGATGATTCATTTTGGCACGAAGGATTAAGCATGTGCATAGTGTGTTCACATGGTGTGGACGAATAGTCATAAGGCTTGTCTCAAACCTCTTCGAGAATTAAACCTCCTTTTGATGAGATATCTTCACCAACGTGCACTTAAGTGTTATGACATCGGCATGGACAGAAACTTTCACGAAAGGTCACAATGTTTGGAAGGTAACCTTTCATGTTTGAGCTAGTTCCAAAGTGATTGAGCTGAAAGTAAAATGGTCATAGGTGAGTTGTATCATGATGAGTCTTTTGGCAGCTCCTCGTGAAAAGTCATATCCTGGAAATGAACCTCTTCATGAAAAGGTACGATTTGTGAAAATTTAACTTGTCCCATATTTTAAGTACTCTGATGTGTGATGATGATGATGCAGCTCCTCAACTGATTTGAGTAGCCTACCTATCTCAAAAGTCTAGCTCAAGTCAGCTATGAGCTCAGAGTGCAGCTGACAATGTTTCTCCAAATTGATCCTTAGCTTCCCCAAAGTTGCCTTGTTAAGTTCCCATAGCTTTGGACTCCATTTGCTAGCTTAAGTCACCTCCCAATCTGTGGCCGCCTATGTACCTTAGCAAAGAAACATAATATAAGGTAAGTAATTCAAATAATAAACATATAATATATAAATGTGGACTATAGGTTATAATAATAACTCATGCATTATATGATAATGAATAAATATTTTTATAACTATAGATTATATGCATGAATATCAATCAATGATGGAAACCATAGGACATAATGAATGAATGCACATGTTATGATAATTCAAGTATAGTCTAATATGCAAATGTATGCTCATAATAATATATAGTGCATAAATGAGTAAATATAAAATAAAGTAAGATAGAACTCCCTTAGATTGGGCTTGATGGATCTTCAATGATGTGAGTATGTCATGAAGAAAGTTGATGCTAGACAGGATCACATCATCCCCTTCTTTTAGGTGATTTGTCCTCAAATCGAGAGGGTTCTTCAATGAGAATTTATGTGTTGTTTGTGTAATCAAATCATGCTTGGATGATGAAACAACTTCATGAAACTTTCCTTTGAAGTAGATGTCTCCAAAAGAGTTTTCTTCGAAAAGATCTTCCAAACATCTCTCTTTTGGATAGACGTTCCTAACAAGTTCCTTTTCGGAAACATCTTCTTTAAGAGACACCTTATTTGAAGAGTTACCAACTCGTTCATCCTGCAAAATGAAAAAAAGAAATCTTTAGAGACCTTGGTTAGCAAAGGGTATGTTAATCATAGATAACTTCGAATGATACTTCCCATTCATCTCTTTATGTGAAAAGACATATATCCATTTGATCTCTTCTTGGTGTTGATTTGAAGCATCACGTCCATTGTAGTAGGAATATGTCTTTTGGTTCAAAACATCATGTTCTTTGGAAAAGGTATTTAACTCTTTATCTCTACTCCTTGAACCATCATGATGGTTTATGAAGATTCTTGACCTTTGTAATCCTTCAAGTATGTAGAAGATGTCAATTCCTTTAAGCTTTGTACCTTTCCAAATAATGGCTTTTGAGTAGGTAGATAATGCTCGCTTCATCTCCTCGAATTGATGATCACAAGCAATAACACTACCATGTAAATGATTCCATGTACTGCAAAATAAAATTAAGTTAGTACATGAAACATCATTAACAAAGTGAATGAACACACAAGATTCATTGAAGCTCATGAATAAAATTTGGTTCGTTGAAACTTCCCTTTCATAAGGTTCATTGGATCTTGAATATAAGGTAAATAAACTTTGAAGGTTAATGAACATGTTCTTTGGAGTTTCAAGTGACACATCTTTTGGAATTTCAAAAGAAATGATGCCTTAATCGTCTTGTATGTCCCTTGGAATAACCTGCAAACTCAAAGAACAAATAGAATAAAAAAATTGATTAGTAGAAAGCAAACATTTCTTCTTCTCACATTTTTTTCTCTCATGCTCATGTTTGTTTTCAATTCTCTATTCAATCTCACATTCTTTTTGAATTTTCTCTTCACTCTATTGTTTTGTTAGAATGTTTTCTTCACTCTCACACTCATGTTCATCTTTACTCTCAATCTTTTCAATGCCCTCGTTTTTATTTTCAATCACTCCAATGATTTTCTTGCACAAAGTCTCATTATCAACTACAAATGTCTTGGTTTTATCACAACGTTCTTATTACATGGCATCAAAGTTTTTCTTTAGATGGTGTTGATCTTGAAGAACTTGTTGTGATGATAAATGAGTTAACGTGATTCGCCTTCTCCCATATATGAATGAGTAACGATTTAAGAATCCATCATCAGTGGCACTTTTACCAAATTGCCACGGTCTTCTAAGTAGTAAATGAGTTGTGCATAGTCTGAGCTATTGATAACTCCGCAAAAGATAGTGTTCTGGGTCTTTTTACTTAGGTTATTGTTTTCCTAAAAGCTATTTGTCATAGCATTTTATTTGTTTACAGTTGCATGTAGTATACAATTTCATATGGTGGATAAGTTTTGCCAAGGTAAAATTTATTTTTTTAATTGATGCCGCTGAAGAATGAGGTTGTTTGCTGGTTGTGTTGATGAAGGAAATGATGAAGGAGGAATTTATTTGTCGAGGCAAAGAAATTATCCAGTGCTAGACGACAATGAGGAACATATTTTCTGGCCAAGGCAAGATTTATGTTGCACGTCTGATGTGGCTCAACAGAACTGCTGACTTCACTTGCCCAGATTCATCCTCGTGTGTAATGATACCCTAATCAAGGAAATTGACCACTTTCACCTGTTATGTCATTTATAAAGTGGGTTTGTCAACAAGAGTATTTAGGGATTTTCCAAGGGAACCAAACCCTAGAAATTCCCACTATAAATACTCCATTATAGCTTTTCAAAAAACTGCACAATCAATGAGAGAATATACCCTAGGCTTGAAGTAAACAGCTCCAGCACCCTACCTTTCTACCGTTCCCCACTCGACCTTCCTTGGCGCCCTCCATAGTTGGGCTTCATCAGAGCAGTGATCAGGCCCTCGAGAGGGGCTGGCCACTGGAACAGACATGGTGGTGGTCAGAATGTCATGATAGAGCTCTTATTTTGGGATTTTTTTATTCCTTTGTTCTTCATATTCATATCATGTTAAGGGTTGTACTTAAAGAATGATTTTTGGATGATATTCACCATACCATGAACTGTTTTACTTGATGTTGGTTTTTGTTTTGTCAAAACATTATTTGCTTGTTAATGAATGATGCATTTTGTTTATGCTAAGTGTTGTTTTGTTCATTGTTTAAATATTTTTCCTTGGCATTGTAAGAGCTTTAGAGAGATTACCTGGTGGTTTGGAAAAATATTCTTAGACTTTGTAAGAGTTTTCGAGATATTGTTATTCTTCTAGGAGTTAGGGTAGATCTACATGAAAAATGAAACTAATCCGGGGTGGTGAGGTTCTAATCTGCCTTAGAGATGAGGATAAAGTTTCATTTTACTAAAAAGGTTAAATGCTTGGGTAAGATATGCAAAGACTATAGTTTACGCTGAGGGGTATTACCACAATAACAGTTTGACAAACCAAGGTTGTAGTTCATGCCGAGTAGTATTGTTGTAGTAACCATCCTTGAATACTCTAGTAATCCTATTGGGCAACCTAAGCATAGCACACTAAGGTATTCCATACATGGAATAACTTTTTTCCATAGAAAAATCAATCTAAGTGCTCTGCACAAAGTCTGATTGTGTGAGGTTTTTCTGAATATATTGAACTCAACATTTTTATTTGCTTTGACAAAAAAAATTGTTTACTTTTGCATAATTTTCTTGCCTCACCAAACTTTTCTGCACACCACACTATACAATATTTCTTGCCTCGACAATACTTTTATATATGTTTATACATTTGATCCCGCTTGCTTTCCTTTTCGATAAGAACCATAAGACTAGCTTGTGACACCTAGTTATAGTTGTAGCAAAACAATAAAAATTCACACCAATTCTTGTGGAGATGATACTCAACTTACTACTATATTACTTGCATTGATTGTGTACACTTGCACAGATTTGCTTGCCTTAGCATAGGCATTTATAAGCGATCAAGTTTTTGGCGCTGTTATCGGGGATTTGTAACTGGAGGAATTTTGATAATTTCTTCCATAGCAATTTTTATTTTCTTGTCACATTTTCTTTCTTTATTTTTGACTTGTTTTTGTTTATTATTTTTTTTAGGTTTTTTTCATTTCATGAACAGGAGATCTGCTGACTAACCAATAATACCATTTAACTCTGAGATCTAGCAGTCATACAGACAAAGGCGACATACTCAACGTGCTAGATACTATATGAATCGACTGTAGTATCAAGCTCATAACCCTATAGAAGACCAGGTAGATATTAATGTCGCAGCAAATAATATTCTCCAAAATGTTGCAAGACCACGAGCTATACGAGATCACTTAAATCATATTCTCAATGATACCCTAGAATCGTGGCACCAGAATTACAGGTAGCTGACTTCAAACTCAATTCGGTGATGTTCAACATGTTCGATTTTATCAGTCAGTTTGGCAGCTTGCCTAATGAAGATGCTAGAAAACATGTGCGTTATTTCCTTGAGGTGTGCGACTTCTCTAGATAACAAGGTGTACACGAGGACGTGCTGAAACTAAAGTTATTCCCATACTCTTCGTACGACCGAGAAAGAGCATTGTTGAGTGGAGTCTCATCCGACTCAATGGAATCTTGGGCTGACTTATGCAAAATTTCCTGCTTGGATACAACATGCCCAATATACACACTCAGCTCCGCAATGACATTGCAAGTTTTCGCCAAAGCTATGACGAATCTATGTATGAGTGATGGGACATATACAAGAGTTTGTTTCTCAAGTGCACTAACCATGGATTCCACAACTGGACTCAGGTCGTCATGTTTTACAATGTTGCCAATGCACCTACTCGCTTGATGTTAAATGCATCGGTGAATGGCACCTTGCTTGACAAATCACCCGAGAAAGCCTTTGATATCCTCAATCGGATAACCAATAATGACTATCAAATCTCTTCTACAAGGCTTGGAACCGACAGAAAAATATCTAGGGCGTATGAACTTGACAGTAAGGAATCAGTTTCAGTCCAACTTTCTGCCATAACTAACATGCTGAAAAATTTGCAACGTTCTAGTGAGGTGAAAGAAGTCAAGGCAACTAACTCAGCATGCATTTTCTGACGCAACAACCATCATGAGAATGAATGCCCAGAAAACCAAGAGTCCATGAATTTTGTGGGAAAATTCAACAGAAGCAACAACAACCCCTACTCTAATACATACAATCCTGGATGACGACAACATCCAAATTTTTTGTGGGGTAATCAAGGGAACAACAATGACAATTATGCATGCAATTTTAATAGGTCACAACAAAACATTTATGAGCAGTCAAGTTAGAAACATCAACAGATGCTCTGGCAAGGTAACAATAAAAGTAATGCATCTTCGTCAAATTTTAACTCCATTGAAGCTTCACTGCAGGAATTTATGGCCTCCACAAAAGATTTAATGACTTCAATAAAAACCTTGATACATGAGCACTCATCGACAATTAAGAATCAAGGTGCTTTATTACAAAGCCAAACAACTCTATTTCAAATCCATAGATCATCATTAAGATCATTGGAGAATCAAGTGGGCTAAATAGCCACAATAGTACTTTCTCGGCCGCAAGGAACCCTCCCTAGTGATACTCAAGTCACTAAGCCTCATAAGAAGAAGCAATTTAGTGCGCTTACACTTAGGAGTTGTACCTGAATTAATCTTTATGATAAGTTTGGGGGAGAGAAGCAAGAAATTTCTCGCCAAGGCACTACACATCAAGAATATGAAGATCTAGATAAAATTGTTGAACAATAAGAACTGCTTAAGGAGAAAGAAAAGGACGCAACTTCAATAAGTCATCACATTGATGCTAAAATTTATTTGCCAAGGTAAAAGTTTCATCACCACCTGCAGAGGATAAAGTTAGACCCCCACCACCCTTCCCTCAGTGGTTGAAGAAGCGTAATGACGAGATTCAGTTCAAAAAGTTTGTTGATGTTGATGACCAATTGCATATCAATGTTTTCTTACTTAAAGCCATTGAGCAAATGTCTTCCTCTGCCAAATTCTTGAAGGACGTTGTCACAAAAAAGAGAAAGGTGAGAAGAATAGAAATTGTTGCCACGATAATAGAATATAGTTTGGCAATGAATAAACTTTCGCTGAAGCAAAATGATCCTAACAGCTTTATTATACCATGTTTCATTAGTGAAAAATATTTGGGAAAAGCTCTTTGTGACTTGGAGTCAAGTGTAAATATGATGCCTAAGTCCATATTTTTAAAGCTTGGAATGGATAATGGTCTACCAACAACCGTGATTCTACAACTAGCTGACTGATCATACGCTCGTCCTGACGGTAGAATTGAAGATGTTATTGTTAAAGTGGAAAAGTTTGACTTTCCAGCAAATTTCCTAATTTTAGATTGTGAGGCCGATGATAATGCATTTATTATTCTATGGCTCCCCTTCCTAGCTGTCGGGCGTATTCTAATAGATTGTGAAAAATGAGAGTTCACGATGAGGGTGGTTGATCAAAGCGTCACGCTCAATGTCTTCAACACTCTTAAATACATTGATGATTCTGAAGAATGCCATTACATTGAAGATATTGATTCAATGGAGGAAGCTGGAATAAAAAATTCTGACCAAGTTGAATTTTTACATATCGACGAGTACGACAATCTATGGCAAGACAAAATTTCAGAAGGAAGAGTGTAAAAAATTTTCCACGATGATGTTTTACATCCAGAGGGATACAATAATTTTTACCCAGGTGAAATTTTTCTGAACGAGGCATACAAAGATATTTTCTTCGAAAAAAGTTTTTTGATTGAAGATGATCAAAGACATACTAAAGATTGAGCAAATACGGAGTCTGAGAAGAATTCATTGGCGAATGAACAGTCTAGTTTACTTCAAGCTAGACCATGTATGAGATTTGAACCCCTTGATTTTAATGAATTTTTTCCTCCAAAACCTTTGCTGCAGCATGCAACTACCTTAGAACTTAAATCGTTTCCATCACATTTGAAATATGTGTATCTAGGTAGTGATAATACTTTACCAGTTATAATTTATGTTAGTCTAACCCCCGAGCAAGAGGGTAGCTTGTTGAATATTTTTTCACAGCAGAGAAAAGCTCTAGGTTGGACTATGATAGACTTAAACGAATCAGCCCTACAATATGCATGCACAAGATCCAGCTAGATAATTGTCATAACAACTCAGTGGAACCATAAATGAGACTTAATCTGATAATGAAAAAGTGGAAATGAAGGAAATCATCAAATGGCTCGATGCTGGGGTGATCTATCCCATATCCAATAGCTCTTGGGTCAGTCTAGTTCAATGTGTGTCGAAGAAAGGTGTGTAGTGACTGTGGTAAATAATGAAAATGATGAGTTTTTGCCTACTGGAACCGTCACGGGCTGGTAGATTTGCATGGATTATAGAAAGCTCAACAACGTAACAAAGAAAGACTACTTCCCCCTTCCTTTCATCGATCAAATGCTTGATCCGTTAGAAGGCAAGGTATTTTACTATTTCCTTAACAAATATTATGGGTATAATCCGATCTCCATAACACCTGAGGATCAGGATAATACCACCTTCACCTGCTCATATGACACTTATGCTTTTAGAAGAATGTCGTTCAGACTATGCAATGCTCTGACAACTTTTCTGATGTGTGTGATTGGCCAAGTAACATCGACTTCAAGAGAATTTCAAGTCGAACCTTATTAGGTATAGATAGACTTCAAATTAGATCATTTCGAATAAATTACTTCGCGTTTTTGACAAGTGACGTCTAATTATAATTGTATTATATATAATATATTAATATAAGATATATGCTTATAGCATTATATGTTTATAACCTTTTAAATCACAAATAATATTAAATAAATAAATTTCAAGTAAAAAAAATATCATCTTAATTGTATTTATAAGTCAAATTTATCCACGATTTTTTCTCGACATTTATTTGTTTATTATCACTATTTTTTATTTTATAATATCATTTTTAAAAAAATATTTTATATTTTTAAAATTAATTTTTCACAATAATTTTTACAAGCTCTCAAAAACAGTAGTAAAACATAAAAGAAAACGGACATCTAAGCTGTTTTGCTTGACCATATTGGTCCTGGGTTTTTTTTTTTTTTTTTGCCTAATAAAACAAATGTGTAAATTATTTGGGAAAGTAGGGTAAGTAGAAGTTTATTTTGGGAGCTACTGTATTTTTTATAGTGTTCGTGAAATTCGTCACGTCGACGTTATGAGTTTTAATAAAAAAATATTTTTTATTCAAATTCGTCCCCTCGAGATAACGATTTCCAATAAAATATAATTTTTATTAAAATTTATTACATCGAGTTCCATGCACTGCAAAAAATATCGTATATCCCAAAATAAAAGTGTATGTGTCTTATTTTTATAAATTTATTTTTCAGGCTGCCCTATTTGGGCAAAAAAAACCTATTGGTCCCATTGTTGGACTTGTTGGATCCATTGGGCTGAAGACCCATGTTGTTCGGATGATGCCGTATAATGCTCGGTTTCAATTTGGAATAACTGGTTTAAAAGTTCAATTCGACATTTTAACGATAAACGTTTGCATTATTTATGGATCCCAGATATATTTTAAGGTAGATATTTAAATTAATAATGTATAATTTTTATACGATATATAAATAAATAAACTTTTAGGATAGACATAGTTAATAAAATAGATAATTAATCAAATAAAATTTGAATTTTAATACGTACACGTAATTACTTCAAAACAAGCTGCACGCGCCGCTGTTTGCACTCCGGTCGGCTGTGGCGATTAGTCGGGCACTGGACTCTGGTGCGAAACAAATGTTTTTGTCGTATACACTGTAATCTGTATAGTGTTAATTGTTAAGCCGGTCTTTGATTTGCAGTGCGTTAGCTTAATTAAAACGCACTCGTCGGCGTAAATACTGTGAGTTGTCGCCGGCGAACCCAAAATCTTCCAATTTCGAATAAAATTACTGTGATGATAATCATGGGAAGCGTTGAACAAATAAAGGGTTGGTATAAAACTTCAAGAAACTCAATACTTTACTCATTACATGATATTAAAAATTCTGGTCCAGGGAATCATGATGAATGCATATGCATGCATGGCCCCATTTACCACCTACTAACTTTTTTTTTTAATAACTACCGATATTCGGTCTATCTATCGATTAATTCGGATTTAGTATTACTGAGGCAAAGACGACCTTTCAAACACATATTACTATATTCATAATCTTCAAGATTATAATCTCTTATCTTACTTAAAAGATTTACTATTTCACTTCACTAAACCAACTTATTATTGATTGGTCTATCTACTAATTAAACATTAAAATCAAATCTATATATTAAAATATAGACATAATGATAAAGTTAGCATTTAACAATATCTACGCACTTTGATATTTATTATTTTCATAATATTTTAATTAAGTGTTTTATTTTAGTTAAAATAATCATTTTTGAATGAAAAAATAATGAGTTAACATATATTGTTATTGTTATATTTTTATATGTTTTTTTATTGTTGTTGTGATAAATATTACATTGTCACTTTAGGTGATGTGATACATATTATGTCATTATTTTAGATTTCGTAACATATGACATATTATCATTTTTGGTTAAGTGATACATGTCATCACTTTAGGTGAAGTATCACATACTTTGTCATTATTTTGGTGGTCTAAAATACATGACATATCATTGCTTTAGGTGACATAATACATGTCATATAATTAATTTATCATATGTTAAAATATCGTATTAATAACATGTATTAATTATTAGTCAATTAATAAACTTCATCTAAACCAACAACCAGTTGGTCTAGTGAGATTAGGTACTAGGTCCATTAAGTAAGGTTAGGGTTCGAACCCTGGTGTTTGCGAATGGAGAAAAATGGGTTGGGATGGTCGCCATTGCCTCCGCAGTACCCGATCTGGATTAGTTTGTAAATAAATCGGATATCAGTGATTAATTCAAAAAAAAATCATCTAACAAAAATTATTTTAATTAAAAGTTAAAATATTGACTATATCTTATGTTTTTAATTATTTTAACTAAAATTATTTTTAAATTAAATAAAAATGAAAATAATCATATCTTATGTATTTTGAAATGAGTGATTAAAAGTGGATAAAAATAAATGATTATTCGTGTAGTTAACTCTTAATTTTGTTATCATGTACAAAATATTACTTAAATTAATTGAAATACAATGAGATGAGAGAGGGTAGGAGATGAACATGAGGGCACGTGGTGGGTGTGGTGCGAGACAGGTGTTTTGAGTTCATTTCCATTACGAGGGGCAGCAGCAACGCTCCACGTGGGCTCGGGGTGCGGCCCTCCACCGTCGAATCGGGGAATTGCCCGGGAGGAGCAAATTACCCAATTTGAAGAAAAAAGGGATCACGTGGGAGAGTGTTGGACAAAAAGGCGGGGGAACAAATCTCGAGCCACGATGACTGGCAGCGTACGAAGTTTTGAGTTACCAAACATGTTGCTTTTGGGATCCACAAAATGTATGCGTTTGGTTCACGGAATGTAAGATTATCAGTGGGAATAAAAGATTATCAGGGAATAGGATTACTGTGAATGTTGTATTTTGTGTTTGGTTGGTTTAGCAGGAATGTAAGATTACCGTGTTTGGTTAAAGAAATAAAATATTATTAGAATGTATATTTGACCAAATTATCCTTATTATATATTTATTTTTTAACAAGTTGTAAAATATTTATATATATATTTTTATAAAATTTATATATTTTTTTAAAATTTAAATTCATAAAATTTATATATATTTTTTACAAAATTGAAAATATAAAAAGGTTTAATGAAAGGGTAAAATTTTATTTTAACCTCTGAACTTCATATAAAATTTTAATTATAGGTTTTTTTTGTAAATCTAAAATAGTTTAAGGATAAATTTGTAATTTAATATTCGTAAAAAATTTATTCAATGATAGAATAAATTTATTATTCAATGATAGAATAAGGATAAAAAAAAAAAGTTTTAAGGAAATTTTAGTCCAAAATTTCGGTAATCCAACAATACCTAAGGAAAGGGAGGTAATGACATTGCCGGTAATATACCCCAAAAAATCCACTATTAGTAATGTAAGATTACCAGAATAACATTCACGACCAACCAACGAGGAATGTGGATTCCATTCCCAAAGAATCTCACATTCCCCAAACCAAACACACCCTTAATATTCCTCGCTCCCATCATCCAATACCTTGCTGTTTCGGATCTTCTGTTGCACCTAATATTAATTCCATATTTAACCCACCTTATTCTCATTCACTAATTCAATGCCCTCTATATCAAAAAAGAAAGAAAATCAATACCCTCCTTTTTCTAGTCATTATTAACAATGTATTTTATAAATGTAAGATATTTGAATTCAGAATTTTTAAAAAATAAAAATATTATTTATTTTAATCGCTGAGTAGGTTCGTTTTTTAAGTTTTAGTGGTAGACGAACATATAAATTAAGCCTCTAAATAACAACTCATTATATTTGGATCCTCTCAATCTTGCTTTGAAAGGATCTTGTACGCGCTCTTAAACGAAAATTTTCGCTTCGGATCCACGTTCCAATAACCGCAATCATTTTAATCTTTATGTTAACAAGGAGTTTGTTTTCAAAATAATGTAAAAAGAAATCCCGAGAAGAAAATTTATTTCTTTTATTAAATATAAAATTAGTTTTTTCAAGTCATTTTTATAAAATAAATATAAAAAGTAAAAATATATTATCTATTTATTACAAAAAATAAACTTTTACCCTCAGACAATATTTCAAAAATATATATAATTAATGCATGAACCAATTTACCTCAGTGATTAAAAGAATCATTATTACATTTAATTTTAAATAATTAAGAATTTAAAAAAAAATTACTATTTTATAATCGCATTAGCTTAAGTAATTAATAACCTTGTTTCTCTTCTTCTTTTTTTCAACTGAAGATGGGGGTAAAGTTAAAAGCCTTGAACCTAAAAGGAGACACCAGCCAACCCCATTAGAGGGGCGGTGCGAGTCTATGATTTGACAATTTATGGTACATAAATTTATTTTCGTAATATCTGTATCCAACATTGTTTACTTAGCATGAATTATGTAATTTCAAGTACAGTATGTATGAGATTGTTTGGATGTTTATTATCTGAGAATTTATTTATTTTTATATATTATATCGTAAAATTGTATCACTTCAAATTAAATTTGTATATAAGTATTGCAACTCAGCCAGCCAAGTTGGCATCAGAGGAAAGAGCAGTCTAGTGGACAGAAACTCAAGCGTGACTTAGCAGCAGTATCAACCAATTGTCCTAAATGAGGGGGGTCCATTGTGATGCTATCGAATGCGGAAAGGTTTTCCACTTTTGGACAATTTAACCCATAACAAAAGCACATGGTCATGGTCAGTTTCTTTCAAATAAATCAATATATTATAATTACAACCATTGGTTTCATCTTTTTGAATGAGTGGGGCCGTGGGGGACAATGGTCGGTCTACCTTTCCACACCAGCACCCCTGCTTTTTTCAGAATTATTGGCCGGCATTAAATTACCAACCATCTAACTCAGCTAAATATAAAATCATTATTATAGACAGTATAGATTACGGGATATTTGAATATTTATTATCATATAATTAATAATTTTTAAAATATATATATAATCACTTATAAACACCCTAAATTAATTAAAAATATAAAATGGGTCTACTCTGATTAACGAGTAGTGATAAATAAATAAGTAACATATTATTAACTTTTAAATTATATATAATATGTATAATTGAGTTTTTAATTTTTAATCTTTTTAATTATGACACTAAATTTTAGTTATGATTTTAATTATGTCATTAGACTGATAAATTTTAACTATACAATGATTTTGATAAATCTTTCGATCATTGTGAAGCCACTGACAAATGATGTTTTAGTGATGATTATTAATAACTAAAATGATGTAGTTTTAGACACTGAACTTTGAAGGTGTTTCAATTTTGTCACTAAATATTAAACAGTTTCATGTTTTGGCACAACACTTTTTCGGACCTTGTTGACAGCTAATCTTCGCTTGTCACTGATCGTCTTTTTAGGCAAGATTGATTTTTCCATTTGACTCCCCTTTCTTCTCAAAAAAATTAGTTTTCCATGAAATCCACTCAAAATTGACAAAAACCCATCTAAAAATCTGACATGCTATATCGTTTTGGGCATCAATAGTTGTTGCCAAAATGATATTGTTTTGCCCACGTTAACTCACCGTTTGAATTTTAACGATCTAATGCTATAATTGAAGTTAAACTCAAAGTTTAATAATATAATTTAAAAAATTAAAAGTCTAATAGTATAAACAATACAACGTCTAAAGTTGAATGGTATCCGGTGTAGTTTACCAAATAAAAATATTACTCAAAATTACCTTGCTGGGATTATGGGTATACTAGATATTTACGTTGCCAGATTTAACATAGGGTAAATGAATAGTGAAGCACTAAGAACGTGAAAGGATGATATGAGGTCACCTCCAAGGCCGACATCACAAAGCACACTTTCACAATACCAACGAGAAAAGACCTCTATTATTTAACCTTTCCAATCAAAAGTTCATCAACAAATGTTTTAGATTAAATATTGGTTTAGCCCCATCTCTAAGAGAGATGGCCAAACATGCTAATTTTCAACTTGTAATCAGAGAGATGAGGTGTCAAATCCCAAGATTCTTCAATGGCACCCTCTACCCTTCTCCCTCATCTCATCAACTTGTTCGCCCTAATACACATCTATATAAGCCACTCTCTCTTGATCATCTATGCATTAACACAAACCATTCTCTTCTCTATTTGCCTTTAACCATCTTCCTGTTTCTTCACAGTCTATTTGTGGTTCAGTTTCTGATTAAATTTCCTTGGGAATTCTATGGCTACTGCAGAGGTATTGGATTCCTCTATATTGATTACTTGTTAAATATACCATTAACTTGTCATATAAGATGTTGGTTTATATGTTGATATTTGATTGTGTAGGTTGCATCCGTTCAAACTGCACTCCATGAGGAGAAAACTGAAGAACCGATCAAGGTTGAAGAAACTACAACAGCTGAGGTAGTCAATGTAGCTTCTGTTGCTGAAGAAGAACCAAAGGAGACAGCATCTGAAGAACCTGAAGCCGATGCCCCGGCTGAAGTTGAACCCAAACAGGTGGTTGAAGAGGAGGAGTCCAAGGCTGTGACCGAGGAGCCAGAAGTTGAGAAAAAAGAAGAAGAAGCTCCTCAGGAAACAGTACCCGAGCCAGTTGCCGAGGAGACTACTGAGCCAGCCGTTGAAGAAACCAAAGAAACTACAGGCTCTACCGAAGCCGCCCCGGTGGAAGAACCCAAAGAGGAAGTTGCCAAGGAAGAAGAAAAACCAGCTGTAACTGAAGCTGAGAAGACTGAGTAATAAGGTTACCGTTAGCTACAAGTTGCACGTGGAGTCGATTAGTTTCTGTATAGCTGAATAAGCATGTAGTAGTATTATGGAGGAAGAGGCTTGGGACCATGGAAATGACCCGCCAATCATAGCTTGCCAATTGGCTAAACCACATGAGTAGGCATTTGGGGGGCATTTTTTATGGTTTCCAAGCATGTTGTTAATTTTAATTTAAGTGTGTTTTGCTTTTGCATGTTTTCATTGAAGGCGCAGTTTGCATGTTGCCTTTGATGATAATAATGTAATAAATCGTAGTCCGTTTGTTCTACATTTGTCCCCTGTCGAATCGATTGCTACCTGAATTCTGAGTTTAAGTTCTGTTCGAAGAATCACAAAATCAACTGATCTCGTACAAACGTGCGTGACAGTGATCTGTTGCCGACTTGATTTAAATTCATGTAAATATTAAAAAGGGGTAAATTACATATTTAGTCACACAACTATTACTTTAGTTCTATTTTTCATCCAACTATTTTTTTCCCAAAACCCTCTAATTTTATGTTTTGATAACTCATTGACCGTCCTTAAAATAAATAACATAACTGCTGTTGTGGGATGTTTTATTTTTTCCAATCATAACATTACATTATTTTATGATAGAATGTTAACATCATCGTCAAATTTTTTCTACAAAATAAGTTTAATATTTTTCTATGAAAATGTCATTGATAGCATGTGTCACCATATGATTAGGGGATAAATTTATTGAATTAATGTAAAATTATGACTAAACTGATAGACAGTGTAAGTAATGAAGACTAATTGTATAATTCTACCAATTATGTTAACATCCACGTGACTTCTTCTGTTGAATGTTAATGACACATGATTTGATTGACAATAATTAAATAATTAGGTGGTATGATTGAAAGATCGACAGTCAAAATGAAAAGAACAATAATTAAGTGGTAAGGAGGTATTCTTTACACAAGAACTCATATAATACTAATAAATTGATTTCATTGCTTCTTCATTCAATCATTTCAATCCTAAACCAAATTAGTTTTACTTTTATCAATTTGGTCCACACCTTGTTTCTTCATCCACTCACCTTCCTCATGTTAAGATCAGAACCCATTTTGATTTAAAAAATGTGGGTCACATTAATGTAGTAAGTTTTTCTTTCGAAATTCGGCTCATTTCGGTGGGGTTTTCTGGGCCTCTATCTATGTCCTGTATTTCTCTTTGTTTGATTTCTTCAACAAAGCTTTTTCACGAATTAATAATCAATTCTGACTCCATCATTTGGAACCGATTGAAAGGGCTGCCAAGCTATTCCCTCAGGCTGCCATCGTGAATAAGCCCATAGATATGATTTACATTAAATAGAGTTGGGTACAAGTATGGTATATATTTTAGATATATTTTTTTACTAATAATATGTTTTACCCATCTAAAGTTATATATAAATTCGTCTTTTTTAAAATTTAAATGTTCATCCTTAACATAAATTATGTGTCTGTAGCTGGTTGCATATATAATTGTCTACGGCCGGATTGAATCCAAAAGCATATCAAGATTCATGTCCTTTAAAAGACACTGTTTGCCATTGTTGAGCCTGCTTTGGAAACCATGGACTTCGAGTTGCATTCTGGAACTCATCCTAGCCTTGGAGTCGTTGATCATATATGTTTTCACCTCTTGGCATATATTTCGTCGGATCAGGCAGCTCTGGTTACAAAATCTATGACAGTAGGGACGGATGTAAGAATTTAAGTCGAGAGATGTAAGCTTAATAAATTATATTAAAAATTTTAAAAGATGCGAAGTTATAAATTTTAGTACCGACCGACTGCCCCTTTGGTCATCCTTGTACCCAGCTCTATTGTAAGTCTCATCTATGAGCTTATTCACAATAGCAGCCTCAGGGAATAGCTTATTAACCAGCTCAGGCTATTTTATTCTATACTTGCAAATACCCAACTTTTTTTCCCAATAAATTCATGTTGGTGAAACTGTCTCAACTTCTTTCATTTATAAAAAATACAAATAAAAGATATAATTATAATAAAATATATTTATATAACTAACTATTAATATTTTAATATATAAATCATAAATTTTGTTTATTTTATATGAATAAAATAAATTATTAAAAATAATAAATTATTTTTTAAAGGATTAAAATGAAATGAAAATACATATTTGAGTGGAGCCCATGCATTAGTATGGGCAAAATTATAATTTGATTTCAAACGCAAAGTCGAAAATAAAAAAGTTAGAAACCCTAGCTTTTGCGGTTGGTTTGAAACCACCGATTTCACCATAATTTATTTTCCATTTTTTTTATCCGTTTAACATTAATTTTACGGTAACTAAAAGTATTTTTAGATATAAATATATATTCCATAATTATTTACTCATGGATGATTCTTGACGGTTACTAATGATAAAATAAAACCCTTGAACGATGTCATCAGCTACTCGGGGACTCTTCTTCATGTTCCTCAGATTCCGTCGCAAAGCCACGATTATACGCCACATTTTCTTTTCCTTCTTCTCTTCTGGGGATTGGTAATACGAGAGGTTCGGTTAATTTAAGGAAATAATGGAAGACCAGCTTTTTGGAAATGAGATATTGATAATGGCTAAGTTAGTGGTGGTGTTTATCACTTATTTTTCTATAAGCGTGGCCTGCGGGGTCTGGTTCAAGGCCGACATGGCTGCCTGCATTGTATGTACAGCTTTCCATTCAGAAATTCTTCTTCTTTTTTATAATAATAAATTATTATTTTTCGAATTGATGACCAAGACAATGAAATTATTCTTCCTTTACAGTTCGATGGAGAGCATACGAATTCCTCGAATAGAAAAGAGAGATGCCAAATGCATGCTTAGAGACAAAGTTCAGTCCCAGAAGATCTTTTATTCGATTGGTGTTGAGTTTGAGTTGATGTCCCAATTATTGCCTAACTCCATCGTATCATCAAGAATCATAACAACCATTAGAAGTTTGGATCCAATCCCCTAGTATTTTCCCTTAGATATTTTCATTTTTTTTATAAGCAAACAACAAGTAAATACATTAGGTACAAGGGTATGTCTCCTCTTATATTAGGTACAATTTTTATACGTAAAAAGAAAAAAAAACTTTTATTTATGATTACCCAATTTTGGAGTTTAAGAAGTATGAGAATTAATTTCATGTATTTATATCCCTTGATGGAGACCCATCATCCTCGGTTCCACTCAGTGTTATTTCTCTTTATTTTCATTTTATCAGCAACTTGCATATGCAAGTATGTATGGTTGAATTATAATATGCATGGCTGTAGCAGGAAAGAAACAAAAAAAAAATGGTAATAAAAGCCAAAACCAATCCTAAAATAATAAAACGATGCATGAATATGGTTATGATAACAAAATGGTCTATTGAATTGTGCTTGTCATGTGGATGATGAAATAGCAATCAGTATTTGTCACACTTGTACAACATATATTTATAAAATATTTTTTTTATAAATATTAAAATTTGAATTTAAGTAATTAAAAATAAATATAAAAAATACTACATGAGGTAACTTGATATATGACTAGGTTAGACGCCATTTAATCATAAATACAAGCTTGTTGTCCTTTTCATAATTATTTTTAAATACTAATATTCAAGTTATTGGTATGTGTTCAAAAATTGTGTTTTGAAATTTTAATATCTATGTGGGAAAACTCCACCTCCTGAGGGCTTCCCATAAACATGAGAAAGAAAGCCAATGTAAATCCTTTTCCATTTTTCATCAGGCCTCCAAAATGTCGAGGACGATGACTGCATAACCTAAGGAATGTCGGTAAATATTCATAAAGAATCTGAATTTCTGATCCTTTTTTGGACTCGGAAGCAAAGCGAAGATCGGTCGGATAATATTTCTATCGAGTAAATGCAAGAAACATTTGCTAAAGAAGCAATGATTTAGACAAGTGTGAATGTAGAAAGAATCAGAACATGTAGTAACTTATTCAGAGGGGCCCTAGATGGGCATCCCTTTCAATGTTTCACACTAGTAAAATCAACAAGAACCTCAGGTACAATCTGACTGAAACACAAACTCAAATAAACCAAGAAAAGAAAATTCTAATTGACTACAGCATCTCATAGCAAATTACGGGTTTCACATCTACAAAGGAGTAGAAACCAATAACAAGTCAGGAAAATAGAGTGATGTGGTTAGTCCTCTGTTAATATCGAGAGAAAATCGTTCGATGTTCATTATCCATGTCATTTCGGTAAATACAATGCAAAACTACACCAGTGCAAGGCCCAAATTCATCTCATTTTTGTTTTCCATTTACCTTCAGACATCCTTCTGATCTAAGCACTTCATCAACTTTAGGCTTAGAAACCCAATAACACCATGATCAAGAGGAAAAATTGTTAAGTAGGCATTAGACCACCAAATCTAGTTAACGTGAAAGGACAAATAAAGTTGAGGAAAAAACAAGAGAGCGCAAAAACAAGTCGAAATCGAAAGACTAAAAGCTAAAGTATAGAAGGCTGGGCAGAAGAAATATGTCCTTATAAGACACACCAAATTCTCTAGGTAAAAAAGAATCCGACTCTGTATACACCACAAGAAGAAAATAAGAAAATACCACTTGGGTGACGTAGTACAGAGGATGGGAAAGTTTAGAAGAGCAAAGTAATTTTTCAAGACAATCATGTTCAACATAACATTAAAGATAAGATTTGGTGCCATGAAAAATGCCTGACAAAAACTTACAACTCTTGCAATCAGTTTTCGAGGAATCTTAAGTATGTGTATCGGTCTGCATAGACTGATTAGAATGTTACATTTTTCTTTCATGATGGTTATGCAAGACCTGAACAAGTGTTGAACTAAAATTCATAGCATGCTCACTACCGAATGCTCGTCTAAAAACATAAATTGGCATATGCACTATAGCAGTGTGCCATCTAAGAGGTTTAGGTGTTGTATTTGAATCAGTCAAGCTTGCATGGCCATATGGAACTTCCACTTGGAACATACCAAAACTTAAGATGCTCAAGAAGAAGTCAAACTGATATGTCTAGTGAAGAGGTTAGAAAATCAAAACTATGCTTTAAACTTTAATAAGACTGAAGACAAATCAAGGAATGAATGCTTGATCACTTCACGTAATACTAGGCCTAGAAAATAACCTATTCAACTTGTATGAGGACAAACACATTAAAAACAGAAGAGCCAAACAATAAGATAGATGAAAAATGTTTTAGTTTGTTTGTGCTATTGTTGCTTTATGACATGTATCTTTGTTAAAGTCAATAATAATTTTCATAGAACACATTAATATCGTACCTTAAATTTTTGTAGCATTAATGACTCAACAGAAGACTTCATTATCTACTTTTCTCTTGTTCCATTTTATGAGAAATTATACAACCAATTACAGAAATGTTACAGAAACTGTCAAATGTAAATAAAGTACGCATTTCATAAATCACATGTAGTTAATAAAAGAATCACGTGACATTATATCGAAAAGTTGCCAATTAATCTTGACAGACATAATTCTTCTCAAACTAGCAGGCATGTCCTGCAGCTATTAGGAAATGAAGGATCATATCACTAAGAGGAATGTGTAGCAAAATTTAAGACCTGGCCCACAAAATAGCCGGCAGCGTCATATGAAAGTTGAAGGTTTTTCCTTCGTTACACTTCTACAACACTAAAAAATGATTGTGCTACTAAACTCCTATGAACATCAATATGAACTCATAAAAACATTTAACAGAATTTTCTCAAGCAGAAAATCATTTACATTGAGATTTTAGGTTCTAAGTAAGAAGTCTTACCTCTATTTGATTGTCTCTTATTAACGTGTAACCACCAACATAACCAGGAGAACTTTTACCCGAAACATCAGAAGTGGCACTACCAAGTACATAACCAAAGGAACCAGAACCATCTTGCTCAGATGTTGATTATCGCCCAGTGGTATCCCCATAAACTGAAGCACCACCATAAAAATCTGCAAAGGCTCCATCATAACCACCATTTGACGCTGGATATGATGATGTTGGAGCCACATTGGTCATACTGTTTCTCCCATACCCTGCTGTCCCCAACCCAAAGCTGTTATCACCACTTCCATAGGCAAAATTCACACTATTGCTAGAAACATTATTCCCTCCAACCTGATTGGAAATTGCAGAAGAACCCCAATTAATTCCACTAATTCCGAAGGAATTTCCTCCCATACCACCACTTCCAGATCCCATATATGCACCAGAACTAGGAGCATTTGTGTTATAATTGAGCCCCCCATTTCCCCAAAGATTTCGGGTCACTGAGCTGAAAAAGGAAGTATTACCTCCAGTAGTCCCATCAAACCCAATAGGACTACCAAACCTATTTGCATTACCGACATAATAAGGGCTAAATCCCCGTCCATAGTTCATATTACCACTAAAATTTGCACTATTTGCAAAACTTGGGTTCAAGCCTGGCTCAAAGTTCATGCCCATTCCATAACCAGAACCAAAGGGAGGCAACCCACTTCGACCGCCTTCCACTGGACTAAATCTACCATCCATCCTAAGTCCATAGCCACCAACATTGCTTGGAGTATATCCCTGAGTGTAGCCATTAAGGAAGTTGTTAACCCTATTCAAACCATTGTTATATCCACCAAGAGGGCTATGATGTGGGCTAGGAGATAACTCTTTGGGAACAGCTCGTTTAACCTCAACCATTTTACCATTCAGTTCATGGAAATTTTTTAGCAAGACCTTGACCACTGCCTCTTCTGAATCATAAGTGATAAATCCGAAACCTCTAGGCCTTTGGGTGTTGTGATCATACATCACTACAACATCTGTGATATTCCCAAACTGATCAAAGTACTTCTTAAAGTCGCTCTCTGTGACTGTAGATGCTAAACCACCTACAAAAATCTTTCTTGTGCGTCCTGGACCAGGTGAACCGTGGATGCTACTAGTGCTTCTACTGATAATGTTCTGATCATCCCTAGGAACTGCCTTTTTTGCCTCCACCTGCGCACACGTAAGTCAATGATGAAAATAGATCTTAAATATCACAAACTGTTTCTGCACAATAAAGTAATTATACTAAATTAAGAGAATGAAAAACATAACCAATACCAATTGCAAAGAAAAATATTAAAAAAGAAAAGAGGAAGCACAATTACTCTTGGCACAATTTTGAAATTTAGTTGGACTCAGAACTGGAATTTTACGAATTCCTGCAATTACAATATTGGGTTCATAACTCCGAAAAGCAATTGAATCTACATTTCTTGCTTCAGTAAGCTACTAGCATCAATGAATAGTACATTGCTCAACATTAATCTATAAAGTAGGGCTTAAAGATCAGCCACTTACCATCCTGCCATCTATATTGTGTTTCTCCAAGATGACTCTCTCGGCAACAGCTGGGTCAGAGAAAACAATGAAACCAAAACCACGTGCATGTCCTGTGGTCCGATCCTTCATGATCACTGCCTCTACCACTTCGCCGAAACTACTGAAATACTCCTTGAGACGCTCTTCATTGGTGTCCCAAGATATACCACCAATAAATAGCTTACCATTCCCAGACATCCTTTTCTACAATACAGAAAAACTCGTTCTGTCATCACAAAGTCCAAAGTATCCGCTAATGGAAATCAAATGCCAACTCTTAACATAAAAAGCCAAATTCATAATTGGATGCAAGCCATAAAAAATTCCATTGCAACAACAACGACCAATCAAAAACCAATAGAATAGAAACAAAATTGCGTTTTTTTTTAAATAAAGCAATCCAAATCAGGATAATGCAGATACAATTCGATACCTTTTATTTTAACATTAACAACGAAAGCGTAATTTGAATACAGAATGAAAATTTTCTCTCTGGTTCAAAATGTAGAAATAAACAGATCCTTCCACGATCAATCAACCGACCAATCCAGAATTTAACTTCACCTGGAATCCAGAAATGAGAAGGAAAACAAGCAAAACAAAATAAAATAGGCAGATTGATGATCAATCGGAAGCTCGATATTATAGCTGTAAATATATATCGGAAACTCAAGCGGAAGATCAGAAATCCAAATACAGACTCGTCAAAAACGACTACAAACCCACCAATCAAATGAAACCCAAGTACCAAATCTTGCGGATATCTAAGATCCAAGGGGATGCACAATTAGAATAAGAATACGAGAGGTCAATCGCATCCTCTTTCTTCCCTTCTATTTCCCTCTCCACTTTAAACAATAAAGATATTTTTTCCCGACAACGCTCTTCTTTCTTACAAGAAAATCTAAAAATCTTTTTTTTAATTTGCAACACAATATTAAAATTTAGTATTTATATAAAATTATATTCAATAAATGCAACAAATAAAAAAAGGAAAAAAGAAGAAGCTTTACAATGATTCTTGTGACGATGATATATATAGAGGAAGTATCTGAACGCAGCTTGATTTTCTTTTCCTTTTTTTATATTTTTACAAATTTTGTACAAGTTTCATTTTTTACTGAAAAAAGTAAAAATTAAAATGTTTTTTCAGTGGAAAGCAAAAAAAAAGAGTTATTTGATCTAGTAAATTTGGTAGGATGAGATTTGCTTTTATACTTTGGTGATAATTTACCCCACGCCGCGTCTTCATACGCCTTGATGCTGCATTAATGTTCCAATACCACCGAGGAATGAGTTATCGTGTGGGGCTAATTGAATCCAACGCTCTGGTTTTCACTATATGTTTTTCTATTACGATTTATGATTCAGTAGAGACCGTTGATCTTCTTGGTTGACTCTAATTTTGGTGTCTGAATCGGTCCTTAGTATGACTGTTTTATTATAAATCAGCACCTAATATATTTAAGTATTTTAAGTTTGATGTATGATTTGGTCTTATATTATACTAGTATTCTCCTTTTAATTATTTTATTTTTAACCTTATATATTAGGTGACATTAGGGATAAGGATGGGGTCGAGTTGGGTTGGATTTTTTGGTCCACCCGACCTGACTTAAGAATAAGGAATTTTTCACTCGAGATTTAACCCGATCAAAATAATATTTCACCCGACTCGATATATAACTTAAAAATTCGACTCGACCCGAAATAATAAAAATATTATTTTTATTCAATAAACGTTACTTAATTGAAAAAAAATAAATATATAGATGCATATTGTTGTAATTATTTCTAAATATATAAGGTAAAGTTATAAATTTTTTGGGTCGGGTTGAGTATTTTTCACCCTAAAACTGAACCTGATCCGACCCGAATCTCGTCGGGTTCAGGTCTCATGCCCATCCCTACGTGACATCGTATTAGTGCATGCAATTAAAATTTCATAAACTTAATGTATTATAATACATTTATTTATTTTTGAATAATTTGATTTGATTACGATATAATATTTATTTAAATTTTTTTAGTTTACTCACAATATATACGTACTCTATATATACATCTACTTGATTCTGAATATTTAAAAAAATAATATTTTCTTTTGCCATTTAATTTACGTTATAGTTTTATAATGTATTTACCTTCCTACTTTCAATCGGGAAATGGGTGCAACGTATTCAATTTTTTGTTTTAGACTAGATTTCAATATGAAGGTTAGTCCCTCCCCACTTTGGATTTTACACCGTATGTATGGTATCAGCCGAGTAAATTTTAGCGATTTAAATTGTACGGAATTATCGATTTATCTTAAGGGGGCGTTTGGTTCAGGTAATCTTGGATTACATTCTATTCTCCCGTTTGGATTGTAAACTTTCTTAATCCCGGTAATTATTTATTTTCAACAGTAGTATTTTGGGGGCTTATTTATCGGGAATGTGATTCCCTCATATATTATTACATTCTCGACGTTTTGGACTAAAATGCCCTTAATTTTGTTTCCAAAAATATCATTCTTCTGTCGTTGAGTAAAAAAATTCTACAAATGTTAAATTGCAAATTTATCATTAAACTATTTTAGATTTACAAAAAAAAAATCATAATTAGAATTTTATATGAAGTTTAAGGGTTAAAATAAAATTTTACCCTTTCATTAAACCTATTTATCTTTTCAATTTTATAAAAAAAAAATTATATAAATTTTATGAATATGAAATTTTAAAAAATATATATATATAAAAATTAATTATAGTAGAATTTAACTTATTAAACAAATAAATATATAATAAGGACAATTTGATAAAATAAACATTCAAATAATATTTTATTCTTTTAACCAAACACTGTAATCTTACATTCCTGCTAAACCAACCAAACATAAAAATGCAACATTCACAGTAATCTTATTCCAGCCGGTAATCATATTCTCGCCGGTAATCTTACATTCCGTGAATCAAATTCACCCTAAGAATCAACTGTGTTATGTTCTCGATCAAAGGTCATATTGATACATCACTACGTGTATCACATAGGAGTTTATAAAATTTGGATGACATTAGTAATAGTTCAGAAAGTATTTTTAAACACGGATATAAATATATATTGGTGATATAAATTTTTTCGTATGAGATAAACATAAATAAAGTTTTAAAACGAACACGATTAATAAAATAATTAATTATCTAAAGAAAATTTAAATAACATAATAGACAAGTATTCATCCTCACTAAAAAGGGAATCCATCGTCGATGATATTGATATTTTTGGATTGTCGAGTTTAGGGAAATGGGTCATTTAGATTAGAGGAACCACCCCGATACGATTATTTCCAGCATTCTTGGTGAGATTTATCGTATCTCGTAAGAGTATAGGAAAATGTGTATATAACATCAATAATGATGTATCCACCTTCTTGGCAATTCTCCTTCCCTCCAAAAATCCAAATCACCCTCCAAAAAAAATACAGAATTTGATCCCTGTTTTTCTCCAAGTTTAGCGAATACGATGGCCTCTTTTAAGCCTTCCATTGCTCTAAACGGGAAAGATCTTTCGGGATCCTTCCACCAACAACGTGCTTCCGGCGAGATTCACGTCTTCATTGGCCCCATGTTTGCCGGCAAGACCACTTCTCTCCTCCGTCGGATCAAATCCGAAAGCAACAGTGGCCGGTACTTTCTTACTTCAACGCTGTTGGGTTTCTATAGCCTTGGCTCATCGTTTACTTTTCTAGTAATTTTAATTTCTTTTTTGGAGTGAATTTGTAGAAACGTGGCAATGATAAAGTCAAGCAAGGATACCAGGTACGCTAATAACTCAGTGGTATCTCACGACGGCGTGAAATTCCAATGTTGGGCTTTGCCGGATCTCAAGTCTTTCCGGCACGAAATAGGAGAAGAAGCTTATGAAAAGGTGAATTCCCGAGCGCTGCTTTCTTCCCAATAAAAAAAAAAGACACCATTTGTTTGTTTAAAATTTTATTTTAAAAAAATTCTGGGTTTGTTTTTATTTTCTGGCAGCTTGATGTGATCGGAATAGACGAGGCACAGTTTTTCGAAGATCTCTATGACTTCTGCTGCAAAGCCGCCGACATTGATGGGAGAACAGTAATTTTAGCCGGCTTAGATGGGGATTATTTAAGGTGATGATCCTGCATTCCCAGAGTTTCTGTGTAATCCACGAAACTTTTTGAATCTAATTCAGATTTGATCAACAGAAAGAGCTTTGGGTCCGTGCTGGACATAATTCCGCTGGCGGACACCGTAACAAAGTTAACGGCGAGATGCGAAAAGTGCGGGGAAAAGGCGTTTTTCACATTCAGGAAAACGGCGGCGATCGAAACGGAGTTGATCGGAGGGGAGGATGTTTACATGCCTCTGTCGACAACATTATATCAATGGGATAACAGTCGCTGAGGCCTCGAAGACTGTTGTTGAATCAACCAAAGTTCATCATCAAACCACTCAATCATCTTGCCTTGAAGCACCCACTTTGGCACTTTAATCGCAGTTATGGATCATTTATTGTTTTAAATCATGATTCGTGTGGAATTAATGGGTCGTTCGTGGATCTTGTTTTTTTCTTCTTCTATAAATTTCGAATTTCGCTTGCTTATTCCCGCCATAGCTATCGTGCTTGGCACTTCTTTGGCTTGTAAGTATCGATGACCAACAAAGTCTAGTTCTCTTCTTTTATTTCCATTTAGTAGTTTCTTGAATTATTTTTTAAATAAAAATTAGCGGCAAAGTCCATTTAAGAAAATCATGTTGATCACTTTTGTTTTAATTTTACAAACGTATGTTTAAAAAATATAATATATGATTATTTTACAAAGTAGCGTATATTTTAAATAATTTTCAACAATTTGATAATAAACATTTAATCATCAAGTTGTAATCGTTAATGTTTAAAATAATAACATGTAAGAAAAACAACAATTATTAACCACTAGGGTAAATTAATTCGTGTTAATATATGATAATTTTTGTTTTGTTTTAATTAAGATGTAATCATAAGATGTGTGAATTAGATGATGTGATATGTTAGTAAAAATATTTAATTTTTATTTGAACCCTTAAATTTTTTATAAGTTACTAATCATGGTTCTTTTTTAAACCTAGTTTAGGGATAAAATATTAATTTACTCTTGTTTTCCTATGTTTTCTTCCCCAAACCTACCCTCTCCGCCGCACCGCTGCTTCATCTTAAACCCAGTTTAGGGATAAAATATTAATTTACTCTTGTTTTCCTATGTTTTCTCCCCCAAACCTACCCTCTCCGCCGCACCACTGCTTCATCTCATCCGGAATTGGTCCACTCAATGAATTTCGATATTGTATAAAAGTAATCACAATTATGTAAACATGTTTATAATCTTAGGGACAAAAAAAAAAGATTTTTGGTTACCCTGCTTTGAGATTTTACAGTTTAATAGAAATGAAATGCAAAAATGAGATTTTGCAGCATTTGCAAAAGGTGAACATGAATCTTTATAATCGGTTAAAAAGTATGACAACCAACATGAGTTCGATTAGAAGATAAAAGGCGATATTGTAAAAGGGAAGACGAATCAGAAACGCACAAAAATGCATTTGGTGTGATGAAATTGGACAAAATCTGCAATTCGATAACTTGAAACGAGAAAAATTGAACAAAATCTGCAAGTCCAACTTCATCAATCGAACCCCCCCCCAAAGTTGATCTTCTATACCAGTTCAAGCACTCCTCATCTGCAGAAAAACTTTGGATGGAACTTAGTTTAAAAACCAAGGGTTATGTTATGTTAGCTGCAATAGGAACAGTAGAGTGACGGAAAACCACTTGAAAATGACGTCATCCTCTCCGCGAGCTGTAGATTACAATATGACACAGACACATTTATTCTGCTGTGCTTGATTTGTTGCCTTCTTTTCTGCTTGATAAAGAAAGTTAATTCGAAACTGCATATGAAAAAGTTCAAATTATAATTTTTGGATCCCCACAGATAATAACTGTACCTTCTCTGAAGGATGTTGGACGACAACATGCATCGTCGTCAACCCGCCAGGAATATCATAAATAGGGCTCTGGCACTCTCCCCCAGTGTTCTGATGTTCTACAATATTTTTCCAACACTGTCATGTTAAAGTTGTTCCAAACATGTAATCACATTTGTTTAATTTTGTGCAGAGAAGGAGAACGGTCCAAGGACAATGAAAGATCTCAAGTTAATCAGTACAATATGTTAGTTTAAGTAATAAGAAAGGGAAGTATTCAGTGACACACTGACTCATCCGGCTGAGATGAAGCAGTGGTTTGAAGATGTAGCAGGGAAGCGGCGGAGAAGACAGGTTTGGGGAAGAAAACATAGGGAAAAAGGGTAAATTGATATTTTATCCGTCAATTATTTTGGATTTACAAAAAGACCCATGATTAATAATTTATCTGAAGTTTAAGGGTTCAAATTAAAAATAAACCTTTTTATTTACGTGTCACGTCATCCAAATCACGGAAGCTAATGTCTCAGTGGCCAAATCTTAATTAAAACTAAATGAAAATGACTGTATATATTTTTTAATTGAGTGACCATACATTTGTAAAATTGAAACAAAAGTTATAAACTCTATAGTTTACTCTTAGAAATATTGGAAGAGAGTACATGACTATTATACCCTGAATCGTGGGCTAATTTTTTTTTAGTTTAAACGGGTCAATTTTCAGACATATTTTAACTTTGAGGACACAATTGACTAAAACTTAAAATACGAGGGACCAAATTGGATAAAAATAGGACTTAATGGCTTAATTGTAAGATTTTGGAAATTTATGAACTAAAATGAACATAAAATGCAATTTGAAGCTAGTTTTGTAAACCCTAGAGAAACTAGAGGGGCACACCTTGGAATTGGGTCTATGAAAGCCGTACTTGTTATTAAACCTACAAAATATAAGAAATCATTGAAACTATTACACCAAACGACATTAGACAATTCATATGCAAGATCACTACAGCTATAAAGGTAGTTAATATTGGATTTTTTAACAGCGTGTAAATAGTACTTGGTTACCCACAACAACGAATCAACTGGCATTAAAGAAAGCAGTGCACTATTAGGCATTGTTCACCCTTTGGAAAAGTAGTTAAAACTAGCAGAAGGCATATGGCTTTCCTCGCTAGATTCTAGGCGGAAAGTTCACTCAATAGGCCATCAATTGGAAACTGAGTCAATCTCATCATCTTTGAGGTCAGAAAAGAAGGGGTCCTTGAGAAGATCAGAAGCAGAAGGCCTTGCCCTTGGTTGCGCTATGCATTTCTCGATAAATGCCTTCACTTCTGGATCTGGCACTGTGTTTAAGGCTCGGGGTCTCACGCCAGAGGTGACCTTCTTGTATATTTTGGCAACACTATCACATTCACTATAAGGTATCTCCATTGTCACCATCTCAAGCAAGCACATTCCGAAAGAGTATATGTCGACCATCTCAGTGTAATCTTCCTCGTACAGCTCCGGTGCCATATATTCCGGTGTCCCTATTATGGAATGTGCAGCATGGCTTCTCCCAACTATTGCTGCAAATCCCAGGTCCCCAATTTTCACCTGCAGATATAATTAAAACAATTCAAGTTTGCAGTTATTCTCCTTGCAAAATGTCTTCACAACTTCTGGATCTATACTGGAGACAGGAACTTCAAATTTTTTAAATTTCTTCCAGGAAAACAAATGTTATTATGTGAATATTAGTTGTTTGGTTGCTCTTATCCGAAGTATGTTGCTTAAAGTTACTATGGTTAACCACAGTAAATGAAGAAAAATCCTCGGTTTCCTAAAATGACCAGATGAAACAATATGGATCCAATGTTACATGCATTTAATCTGTCATTGCCTCTCACAACCAGAGCCTAAAATATAAAGCATAACAAAGTGACCGATGGATGACTCATCAAGCTGCTTAACACTCCCAAACTTTATCTAGAGCTCTCTCAGTCTATTCCTTCATTCAGCCTTATTCTCAGCCACGCTTAGTTTATTTAACCTGTTCTCCACTTGACTAACCACTACACTACACAGAGGGTCTAATTCTAGTCTTCCTATCCACCGTGTATGAGTACATTTCATTTCACTGGTTTGCAACACTTCCTTTCGCTATCAAAGAACCCACTACATTTATCTAACATCAGATTATTGGGCCAAAAGGCTGCATCAGCTACTAAATATATTCAAAAAATAAGAATAGCTTAGCCACCTAAGTAATCGTCTATAAAGTTACAAGGAAATAACGTAACAGCGCTGGTATTATGTCTCATGTTTTACACAGTAATAAAGAATAAACCCACATACTTGGCCAATGTTCCCGTTGATGAAGATGTTGCTGCAATTTAGATCTCTATGAATGATGCAAGGGTCATGTGTATGAAGATATTCCAACCCCTCGAGAACCTGCTTTGACCACTTCTTCAAGGCCTTAATGGACACACGGCGATGCTTCTTCCTGTAAGTTCTCAAGTTTCCCGACGTGCAGACCTCAGTGATAAAATTTAGCGTGTTATGCTCTCCGTCCCTCCAAACACTGTAGCAAACAATGATATACTTGTTTTTCAAAGTTCTCAGCAACTGTACCTCGGATTGAAGCCTGTTAATAAGCCCAGGGTCTTCGCTAAAGTTTGCCAATTTCACTTGATTCCAGGCCACCTCTATACCTTCCTCCTGATCAAATGCCCTGTAAACCTTCTTCACTGCACCAGCACCAAGCAAATCATTATAGCGGCCAAAACGTCCGGAGGGATCAACCTCAACAAATGATTCTCCTTCTCGGTCAGACATATTGGTACTAGCAGCCGGCATCTTCAAAGATTAGAAACAAGAGATAACATTTACAGATTATACTTGCAAAAATTAGTATCCAAACAAAGAATTTTGTAGGAACAGTCCAATCTTTGACAAAACATAACGAGAGAAAAAACCTGGATCAAATCGAAACAAAATCCAATATTAGTAGTAAAATAAAGATGAGAGTGCTAATCTGCAACAATAAATATAATTAGCTGGAACAATGGTTGATTGTCAGAGAAATGTTGAAGATTAAGACACTGCCCATAATAAAGTATCCAAGCGGTGATATTTGTACTTTGATTCAGAACTGAGA
Organism: Hibiscus syriacus; assembly: GCF_006381635.1. Classification (NCBI taxonomy): domain Eukaryota; kingdom Viridiplantae; phylum Streptophyta; class Magnoliopsida; order Malvales; family Malvaceae; genus Hibiscus; species Hibiscus syriacus. The sequence goes on along the minus strand of NW_024063138.1, from coordinate 3,838,457 downwards.
TTGTCGAATCAAAACGTACGGATGAACAGAAAGAAAAGTAATCTTCTATCGAAATATTAGTAAAAGATAAACAATTAAATTGTCTTGGTCACAAAATCATTATGACTCAGAAAATGAAAAATAGAAAACGACTAGAGCTTGAACAAAAGAAATTCATAAACGAGCCATAGTATCAATATAGTACTTCAACTCGATATCAAGAATTTTGCAGCAATTAAAGATTTTATGCAAAATAACATCCTAATATAAACCTAAACAAGGCGTTATTAGAAGCATACGTGGTATGATGAATAAAAATTGAAATAATCGATTAAATACTAAAAATTAAAACAATAAAAAAAATGAGAATGCATAGTCAAATAGAGAAAGAAAGATTATCAATTCAAAAGAGAATCAAATCAAGCAATCAAAGTTGGAAACGGAATTCAAAAATTATATATATCTATAGAAAAAATAATGATGTCAAAAATATAAACAAGAAACGTAAGGAAGTAAACAAAATTCAAGAATTCAAAGGTTAGAATAGTTTCAATTCGTGGTTTAGGACATACATCCACAACTGATCCAGGTCATGGAAGCATCTTTAGTAATTTACAACTCGTTTCTTTTTCTCGATTGATTAAAAAAATTCGGCAGCCTAACTTGCAAAAACATACTGAACTTGAGATGCATGCCTAAAGTTTAAAAAAGAGAGAGGAAGTGAACCTAATATACATTCGATAACAGGTAAAGAAAAGTATACAAAGGGAAAAAAATAAGCAATTAAATTTTCTGCACTACAAAATCAATATGATTCGGGAAACGAAAAAGAAAATAATGACTAGAGCTTGAAGAGAAGAAATTAAGTAAATAGCATTACTACTTCAATTCAATATCCAGAACTTTGAAGCAATTAAAGATTTTATGCAGGATAACATCCTAATTTATACCTAAATTCATACGGCATCAACAGAAGCATGCATAGTACAATGAATAAAAAAGAGAAGAATTGAAGAAATGATCAAAAAGTGAAAACTAAAAGAAAGGAGAAAAAAAAACAAAACCGAAGAACGCAGAGTCAAACGGAGAAACAAAAGAGTAGTAAATCAAGCAATCAAAGTTGGAAACGGAATTCAAAATATGAACAAGAAACGTAAGAAAGTAAACAAAACGAAAGAGATTTTAAAAAAAACTCAAAGATTAAAATAGTTTCAAATCGCGATTTAGGAGTTCATCCACTACTGATCCAGGCCATGGAAGCATCCTTAATGATTTCCAGTACATTCTTTTCCCGATCGATCAAATATGCCTAACAAAGAGATATTTGAAATGCGTGCCTAAAGTTAAAAAGAGAAAGAAGTTACCTTGGACAAGAGAGCGAAAAAAGAGAAGGCAGGTTTGCTTGGGATTAACAAGTGAGCTGGGAGAAAATAGTTTGCTTAGCTTTGCTGCGAGGTTGGAGTTGAGGAAGGTATTTATAGTTGCCGCGTTTTACACAAATATAACTTTAAAATGCAGCCAACGGTACGTTTGAATGGCGAAAAGGAAGGGGAAAAGGAACACGTGGGGTTTGTTGGGGACGGATCGAGTATTAGGCTAAAGATATCCCCAAATCCCGAAGCAGGCTGCTTTTCGAATCTTTTTCTGTTATGCCCTTCCTGAGAACCAAAAACCTTCCCTACTATCTATAAGTTAAATTTATCGGTTGTTCAATTTTTAAATATTTATTTATATTTTTTACCTATAACATTATTATTATTTAATATTTTTAGTAGCGTTAAATCAACTTTATTAAATATTTTATTATATTTCCGATCATGTTATTTTTTAACCGTATATTAGATCATATTTCTTATATTTCCTGCGACAATCCCTCTCTCCTTACTCCCACCCTTATTCGGGTTTTGACATTACCTTATCAACTTTCATGAACCTATTCTAAATATCTTTGATCTAATCAAACTACCTTAGTAATAAAGAGAAATATTATTATTATCAAAGATTTTGAGTTTGAATAATTTTGTTTGTAAAGTATAAATGTAAAGTTGATTGTTAAAAAAAGATTATGAATGATACTAACAACAATAATCGAACAGGATAAATTTAAAATTCAACTAATTAATACACTGTAAGAGGTTAGTGTATTAATCATGGTGGCCAGTTTTCAAGTTATTGGGGTAAATGATTCTAGATATTAACCATGTGAATAATTCAAAAAAGGGAAGTCAATGGAGGTGAAAAAGAAGGAAGTGACAGTAGCTTGACAGGGCTTCTATTTTTTTTATACGATAGACAGAGACAGATCTAAGATAAAAATTTAGAGGTTGCAAGAATTTTAGGGGTGACACTTTTAAATGATGATATTTGTATTAATTTTGAGGGATTTATACATGAACTTGTTGTTTGAGAAGAATTTTGAGGGAAGGGCACCACTCAGGTCCGCCCCTGGGGATGGACCAAATTACTTATTTAAAAATTGGGTAAATTATACTATTTCAAATTATACACTCTCTCATATTTTTACTCATAGTACTTTTAATTGTTGTAATTTATATACTAAACTTTTGAATAGTTTATGTTTTGATTATTTCAAATAATTTTATTATTATTTTTGTATGATGTGACATCTTTTATTATTATTTAATATAAAATAATTTAAAATAAAAAGCATAAGATGGTCGAACACCACTGCAGACCGCCATTGACAGTAATAAATGATGATTGTTTAGTCTCAAATTTCATAGGTCGCTTTACCTCGACAATGTAAGTCCGAATTTGACCTCCATTTTGTCGAAACTTGCTCAGAAGTCTATGAATTAGAGATTAAAAGTAAGGAAGTCAAAACGTTTCAGTCAAGTCGACACCAAATTCGGATTCGGGGGTCGAGACGAACCGACCCATGAAATTTGAGACTGAACGACCACCATCTACGGCGATTGACGATGGCATCCGATCACCTTATGCATTTATTTTATATTTTCAATTACTTTATATTAAATAATAAAAAAAATATCATATCATATCAAAATAATAATAAAATAATTCGAAGTGATCAAAACAGGAGCAATTCAAAAGTTCAATGAGTAAATTAGATAAAATGAAAATACGGTGAGCAAAATAAGAGAGAGAATATAGTTCAGTGAGAAATAATGTAATTTACCCTTAAAATTTTTAAGTTATCATCTATTTTAAATATATATATATATATATATTATATTTTGTAGGTAATCTATTTTTACTCTTTTATATTTTTATAAATTTGTCTATACTAAAATTTTGGGTAAATTTCGCATTTAGTATTTAAACTATTATTTTTAGTTTGTTTTTGTACCTAAGCTTTTAATTTTTCAAAACCATGCGTAAAGTTTAATTATTGTTTCGTTTTAGTGTCTCGTCGTAAAAAAAATTAACGGGTGATTTTCATGTGACACTTTTTTTATGGGTAAATTGCATCATTCATCACTTAACTATCTTCTCACTCATATTTTGGTCACTAAAGTTTAAATTTTTTAATTTAATTAATTAACTTTCAAATTACTCCTAATTTAGTCACTCTGACTTCAAATTTATTTTTTATTTTTAATTATATATAATAATAATAATGCCATATCACAAAAATTATTAATAAAATAAAATAGAGTGAAAATAGGAGCAATTTGAAAGTTGAGTAGTTAAATTGAAATTTTTTAAACTTTAGTACCAAAATAGGAGTAAGAAGATAGTTGAGTAATCTATGATTTAATTTACCCATAAAAATATACAGCGTCGTTAAATTTTTAACGACGATGTATTAAAATGAAACAAAAACTAAACATTATATATGATTTTGAAAAAATTGAAAGTTTAGGTACTAAATGCATAATTTACCATAAAATTTTATAAATTTATTCCTGTAATATAAAATCTTGTGTTCGTTCCTATTTATACGTAATGGCTGTGTTTATAATTTTATACACCAATGGCTTAATGTAAAAATAAATGCCCAATTTATACAAAATTAATTTTAAGTAATTGAAGAATTTTTTCGTTAAAAAAGATGCCTAACTTTTCAAATATTACACTTTTAACCGTTTGGACTGTGACCATAGTTAAATTCGACCGTTAAGTGAAATGTGTTAAGCATATAAATTTAAAAATATATATTAAAAAACACTTAAATTATTATTTTTCTTTTTAAAACCCAATTTTTTGAAATTATAAAAAAACTCAAAACCCCAAAAAAACCTAATTTCCCCTCAACACCACCAACTGTCACAACCGTTGCCAATCGGCCAAAAAATTCAAAGGTGCACAACCACTCGAACACCCAAAGACCAAACCCCCATGTTTCAAACGATGATTGCATCAACTTATTGATTCCGACTAATGATGATAGTTCCATCGATTCAAGTAATTTTAATCCCCTCAGCACCATCGACCATCACAACCGCTGCCAATCGACCAAAAATTTGAAGGTGTGCAACCACTCGAACACCCAAAGACCGAACGCCCATGCTTCAAGCAACAATTGCAACAATTTATTGATTCCGACTAACGACGATGATTACATCGATTCAAGCAACAAATCCTCTCATTGTTCGTTGAAATTTGATTAGACGAAGTGACTGGCGATAAAGATTGACAACCAAGTCAACATCGATGGCAGTCGGCGTGTATCATGAAGTTTGGAATTAGGGTTTTTAGAGTTTAGACTTTTTTTAGATTTGAGAAGAATTTAGTTTTTTTTAAATAAATTATATTTTTATTTTAAAATAAATTTTTTAAATTTTTATAAACTTGACACGTGTTACTTAAAGGTTAAATTTAACGACATATACCTAAAAGTATAACTTCAGAAATGTTAGACACATATTTTAATAAAAAATTCTAACTTATATTTAGGCACTTACTTTTACATTAAACCTGTATCAAATAAATACCACGGTAAAGCTTCAACAATATTAGATGGACACACAGCAGAGCAAGAAGAGATGAGAAAGTTGTAATCTTAACGGTGGAAAGCCGGCTACACCCGTGAAGAAAAAGATTGCAGATCAAAACAAAGCCACTTGATACATTAAAAAAAAGAAAAAAAATCTTTAATTTCATGATATTCCCGTGCCTGAATCACCAACAGAATCTCAACGTCATGGGAAATGCGGTGCATTCTTCCCGCAGCTGCTGGATTTTTTTTTTTTGTGAACTTGCTACTTACTATTTTCTTACATGCATCAGAACCTGGCTGTGATTCTGGAACTTCGAGTCCCATCAAGGCATCCTTTGCCTTATGCCTCCGGCAATTGGGACCGAAAAAGATCACAAAACACCCAAGATGAGCTTAGGTCTTTGTACAATTACAGGCAAGTATTTCACGGGATAAAAATGGAACTCTTCTCCCTAAATATCTTCTGGTAGGTGTAAGCAATTAAATGAAAATATCAGAGAACTTAGAAGTAAGTCTACATAAGTTTTCACATAAGGAGGAATCGGCCATAGGGTGTGTGTTGATGAACCATGATGCATGGATTTCAAAATGGACCATATGGCTTAGTGACTATCCTACGACCGTTACATTATTGAAAAGTTTACAGTTCCTAAAGCATGCTAGCAAAGAACAAGTTTTTATTCGCATGCTAATATAATTTAAAGCTTCCACATTCATCGGTAAATTTTTCTTTTTCCACAACAATCCAGGTACTTAAAGATCAATCTAAGAAAGATCAGTATGTTCTAGTGGAGACATGCAGGGTCCTCAAAATCTCTTCGGAAAACTCCGGCACCTTGGTACAAGTAATATGATTGATAACAAGAGAAAAGGAAAAGCACAAACATATCAGTTATACTAGCCTGCCATTCCAAAATCTACTAGTTAACTGTCTCCTTTCTCATTTGTGGCCATTGGTAACTCTCCTGCACAGCACCTTTCAGCGGCATCTATTTCCCTTCCTCTATTAGCTCTCCTTGTTCCTTTCCTTTTGCTTTCTAAACAGGGGTTGGAAGTGACTCTCGTTCATTCCCTTTCCTAGGACAGCACGATGCCAATTTGCATCAGTCTGAAGCGAGCAGTGGTTCCTTTCAGAGGATTAGAAACCTAAAGGTAACAACCATGATATCATTGAATCTGATCCTTGAAACATAATGTTCTTCTGTAAGATTAGAATAGCATCTCGTCTGATGAATTGATAGTGTGGTATAGGTTTATTTGAGGATCTGAAAAAAACTAGCCATATGACTTGACCCTTTTGTATGAAGGGGATCAAGGACTCAGACTGGTTTCCGGGCGAAGCATTTCTCTTTAGAGGTAATGAATAGGACCCAAGTTTTGCATACCTGGGAGGGACTATTATTGCTTAATTTCAGAAGAACATTATGCTGAGAATAGGCATCCTCATCTCTATCCCCTTTGCCATAGGAATTAATAGAACCGTGGCCATCCTAATTCCTATTTTCAACAATACATCCCAATATTCAGAAAGCTTAATGCAGAGAGAAAAGTTTAAGGGTATGAAATATCATCATCAAAGACGAGTCAAGTGATAACTGATAAGAAGTATGTAACAGTATAGAACACATTTTATATTTGAATCTGTCATATATTTTCATTAAAAAAACAAAAACTAAGATAATGAAAAAAAAATCTGAAATGGTACATTTACCATGTAAACACAAACAGGTTTTCTCAAGGACTAAAGTACAAACAAGATGGCAGTATTAAACTATAATACTATTGATATTTTAAGACAACTATTGCCATGGAGGATTAGAACCCTCGCTTACAGAAGGGGGACCTGGAATTCATGCTGCCATCCCTTCCAAACCTTGAAACACTTCTTACACTTTTAGGAGTATACACCCCTGGGCTTGCACCTCGATAACTGGCTCGAAGAGTTTCATCCACTGAAGAAGAGGACTTTGCGATTGCACTTCTAACAAACTTCTGGGCAGCAGGGGAAAGTGTTCGTACACTTGGACTGGCACTGCCGCCTCTATAAGGTGATGGCAACGGTGGCTTCTTAAACATCTTTGACCTCTCTCTCAATTTCCGAGCTGCTTCCCTTGATAAGGAGTGTGCCTTCACATCTCTGGCAGGAGGACAAGGAATCTTAAAATGAGGCCCATCACCGCTACCACCAATATCAATTGGTGTATCCTCAGGTTCCAACCTCAAAGGGGTGCCTTCAATTTCACCCCATGTAATAAAGGGGGATCCATCAACACCTGGCGCAGGTGAAGGTGTCCTTACAAAACTATAACCATTCTCGGCTTTCTTCCCAGATTCCACATAAAACTGATTGGGGGTCTTTCTCAAATCCTCCAGATCATACTTTTTGCCCTTATCCTGATCCCTACCTGACATAGGCATTGGAGTCGCCCCAGCGACAGGAGTATATAACACCTCCACGGATCCATCATCTTTTGGCCTTGAGTCCATAACTTTACCATGAAAACGAGTGTTCCCCCTACTGATCTCCTTAGTCAAACCCTTCAATCTTATAGCTAGCTCCTCCTCGGTCAATGGGGCCTCACCCCTATCAGCCGGATGATACATCAATAAATTCTTGGCCGTATACTTCCACCCTTCCAATGTGCTTGGTGGCTGATCAGACGTTCCATATCCATCTGTGATCCTATCCCTTTTTACGTCCTCTATTAATTTAACATCCTCCTCCCCGTTTTCTCTCTGTGTTAAAAACGCATACTTCTCTTTCTTCTTCCTGTTAACTTTCTCTAAAATCTTTGAAAAGCTTTCATTGTCCTCACTAGTATACCTCCTAAAGAACTCATCTAATGATAAATTCGTATCAACATCCTCCTCGCTTTCCCTACAATCAGCCTCACCGGATAATCCCCTACCTAAAACACTAGGGGTTTGAGGTGTTTTACCGTCAAATTCATTAAAAAGGAGTAAAATTCCTCATAAACGTAGAACCAGGGGTTTGGGTTTGACTTCTACGCTCTGAATTTGCATTATTTACCTTTTTCCCGCGGCGTTCGATGATCTTCAATTGGGCATCACGGATTTGAATCGGATCGCCCGTCTTGATGGCTTCGAGCCAATCGAGCCGATCTCGGAGCTTGGAGATATCAGGGAAGAAATCGCGTTCGACGATCTTCTCGATGGCGGCCACATAGGAGTCTTCGTCGAGGACCCGGGGGCGTTTTCTGCTAGGATTACTTTGGGTGATTGAGGAAGAAGCGCCGGGAGTTTTAAGAGAATTTCCGGAATATAGAGACGGAGACGGAGACGGTGATGAAACGTGGCGGGGAGAGTAGCCTGGAGATCGAAGCATGGTGTCTGAGAAATTAGGGTTTTGAGAGAAAAGAAAATCCGATTATCTACACCTTGTATAAGAGGATGCAAGACGTGTTTTTTCAAAATTAGAGAAATTAAATTACAACATAGGATATTCAATTTAAAATATTTAGAGTTATTATCCAGCTTAATTATATATTTGACCTTAAATTTGTTATTTTTTTCTGACATGATATCTATTTTTCCTAAAAAAATATTGTTTATTGTTGTAGTCTTATTGTGGTATGTCTTTTTATTGTTTGAATTAGTTCACTTATATTTTATAAAAAAAAAATTGTTCGAATTTGGGTCATTAAAGAGAAACGTCATTTGAAATATTTATTAGATTCATGGTCCGTATTTTATGTTGATATAATGTCAAAACAAATGTCCGTAATATTTAATAAAATAATCAATTACGTCCTTATTTTTTTTGAGTACTTTGATTCTTAATTAATTATTTTAGAGTAAATAATTAGGTAAGTTATATATTTAGTATCTAAATTATCAATTTTGATCTGTTTTAGTTTTAGTACCTAAACTTTGAATTTTTTAAAATCATACATAGAATATAATTTTTGTTTCATTTTAGTATCCCGTTCAAAAGATAACGTTAAGTTTAAAACAATTGAAAGTATAAATATTAAAACTGATAGTTATGTACTAAACGTTTTAAGTGACACTATACTAAAATGAAACAAAAACTAAATGTTATGTATGATTTTAAAAATATTAAAGGTTTAGATATTAATAAAATTGATAGATTAAATATTAAATATATAATTTACTCTAAATGGTTTATGATAAAAAAGAAATCATGAGGTGAAAAAATATATATCATATGTCACATCATTAATTATATAAGAACTTTAGATTCATGAATCTTATCATGTTAGCTAGGAGCATTGGTTGATTGTTAGTATCTATCTAACCAAAGATTATTTTACCTCAAACTAAGTATAAAGTAAAAAATAAAAATAAAACTGCAATAATTATTTAGTTAAACATTAATTTTTTTGTCATTATACCTTTGTATGAATTTCATTTTGTCTACTACACTGGTTTTTTTTATAGCAATAATAAGTAATGTTATTAAAATCGGATCGAACCGGCCGGTTCGACCGGTTGAACCATGAATCGGTGGCCTGTCCGGTCCGGTTAACTCCCAAAACCGGATTAGCACAGAACCGGAAGAACCGGCTGAAAACCGGGAAAACCGGGGTGAACCGGCTGAAAATCGGTAAAACCGGTTTGAACCGTCGGTTCACTTTTTTTCTTTTAAAAAAAATTAAACCAAACAACGTCGTTTGTTCAACAAGCCGAGTCAAATTCGAGTATTGCTGAGCTCGACTCGAACTCGAAAACTTTAAAAGTAAGCTCAACTCGACTCAAAAACTCACGAGCTAAAAATTATCAACTCGAAATATAATATTAAAACTTGAAATCGAAAAGGCTCGAACTCAAAAAAAAAATTTAGAAGTTTGATTGAAGCCTAAAATTTGAACTCAATTGAAGCCTAAAATTTGAGCTCAATTGAAGCGAAAGAATAGTTCGCTTTGTGCTCACCAAAAGGCTCAATGATTTTGAATGTCAAATTACCTCTATTATTTATAGAAGTAAGTTGAGATGCTCTTCTATGTTTCTTAGCCATGTGAGATTGTTTTGTTCTCATATTTTTACTCTTTAAACTTTTGGGATACTCTTCTATGTTTCTTAGCCATGTGAGATTGTTTTTTTAAAACAATTAAACCAAATGACATCATTTGTTATGATTTTTTTAAACCTCAATTTTATTTTTTTGATTATAGTTATATAATTATATTTATTATTTAATATGTTTTACCTTAAATATTATGTTGTAGTTGATTTGAATCATTTTGTTTCACTTGATTTTATGGTTTTTCATTTATACATGTTATGACTTGTGATATTTTTATACATTTTAATATTGTAAACTTAAAAAAAGTGTTACATATATATTAATATTGTTTTGAATATTATGTAAAATTAAAAAAAAATTATTTTATATAAAATCCGGTTCAACCGCGGTTGAACCCAGTTGAACCAGTACCTTCACCGGTTCAATGTCCGGTCCGGTTTTGAAAACATTCATAATAAGTAATTGACAGCAACTTTTTTCATATTAGTGTTAAAATAACGTAACTGGAGGTGGTTATTATAATTCACTATATCATTATTCTTTTTATATGTATGTATAAAACGATATAGATATTTGTAATATTTAATATTACCTCTAGAATTGTATATTAGAAGAATTTATATATTTATAATGATAAATGACTAATCAACAATCTAATGGTCACTAGAATCTATAATAGGGGTGAGTTTTACCATTATAGTAAGAGTGGAAAAAAAATAAGAAAATGGCGTCAAAAGTGTGAGTTATATAAAGAGAGCTTAGAGACAAAGATGAGAAAAGTAGCTGGATAAATGAGTAATATTGTAATTGTATTTTGTATAAATAAAAATATTATATTCTCTTAAGTTTCATGTTAAGTCTTAGTTGTTTTTAAGTTCTTAGTGCACTTATGCTAATTTTACTATATGATCGACACTGCCGCCTGATTGATATATGATTTGTTATATCGCCTTATTGATATATGGTTAGTTATATCACCTTATTGATATATGGTCACCTCGACCACCTGAATTATATATTCTTGGTCATGCCTCCTAGTATTATTGTGTACTAAGAATTTTATGAGATAAAAGGCTAACCAACATCAAAAGTGTTGTTGTAGTGTGACTGATATATCTTAGGTCCTCTATAGTAGGTATATTTGGGCTCGTCAAAATTTCTAACACTGTACATCTATGATTTAAAATGTTGACGTGAAGATTACAGGTAAAACTAATGAAGGGATGATAAATTGATCTTGCATAAGGGTTTTTCCTTCTCTTTCTTACATAATATATTGTATATCTAGTTACAGGTGTAAACGAGTCGAGTCGAGCTCGAGTATTGTTGAGCTTGACTCGACTCAAAAACTCTGAAAGGAAGCTCGACTCGAACTCGAAATCCTAAACTGAAGCTCGTGAGCAACTTGAAAAGGCTCGAAATGAAAAAAAAATCTTAAACTTAACTCGATTAAAGCCTAAAACTCAAACTCGAACATGAACCTTAAATACATGAAATCTTACTTTATTTTTTAAAAAATCAATACATAAATATTAATATTATTAATAATTTATTTTTAAAAAATAAAATCTTAATATATTATATTTTCGAGCTACTTACAAGTTTTTCGAGTTGAATATCGAGTAGCTCGTTTCGGCTCTTTAAGAACTCAAGTCGAGTTCATTAGATCCGAATATTTATCGAGCTTTAATCAAATCAATCTCGAATAACTCACAATCTATCTCATCTCATTTACCGCCCTACATCTAGTCTTGGTTTCTTGTCTTTGTTATTTCATTAATTTGGGTTTCTGTTAAATGAATCAGAGCTATGTTTCAAGGGGGGAAATTTCAAGAAAGAGAGGAAGAGAGCTGGTGGTAGAGGCTATCGAGGAATGTAGGGGCAAAAATAAGTCAATTTCACCAATAGTAGCATAAGAGCTAAGACCATTAATTCTGGGTACATCAACATTTATTGCTTGAAGGAAACCAATGATTTGGTCCTATTTCCTATAAAATTGACTTATGTCAGTTTTGCTTTTTCTTTTTCAGCTACGTTGTATGTATCTATGCCTATGCAACAAAAGCTAACACTAATTTCTTCGGCGTTTTTCCAATATATCACCTTTTTTATTTTTTCCCTTTTAGATTATTTTTTTTAATTTAACACCCTTTACAGTAAGACACGCAGTGTTCTTTGTAACTCACTTTATGTTGATCTGTAACCACGTGGTGTAAGACGCCCCTTGGAACGCGCCTTATGTTGATGTAAGTTACACGTGTGTAAAGCGCAGCCCTTAATACGCGCATTATGCCGCGTAGGATAATAGTACAGGACAGAGGCCGCGTCTTACCTTTAATTTAATTATATATATAACACAATTATTAAATTTTATCAAACTAATAACAATTTGATATTTGAACATAATTTTAAATACAACAAACTTACAAAAAATATAAAATGATAAATGATAACCAAATAACAATAATTGATATTAAATGATAATAAATAGAATTAACCAAAATACATTAACAAAACTGTATAACAAATTTAACAAAATAAATTAAAATAAATCCAATCACATTAACGAAAAAAATAAGTATTAAATAATAAATAATAAAAAAATTACAATAAAAAGTCCAATAAACAACTAAATACAAATATAATAAAAAAATAAATTTTATCGATGCATGCGACGCGAATGTGTTCCGCAAGACAGTGTCTGTCGGCCTCGAGGAGGATTTCTTCGTATCACTGGTTGTGACTCCTCGCTGTCATCATCATCACCATCGTCGTCGTCGTCGTCGTCCTGAGCAGCTACATTTTATTGAGGAGGAGCTGATGACGATGAAGCACCTCCATATAATAAGGACCCTGGAGGTGTATGAATGACTATCCCACCGGCCTGCGAAAACTGGGAAAACTCATAAAACCTAGACATCGCCGAGTGTGAAAACTGTACAGGAGGTGTCTGTGCTGCGGCCATAGGTGATGAGGTTGCACCCGCCAAATATCCAGCATATGAACCCCAAGTAGGATCTGCAAACATAGACTCATAATATCCTTCAGGAGGGGTCATATAACTCTGTGGTGGTGGCGGGGTCATAAAACCAGGTGACGGTGGTGGCGGAGGCATCGGGTAAGAGAATGGTGGTGGCAGCATCATATATGGTTGCGGTATGTAAGTCGCTGGAGACGGTGACTGATGTGAAGGTCCTGCTGGTGCAACTGAGGACGAACCAGACGCACCTGCTCTCTGTCCACGAGTCGGAGGACGATGGTGCTGTGTCGGTGAACGTCTCTGTCGACGTCGCTGAAAGGTCCGCCCTCGTGCATCCTCGAGACACGTCCTAGATAGTCTCGACACAAAACAGTCCATGAACCGTGCGCCATCCCCGATATCACATCTCCATCCACCGGAAGCCTCAGGTGCATAGAAACATCCTCAAGTGTAATCGTGCACTCTCCGTACAGAAGATGGAATGTGTGGGTCTCCGGTCTCCACCGCTCCACTAAGGCAACAATAAGGTCTGGTTCTATCTTACAATGACCCTCATATCTACCTATGTGACCGAATCCAGCCTTTACTAAATACGACATGACACAACCAGATATCACTAACTTAAGGTTCCTAATAAAAGGATATAATATACGGTTTCTCTCCTAAAATATAAATAATTCCAAAAAATTAATTTTTAAACTAATAATCATGCATTAAATAAATAAATAAATTATCACTAATAATTTAAATTAAATTAAAACGTTAAAATGTTACCGTATCAGCAAAATGTCGAGATATATAATTTTCATCCAAGCGAAGCAGACCGCCTTCCATTTTATAACTGCAAAAAAAAATTAATTAAATACAATATTAAATAATTTAAATACTTAAATAAATTAAATACAAAATATTAAATATATAAAATATACATTAAACAGATAATATAGTACTTGAGAGAGGTTGAGAGAAGTTGAGAGGATTTGGTGTGATGAAAGTGATTGAGGATAGGGGTATTTATAGGGAGGGAGGGGATGTCAACGGTAAGGGTAGGTATGTAATTAAACCTAAGGCGCGCCGCAGGGGGCGCGCCCTTCTGACGCGTGTCAGATTTGCAGGTAAGGCGCGGCTCCTGTCCCGCGCCTTACACACGTATATCTCAGTCAGCATAAGGCGCACTTCAGGGCCTTACCCCACGTGGCGCCAGATTAGCGTAAAGCGCGCTGCAGGGGGCGTGCCTTACTGCAAAGGGTGTTAGATCGGGAAAAATAGTCTGAAGGGTGACTGACATGAAAAAATAAATGGAAAAGATGATATATCGGGAAAACGCCAATTTCTTCTGGTTCTTGGGAACTGACAGTTTGATGCAATCCTTCGCAAGCTGAAGAACCTCCGTCTAGAAATTAGAGAAGAAAATTTGAAAACGGAACTGACATTGATGCTGGTAGTTGTTCTAACATAGGCAACATTGATGGTGGTAGTTGTTCTAACAGAGGCAACATTGATGGTGGTATTTGTTCCAACAGAGTTGACACCGATGATGGTAGTTGTTCTAACATGGAAATGGATTCAGAAACTGGTAATTGTTCCAACATGGATATTGATAGTAGTTTCTTTATGGTAGAGCACAAGGTTCTTAATCTTGAGGTCGTGGGATCGAGTCTCACGGAGGGCATTTCATAATTCGGAGGTCTCTTACGGAAGCTGCTCTCAACCTGGTGTTGGGGGTAGCCTACTATCTTACCTCCCCTTACCCCATACATATGGGAAAAAGGGACAGCCATTTTTTTTCTTTATGGAAATTGATCAAAATGTTGGTGCATGTTGAGTAACGAAGTTAGTTTGAGCTTTCATGGTGATTCCAAACATTGCAACATTGTTATCCTGCTTGAAAATATAGGAGTGGCCGGTGACAAAGAAGATGAATAACCTACAGACTGGGACCTGCAGCATCGATATAGTAAATCTATGGTTTCGGCAGAGTTTAAGCGGAAGAAAAACATATTAAAATATGGATAAATTAAAAAAATTTCTCTAAACTATTTTAGATTTATTAAAAAAACTGTGATTAATATTTTATTTATAGTTCAGGAGTTAAAAAAATTAACATTTTTATTTACGTGTCAGGTCATCAACTTAACGAATTCAATGTCATTATTATATCATTTCCTATAAGAAAATATTATTCTAGTTTTAATTTTTTTTTTTGAATTTAGAAGAGCTAGCTAAGAGCCAAGTATGGAAAGCAGTCTTCCTAAGGTAAGAATATCCAGCAGCATGCAGGTCAAAAAGTTGGTGAACTTCCTGTGGGGGTTGATCATGGATATTTAGCGAGAGATGTCCAGAAGTTGACAGCTTGGCCATTTTTCCTGCCACCAAATTCCCTTCACGATGGATCTAAAATACCTTGGTAAACCAGCAACGCCTTCTTAACTAAACAATTGAGCGAACAAGTGGGAACCGACTCCTATCAGCACTCGGGTAGTTGATAAGCCTCACTGCTTCAGAATTATCCAATTGGACCTGCAGAAATTCAACTCTGAGAGACCATGCAACTAGTAAACCAAGAAAAATCCCCCAGAGTTCGGCTTAGAGAGGAGTAGAGATGCCAATGCGCTTGTTGAAACCTGTTATCCAAGAGCTATCACTAGAGCGGATAACGCCACCAATCAAGATTGAACCAGTAGCCATATCCACAGCACCATCGATGTTCAAGGAAAGCCATTGAGCAGGCGATTTTTTCCATGCAATCCATTCCAAAGCTGCAGTATTCTAAGTAGGCTGCGAGGGGGATAATTCAGTGAAGTGTTTAGCCCAAGCAATGCCGCAATGAAGGAGATCCTTAAGAGGCCAACACAATGTCGAAAAGATATAATTATTTCGACGCTTCTAGAGCAGCCAAAGAAGGAACGAGAAGAGGATGTTCCATGGAATGCAAGAATGTAAGACGACCATCTTTGAGTTCAGATTATAAAGGAACCAATTTTGCAGATAGGACCGATAAAACTCAGTGTCTTCGGGCACAAAGAACCTGTTACAGAGACTACAGATAGCAGCGCAATCTCAGAGTATGGAGGAGAGTTTCAGGGGCGGAATTACAAACCAGGCAAGAAGAATCAGAGGTAATACAATGTTGTGCTCGTTCAGTCTGGGTCATGAGTTTTCCATGCAGAGCTTTCCAAACGAACAGCTGGATACGCTGGGGGACTTGAAGGGACCAGGCAGATTTCCAGACGAGAGACCGTTCATTCCAATAATTTCCTACCAAACGCTCGTCAGCAGAGGCAACACTGAAAGAGGGTTTGGAGCTCCATCGCCAGTGGTAGGAATCCGACATATTAGAAGCAATAGGAGGTCGAACTCCAAGAACGTGAGAGATTGCTTCCAGTGAGAATAAAGTAGATAAACAAGCAATATCCCAGTCGCCTGAATTGTCGAGGAGGTTCATAAAGCACGAGTTTGGATCAATTTCATTTGGGCGGAGGGACTATTAGTGAAGGGGCCAAGAGACGACACTCAAATATCATCCCAAATGAGAATAGACACACCATTGCCTAGGGACCAGGCGATATTCAAGCGGAAAAAATCCTAAACTTTGGAGATACCTCTCCAGAGAGCCGAGCAAGAGGGACGATGGATTGTGAGGGTGCAAGTTTGGGTCATTTTATATTTCTGTCGAAGAAACGAAACCCAATGGGCGTCTTGCTGAGTTACCAAAGCATAAGTAACTTTGAGAATGAAAGCCAGATTATGGCTTAGAGCATGATGAAACCAAGACTTCCCCTGTCAAGAGCTGGCAAATTATGTCCCAGTTAATTAGTGAAGGTTTCCTCCCAGATGCTGTTGAACCCCACAGGAATTATACGGACCGGTAAAAAATTCGTTTGCATGGAATAAATGGGGATAGCAGCCAAGACAGATTTAGCAAGAGTTAAACGGCCAGCCATAGACAAAGTACGAGCTGTCCACCCATTAATATAAATTTTATAGTAACAAAGTACAAAATGACAAGTAGACTTAGTCAAAATTATAAACTTATGATGATGATCTACTTGTGATGTAATATTTTTTAATTATCACAATTACCTTATTATGTAAGGTAAATTTTTTAGTAACATAATTTTATTGTTTTAATTATGATTAATTATAATGACTATTTGTCACTTCGTTACTATTATCACTTTCCTCAACAACAACAACAAAATGGTGCAAATTTGAGGATTTCAGTAGTGGTAAAATGAGAGTGATAAAAAGATTCCATCAAAATTATGAAATTACAATGACAATATACATGTGACGTAACTAAAACCAGGGTCAACTACTTCAAATACCACTCTACTTAAGTTTGGGCTCGTATATGTCACTAACGTTTCAATTTTGTCAATTTTAACACTGATGTTTATGTTTAACTGCAATTATATCACCCCGCTGTTAATACATTATGGGACGATGATATGACATTTTTATGCCGTGACAATAATAATGTGACTCTCTTACTAAAACGACGTCGTTTTGATGCAACTATTTTGATGCTTAGAAAACTCAAAACTACATTTGACACTTCTTAAGCAAGTTCGCTATTTTGGACCCCGATAGTCAAAATTCTCATAATCCGTTCAAGAAATTATGATTCTTCTTGAGAAGTTTCAAAACTTCCTATGTAAGTGGCAATTAAAAGAGCATACCGCAAGAATTCACTTCGTTAACTTTGTAGTAGAAGACAATATTGTTTTCTAAAAAACTTAGGTTCAAGTAATCACGTTAGAATCATTATACGAATCAAACGACTTCAATGATTAAATGATTTGTTGTTATTTATTGAGGTCTTAAGTTCGGGTGCTACGTATACAAAGATATAAACGTTCATTATCAAATGATTGAATTATAAAACAAACTATCTTGTATTCACCCGAATTTATAAAAAAGTTATGTGACAAAATATTTGATACAATCCCTCAAATTATATAGGCTTGATACAAAAATAAGTACCAAAACTCTACATTTAAAAATGTTTTAACGCCTAAAGAATTTTCATTAAAAATAAATGCCTAATTTTTACAACATTAAATTTTTAGGTGCCCGATTGTTGACCACCGTTAAAAATATCCGTTAAGTGAAATGTGTCACGCTCTGATAATTTTAAGAATTTCTTAAAAAAAACCAAACAACAACTCGTCCCCCTCCCGCTTCCCCTTTCCATAGTCACCAGCTAGTCAATCGTGACTGTTATCGACACCGTCATTTATCGATAGGATAGTAAACAAAATTAAACTATTAGGATAGTATAGTATGTAATGATAAAGCGAATTTAACGCCGTCTTGATAAGGTTAAAATTATAAAAAAAAATTATCTTTGAGAGAGAACGATAAAATCAAAGAAAAAAAACCGTAACGGATGAGATCTAGCTGCCATGTCAACGAAAAACAATCCACTTCAACATAATTGGCTATCATGTCATCCTCTTGTTTATGATTTAACGTTCAAATGAGAGAAACACGAGTGAATAAAAAGTTTAATGATCAAATTAAAAAAATAAATAAATTTTAATGATTAAAACAAGAATGACGCCAAAATTGAGTGATGAAGCTTATAATTTACCCTGAAAAATAATAGTAAAGAAGACAGAATTCTATACTCGTGATCTGCAAGTAATGTCTTAAATCTTTGTTTTTAGCTCAGGATGCCCATTTTTATTTCTTAAAAGGATCCTGAAAAGGTTGGTAAATTATTCTGGAGGGATCTTCTTAGGTTAGGTTCTCTGGTATAATCTTCTCTCTTCCATTTACAGTCGGCCTGTATAATGGACATATATTATAACAATTTGAGGAAAAGGATCCCGACACTATTTTAACTCGTAACATTCAATACGAGTTCAACCTTTATGTAGGGATGCATGTGATTTCAAAAGCATGCATACGTAGTTCCTTAAGCACCAACAACTCAATAGCCACACATTAGACTGCATCAAATCAAATAGGCAGGTTACAAATCAGCATAACTTCTTCACATCCAAAATTTTCTTTCAATATGTTGCGAAGGAGTTAGAAAAACATCTAGCATGCAACCTCAGAGTAGAAAAACCACATGAGAAATAGAGGCTGCGATAACTCACCAGTTCGTTAAAAACCTGCATAGATGTGATGCGGTACTTTCTGCATGAAATCGACAAATGAGTACCCCATTTCAAAATATAGTTGAGATTGTATCCTTCTTATTATTTATCTCCACATAACCGATGCCGAAGTCTCACCGTCCGAACAGCCAGTCCAATTGAGAAAGGGAGCAATTGGTCACATGGGCTAGTTCCCCACACAAAACCATGATCCCAAAGTGTTATCACTAGTCACTGTGATTTCAAACGACATTTACCTTGCAATTCAATGGAAAAGAACATAACGCTCAAGCAATAACACTTACAAATGACACCAATCACGAAAATTCAGAAGCCACTGCTGGAAGAGACGCTGTCAGGTCTAGCAGTTCCTGTGGGACCATTACTAGTTTTGCTAATAACCCCCTTCCCAAAATATTCAGCAATTACGGAAAATCCGTCCTTTGAGCTCTTGACTTGTTGGAAGAATCGATCTTGATCTTTTGAATTCTGTTCCAAGCTTCTCTTCATTTCCATTACGGACCTGTACTCTGGAGCACACTCAGGACATTCCTTTTCATTATCACCAAGGCAGCGCTGATGAAATGAGTGCATACACATGAAGTGGACAGCAGGTAGGTCAAGCGTAAAAGAGCAAGCAGTGCACTTGCTCAGCTGAAATATCCTAGCATTTGTCCTCAGGTCCTGAATTTCTTTTCTCATAGCCATTGTGTCTTCCTGTGCACAAAGACTCGTTGAATTAGAAAAAGAATGAAAAATTGATTGCACATAGTTTTGTATTTGCCAAATGAGTATCATGACAAGTTCCATTTCCAAAAGAGAATAGACCATATTTCAACAAAGCTGAAACCATTGTGGAAAGGAAATAAATGAATTGTCCATAAAAAACGGCAGCAAACATTACCTTTGCAGTATGACATCTTTGAATTATAATTAATTAATCACCATTTGTTTCACATGTTGAGGAAAATGTCATTTTAATCTCTTAACAACACTTCAAGTAAATTTTGGATCTTCTTATGTTATGGAATGTTTTCTTGCCAAAATCTATTATTACATGATTTCGAAACTACATGTGCAACTCTTACTACCTGGTTAGGTGATCAAAATGACCAGTAACCAACATTGCAAGATAAAAATCAATGGAAGAAACTAGGTACCAATCTGATACTTCTCTATAGCTCGCCTGTCCTCTTCAATCAGTTTTGACTCCTGTTCAAGTTTCCGGGCAATATAATCTTTGATAACCGATAATGTGAGACATGGATTCCTAGAAAGTGTCTGAAGAACAATAATGGGGGGCAAGATGTCATCCCTCTCAATATATGTTAATACTTCCTTCACTTCTTTAGAGCAATCTTCCCCAAGTTCACCAAAGTACTTTAGAAGATCCGCCCAAAGAGCAGGATCCCCTCCCTTACCAGAGTCCCCTAACCTTTTGCAACATGCAATCAATCCCTCATGGTCATGGGCTTGCATGTAGCAAGCAATCACTTCTTTAAAAAGTTTCAACTTCTCATAGAGATACAATAACCCCTCTCTAAATGCATTCATCTCGCATAGGATGATAGCGAGATCAACATCATAAAGTGGATGTTCCAGGTCAGAAGGCCAAGCACTCTTAAGCAAGCGTAGCCCCTTTTCCAGTCTTTCCAGTGTGTCCTTTTCTGTAGAAGAATTCTTACCCTCAGCAACTAACTTCCCGTTGGACACTGTTCTTTTTTAATACTAAAATCTGATCCATTGTTAGCTTGGGAGATTGATGGGAAGTTCAAGTCAATGGACAAGTACAACTCCAAGAGTGTGTTATGAATCTCAACTTGAGCAGGAGAATCTTTTACCTTGTCAGCATATTTTTCAAGAAAATCCATAAGGGATTGTGGATGATGAATGAAAATGTTGAGGAAATCAACAGGAGATGGTAACATAGATAAATAACCACCATTTGAAGTTCCACGCTTAGCCAACTCCTTATCCTCAGTGCACAACCTCATGAGTATATTAATTGTCTCTGCCGGTTTGTGCTCTACGAGAATCTTCCCATATTCCTTCACTGTCACCCCAGCTTGACTTAGTTCAAGGTTAGAGATATATTGCAAAGCTTCATCATATCTGCCAAGGTCATCAAGCAAAATCTTTAAGTACCATTCATGCCGCCCTGCCTTCTTTGCAACATACATGGCATGCTCATGGTAATTTGCTGCTCGGCAAACCCGTATAGCAGTCTCCACGTCAAACTTATGTTCCCCAACACCATCCTCACTCTTAATGAACACATTCAACTTTTCAACATCTTTCAATTTAGTATAGCAGTTTAACAGAAGGGTGGTGTGATCCTTAGAGGCGAAGCCCTTCTCATGTAAATTTTCTAAGTAATTTGTAAGGTTGTAGATTCTCTGTGCATCCAGAAACTTTTGGATTACATATGAAGGTTCAAGATGACCAATGGTGTGTATGTACTGTGCCATAGCCTCATCATATTCTTGTTTGCTATATAGATGATCGCCATACTTCCTCAGTACTTCAGCAGTTGCAGAAGCATCAGCTTGTTGAGTTTGAACTAGGTTGATAGCTACAGTATAAAGGTTTTTCTTGAACAGCATATCTAACTTGCTTTCCATATCCTTCTCACCAATACACAAAGCTGAATTATCAGTCATTATAAGTATTATATTACCCCATTCACAAAGCATGAGAGAAACTTCTTTAACAACTAGACTGTTTGCAATTAGCTTGTTCTTCAGGTCATATATATTAAATGTGTTCTTCCCATTTCTTTGATCTGCAATAACGCATAATAAATATCCACGGTACCACCCCCAAGAACTTCTTCTCTCCTTCAAAAGCCCAACAAGGACCACACCCATCTACCTCATAGAAATACAAAGCCTCAGGTCGACCGATTATCAACTCCTAAATACAAACAATAGGGAAACACTTATCTTCTAAGATAATATATATATATGGCTATTAAGGCACCATAAAGAATAGGGCACAAAAATGCATACCGAGCGGTCACTCATTGCGACACTATTAACATCGCATCCGATCTGATCTAATGTTTGCCGCCTAGGAGGTTGGCTCTGCATGCTGAACAAACTCACAGAATTTGGAGTCACAGCAAACAATAGAAGGGCTTGACCATCCACTCTAAAACCTAGTCCAGTAACCGATGAATTACCATCACCAGATGCGCTATCAACCTGAAGCTTGAAACGAGTTATTCTTTCACGTGCAATATCTCCCTTGATACAGTAAATGCAACCATTGTCTAACCCAATAGCTATATGTAATATCGGCGGAGCTTCCTCCAAGACTAAAAATGATGTGATCTGCAATGTGTAAAGACTCACATTAAAAGTTTAAAAATACGCTGAACACCAGTCTCAGGTGCTTCACAAGTTGGTTTAGCTCAGGTTCAGTTTGGTTATTATTAGTGGTCATTTACATATAAAAGTAATAAAATAATAAAAATGACAACTAATCCAGAATAATTGTTAGACAAAAGAGTAAAAATTAAACATTTTTTACATTCAGCCAAAATTATCGTTTGCTTTATGTTTTTGCAAACTATTTATATACTTTTATTATTTCTTCTGAAATTAGAAAATAAACTAGCAAAAATTATAACTTTGATATATCATTGGCAGTGAAAATTGAATTTAAAAAAGAAAACAAAAGTAACTTAATATGAAATGAACAGCTAACTGTAAAAACGTTGTGAGTAAATATAAATAAAACGAGGGAAGAAAGAAGAAAACCTTCGCTTGGGGAAATTGATTGGTGAAAATACGCAAAATTCCAATACAATCAGGACTAGTGATACTCGATCCTTCTGGCTGCATTTTATCAAGATCAAATACCTTCAAGCACATCCCTGATTGCTGAGGCGATATTTGTTCATCTTCTCCAATACTCACCAAGAAATTCCGTTGCTAATTGAAGTCATCAATCAATCCAAAAAAAAAAAAAACCCAATGAAGTTGCTTCTTTTATTATTGCAATATAAAGTTGAATCGTAAAGTAAATATACACAGATTTTAGTCTCTTAATTTTACCTTGAGCATTTGGAGGAAGAGAACGGAGAAAGTATGAGCTTGAAAGCCAAAATTGAAGTTAAGACCGCGATCCAGGAGGCTTACAGTGCCGTCATCGCAGCCGATCACCAGCTTTCCTCTTCCGCTGTAGGCGCACTGTATTTTTCCAGTGATTTCCTCCGGGATTTTGCATTTTCCTCCTCCTAATTTCTCCTCAAAGAACTCGAATTTCCTCCACTGATACATTCCCCCACTTCTCGTTGATGGATCGGATAAGGGATCAGAGCTCGACAACAAAAACCCTACACTTTTATTTATTAATATTTTTTAAAAAAATATATAAATAAGCTGCTTCTTCTGTAACACGGGAAGTTTCGTGATACTTTAGTTTCTTTCTAGCATTTTCCGTGAATTATTAGCTTTTTTGCTGTTTGCTATGGCCAAGAACAAGAGGATGAATGGAATGGAATGGAATGGAATAATAAACTACGATGGTCTAATCAATCCCCGGATAATATGCTTTCAGATCGAAAACGGCGGCGTTTCCACCATATCAAATTCTGGGTTCCCTTTTCGTTTCTTGGGTAATATTGGCCCAATATAGTAGTCGGACTAATTATTTAGCCCAATATGATATCAAATATTTTATTTTGAGAATTATTATATTTGTTACAGTGATTTAGAACTTATTACGTCGATATAATGAGTTTTAATAAAACAAATATTAAAACTTGTCACTCCAACGTGACAAAATTGAATAAAAATTATATTTTATTAGAACTCGTCACTTCGACGTGACGGATTTAAATAAAAAATATTATTTAAGTAAAATCGTCATGTGAGTTTGACGAGTTTATACTAACTGTAGCATTTTCGTAGATCCCGAATTAGTTTTTAAAATGATTTAATGGTCTAATTTTTTACCCACGTGGCCTTTTAGGCCAATTTGAACTTTCTTGTGGGCAATTGCGGGCTAATTATTTAACCTAATACTATAACATATTTTTTGTTTTGAAAACTACGACATTTACTACAATGAATTGAAATTCATCACGTTGGCGTGACGAGTTTTAATAAAATATATTTTTTATTGAAACTTGTATTTTGATGCGACAAAAATCGAATAAAAATTATATTTTATTAAAACTCATAATTTTAACGTGATAAGTTTAAATAAAAAATATTATTTAAACAAATTAATCATCTTAAAGTGACGAGTTCCCTTATATTGTAACATTTGTCATAGATTATAAAATAAAATATGAGATTCTCTATTGGGCCAAATAATTTTAACACCATCGGTATTAAGCCAAAAAAAATCATCTTTTTATTGTTGAGCCAAACTTGGATACTATATATAAAATAATCTAATCTACAAAATAAGAATCCTATTCTTATTAATATATAGGGATGAGTATTTAAACCCGACCCGATCGGGTCGGATTTTTCTAAAAAAAAATTGGGGTCGGGTTTTTTATGTGGTGTCGGGTTCGTGTTTAAGGTGAAAAAAATCCGACCTGACCCGAAAAATATATATAATTTTACCCTATATTTTAGGGAAAATTACAATAATACCCCTCTCTATATATATTTTTTCAATTAAGTCACTGTTTTTATTAAATAAAAATAATTTTTTATTATTTCGGGTCGGATCGGGTCGAGTCGGGTTTCTATATCATATATTCGAGTCGGGTCGAGTGAAACCTTGTTTTAGTCGGGTCGGATCGGGTCTCAGGTGGAGACTCTCTTATTTTCGGGTCGGGTCGGATGGACCAAAAACCCGACCCATGCCCATCCCTGTTAATATATCCTAAATTTTATCACACATACTATGTGGATGGAAAAAAGATATTTATCAATTAATATGGGTGATGTGAATAAATAAAATATTTATCAATTATTATAGGTGAAATCATAAAGGGCTTGCATATAAATATACCAGTTTTTTATTTTTAAATAATGGTTTTTAATTATTTTCTAACTCGTCAGACTTAATTAATAAATGTATAGAATTCAATATTTCAATTACGCTAATCATGTTTTTATACAGTAAAATTACATGGCACCTATCGTATTTTCTTAATAATTTGAAAGGATAATAAGGTAGAATTTGTTAAAAATATTTTTTAATTATTAACAATATATAAATACATTACAAACGTAACTGTTTAAATTTAAAATCTCTAAAAAATAACTCTCTTTTACTCACGAGATCACTTAATGAATTCATCACTTATAATATTAAAATTTATTTGTAAACACAAAAACACGGAGATAAAGAAGGAAAAAACTATAAACTAAAATATTCTTTTAAGAAATTTCAAGAGAATGCTTTGACAACGAACACTTATACATTCTTGTGACATCTCGTTTGAACTTAAAATTTTAAAGATAACAATAATCTATTAATTATTAAAATCGTTTGATTTGTGTTTCAAAATAATGTATGAAAGACGGAAAAGGTAGGAAATCTCCCAAGTTCATAAATGGCCACATGAAAACGCAATTGAACGTAAAAGAGAACTATAAAGAAGTATTATTGATTGAAGCTACAGATAACATGATGAGCCGAGATCATTTAATAATTTTTCATGTAGATATACAAGTAGACTGATTGTTCCTTAATTTATGGGCTTCACTTGGTTAGGAAATGAAATGGGGGCCCATTCTTATTGAAAGAGACATCACATTCTATTGTTTGGATTTTGTTAATAAAAGGGAATCATAATAACCACCCACCAACCTACTATTCTTAGTTTTAATAAAAGATTTAATATAAAATAAGTGTTTAAGTTATATCTTTTTATTTAGGTGTTTAAATTATTTTCTAATCAATATAAGTGTTTAATGTTATAAATATTATTATTTTAAGTGTCTTAGTCGTAATATATATTAAAATTTTGCGTTAAATAACACGTGAATCATTTAAGAAATTTTAAAATTTTGATTTAAAAAACTTAAAATATTATTAATTTATAAAAAAACTCAAACTTTTTGGAAATTAAAAATCCCTAAAATCTCTAAAAAAATCTCAATTTTTTTGGGATATTTTATGATGAAACAACCATTAATTTTGGACTTGGGGGTAGAGGCAAATCAACTCATGAACTTTGGGATCGAATGATCACCATCTACGGCGGTTGACGACGGCCAGCGATAGCGTTGGACCACCTTCTATTTTTATTTTATATTAAAAATAATTAAATTGGATCAAAACAAAAATAATTAGAAAGTTTAATGAATAAATTAAAAAAATTGAAAATATAGTGTGTAAAATAGCAAAGAGTAAAATTTATGTATCTTACTCTAATTGAATAAAAAAAGAAGTTACTAATAAGGGCAATTAAGACATTATAAAAACCACCGGACTGATTCATAAATCCAGGCGCATTTTTAATAAAATTCCCGCAACTATCTGTAACGACAACTACAACCTGGAATTTTTTCATAAATTGGTTTTCTATAATTAAAAAAAATATGTGGCAACAAGGAAAAAAATTATTTTTTAATTAAGAAAAACAATAGCATAAATAGGCAAAGTAGTGACTTTTTTAATTAAATAAACAAAGTCAATCAAAACTACTTTTCTGCTTACTATTACTAGTAATATATTTAGAGAGAGAAGCAAAAGTTGAGTATATATATATATATATATATATAAATATATATTTACTTATTCAAGTGTGTGTTGATTTGAGCTAAAGACAAGGCTGTCCTTTGTCATTTTGGCTATATTTCGAAGCAGGAAGAAAGAAGATCAAATTTATACCAGTGGAATGGAAGAATTTGAGGCATTGCATTTCTCCTTTTGATTTATTTGTGTTTTCTTCATCTTTTCAAGCCTCTTTCTTTTGGTGGGTATCTTAAACCAGCCTGTTTTTCTTTTTTATAAGAAAAACAAAAAGTTTGGGTTCATAATTTTGTCTTTACAACTGTGTTTTTCTGCTTCGAAAACACATCTTCAGTGTTCATTGGCTAGAAAAAAAGCGACCAGGAACTGACTTTTGTGGCCCCCTTTTTTCTCACGGGTTGATGGCTATGAATTTTGAAACGGTTGTTGCTTCAAAGATGGTGAAGCCAACTGTTCAATTTTGTTTCCATGAAGGACTAAAACAAAGTAGAAAATAAATTCAAGAGAGGTTGAGGAAGAGAAGAAGAGGAAGGAGTTTAACATGTTCTACCTCTCCTTTCTACTTTTCTTACCTGGGATTTCATGTTACCTGTTTTTGCTAAATTCAGACTTTGATGAAGCTAACTAGCTGTACTGTTACTGGCAAGAAAAACCCCCATCTTTTCTCTTTTAAGATTAGGCTTTCGTTGCACTGTAACCGTGCAGATAATGCTTTCCCTGTCTTAGAATCAGATGTATATATGTATGTATGTATGTATTTGAGGTTATTTCCATTTTACAATTTGAGATTATTTCATTATACTCTGTATGGGTGTTGTGGCCTGAGGGTGTTATATGTGTATTTACAGGGTTTGCGAGAAACCTGAGATGGATTTCAGTGAATCGACCAAAGTTGTTTACAATAGAATCCAACAGTTGGAGCCCGAGAATGTGTCTAAAATCATTGGCTATCTTCTCTTGCAAGACCACGGTGACCGGGACATGATCCGTTTGGCCTTTTGCCCCGACACTTTGCTGCACTCTTTGATCCACAAGGCCAAATCCGAACTCAGCTTAAACAAGGTTGCTGTTTCTCTAGTGAGTCCGACCCCTATCGTCGATCTCCCCGTGCAGTTCGCACCGTATTCCCCGGCTTCAACACGTGTGGTTTCGTCTCCCACCGCTCAAAGAGGTGCCCCAAGTCCTTTCTGGGATCATCCTGTAGTGACTGCTGCTGAGCAGCATGTCAATGGTTTGGAATTTGTCCCACCGGGGTATTCGGATGTCGTTGCCAAAGATTATCGCCTCCAAAACCAAATGCATTTCTTGAACATGGAAGATCAGTTAGAATCTGCCAATCCCATTGGTTCCGAATTCCATAGCAATTACCATTATTCAGAACCTGCATTGGATGCAAGGAGCAACCGAAGGTCCCCGAGCTTGCCTGAGTTTCCTGTCAAGATTTGCCATTACTTGTTCAACAAGGGGTTTTGCAAGCATGGGAATAACTGTAGGTACTTCCATGGCCATCCTATGCCGGAGAGCTTTTCGCAGATTTTCAATCCTGGTTCGAACCAGGCTGGCAACGATGATAAAGTAGTCTCTCCCGGGACTCTCAAAAAGCTCGAATTGGAGCTCACCGAGCTTCTAAAAGCCAGGAGAGGGTTGCCTGTCTCCATTGCCTCTCTGCCAATGCTATATTATGAGAAGTATGGGAGGACACTTCAAGCTGAAGGTTATCTTACTGAGAGCCAACGACACGGTAAGGCTGGTTATAGTCTGACCAAGCTCCTTGCTCGATTAAAGAACAGCATTCGTCTCATTGACAGGTGTGGAATGTTATGTTCCTGTTGGACCTTGCATTTAGACAATTAGCAAACAGAACATGTGTGTATTTAATTGTCATATTGATTGGCAGGCCCCATGGCCAGCACGCCGTGATATTGGCAGAAGATGCTCCGAAGTATGCTCCAGAGAGGAACGATCCTGGTGCGATAGTCGCTGGTTCCAGGCAGATATACCTTACCTTTCCAGCTGACAGTACCTTCACCGAACAAGACGTTTCCCACTATTTCAAGTAAGGAACTCATCATAATGAGGTCATTTAAGCTCCTTCTTTTTGTTGTTGTCTTACTTATTCTTATGTTCTATGTTTAAAAATATTTATAGCAAATTCGGACTCGTGCAAGACGTTAGGATTCCATGCCAACAGAAGAGGATGTTCGGATTCGTCACTTTCGTTTATGCAGAGACAGTGAAGCAAATTCTGGCTAAAGGAAATCCTCATTTTGTATGTGGGGCTCGTGTTCTGGTGAAACCGTATAGGGAAAAATCAAGGATTGTTGATAGGTAAAGTTTCCAGTTTCATTCAACATATAAATGATCATAATCTATAGCACTTCAACTTGTTTACAGTACACTTCTATAAGAACTAGCAAGGGTAACATATTTAGGTTGATCTTGTTTATATTAAAGTCTTCGGGATGCAAACTCGACGACCGGATTTGCAACGTGTGCTTGATTCATATGTTCTTCCTTACATGGTTGCTATCTTCTTATTGGTAAAACCAAATGAGTGCTATCACTAGTGTGATAAAATTTTGTTGCTTTGTGATTAATGTTGTCAATGTTCCTGCCAATGGCGCATCGATGCTTACGGATTATTTTCCCTCTCGGTTTTCTCAGGAAGTATACTGAGAAATTACAGCAGCCTCCTATGTATTATTGTCCACACTTCATAGATGGAGGTTCAGAGCTTCAATCAAGTTACTATCTATTCATTTGCCCTGCTTGTTTTCATCTTTCTATTTCCATCAACATAAATGTTGGTTGCTTGTTCTGATGCAACGATCGAATTGCATGCCCGTTTTACAGTGCCAAGAGTTTGCGACAATTCAAGGTTATTCCGGAAACAGCTGATCGAAGATCGCGAACAAGCACTGGAGTTCGAGAGCAGGCTTTTTTCGGAGTTGCAATTAGCACCAAATCAGCAACATATGACTGATCAATTCTACTTTGGCTACTCAATGGATGAACTGAAGCACACAGATGGTATAGCCAATATCATTACAAATCTGTTTCATTCTTCATTTCTCCTTATACATGTTGCTAACCATTGAAAAACTACGATTCTCTCCTGTGCAGACCACGCGGCTACGGATTTCCCGACGTACAAGCGATTCAACTATCTGTTGGATGTTCTGAATACAGGTTCAACCAGTGAGGACAAAGTGAAGAATATTAGCACCAATTATAACGATCAGGATAGGTATGCATCTTCTTCCTCTGTTCCAACTCCGGCATTCGATCGATGTCGATTGTTTTCGAGACAATTTAATACATTAGTTTCTTTGTTTTTGAGCAGCCAAGGACTCAATCTTCCTGAGAGTCCATTTGCATCTCCAATAGGGAGTGGCATTTCAACAGTTATATAGAAGAGACTCAACAACAACAACGACAAGACAGGAGTTTCATTGTCTTCCCCTTTGTTTTGTGTTTTGCTTTTTCAAGTGTTAAAGTTGACATAAACATCATCGGTCCGATAGCATCTTTTCATAGTCGATACCTAGTGAAGGAGAGAAACACTAGAAATTCTCCAGTTTTACTTCCAATGGAGAAGAAGAAGATATAGACGAGGTAATATGTAAAAGGGTCCAAGGTTCCTTTTCTTTTCTATTTTTTTTTATTTTTAATCACAGAAAAGCAGGCAGAGATAGAGAGAGAGAGAGAGCTGTGAATATTCTAGAAGATAAATGTAAAGTACAGCCTTTTTCTCTGTTTAGTTGAAAGAAGAAAAACAAAGGTTTAAATATTGTAGATGGTTCAGATGTAGAAGAAATCTCTGCTGTTAACATTTCTTAAATACTGTCAAACCCCAGTTGTTAATAATATGAATTTTTAGGACATAAATAAAAATTTTAAGGTAAACACTATCAGTAATAAAACAATTAACACAAAGAGATTCGGATTTTAGTCCACTCTAAGTAATACCTACATTCGCCACTTGCCTTGGTGGCCAATGAAAAAAAGTTTTACTTGACTTTCTCCATGGCGTATTGTCAAAGATCATGAAATATGTTGTTGCGAAATCTACAAGTAAATATTTTTTACTAGGAAGAATGCATAAGCGATATATGTTGAGGTGATATAGAAGTAGCAAATAAGATTAAACAGTAAATATCTTTTGGCATCATCAGTTTTTCTTACATGCCAATTGCTGCTGCATGCGAGATACATACATGGCAGTGACGTGGAATTTGTGAATACAACTAAATGCAAAACACACTTGAAAGGAACTGGTAGCTGCGATGACTACATTTTTGGAGCATTAGTCTTCATCACCACCGAGATCACCCCATCTAACGTTGTACTTGGCCGCAAGATAATGTGCTCCCACCGGTCCTCTGCTCCCATAAGGGTACAGCTCCGGAGCAATCCTTTTTCCTTCGAGTTCCTTCAACAATGGCGTGAACAGTGACCAAGCAGCATCGAGCTCATCGCTTCTAATGAACAACCTCCGCTCCCCTGCTATTGCATCTAAGAGCAGCCTCTCATATGCATCTGGGATTTCTCTCGGATATCTGCATGTCATAACAGAAGTCCTAAGCTAATGCCATAAGAAAATCTGGAAGCGAATAAGGTGTTTCGATAACAATGGTGGCAAGGATCGTTTTTACTATACCGAACATTGTAGCTTCAACATCAAGCTCATTGTTGATACGTTTCGCATTTGAGTTACATGCAGATCAATGAACCAAAGCATCGTATTAAGTTCATGAATAATTAATAATCTCCTTACCTTGATCGATAAAGCAAGTTAAGGTCACTGCGGTCTAATCTCATCCCAAGACCAGGAACTTTGTTATTGATCTTCAGATAAATGGCTTCATCAGGTTGTACACGCAGCACAAGCTCATTTGTAGCCTTGTCCAAATCAGTTCCGAAATTCCGCTTGTACAGATTACCTGGAACGTGCCTGAACTGAACTCTGATCTCTGCCCTGGATTTTCATATACACAACTTTTCAATCCATCTGATTATAAGGATGATCACGCCCTCAAGAAAAAAAGCAATGAATAAAAACACACTCCTACCGCTTCCGATGGAGAGCTTTTCCAGCCTTCATGAGGAAAGGGACACCATCCCATCTAGCATTATTGATAAACAAAGCTGCTGCTGCAAATGTAGGTGTAATACTGTTACTCGGTACAGTCGAGTCATCGGTGTAACCTGGATATATTCTACCACCCTTGTTGTGACCCTTATACTGACCAATGATGACATCTTCTAGTTCCAGTGGTTTCATTGATCTCAGAACCTTTACCTGCAAATACCCGCCATGTTGTACCGGATTTTACAAGAATAGAGTTACTGGAAAATCGAAAACAACGTAAACGTAAATCATGTCAAAGGAAATCCAAATACCTTTTCATTCCTAATGTCCTCGGCATCTAAGCTGACAGGAGTCTCCATTGCAAAAAGTGCCAGAATTTGCAGGAGATGATTCTGCATTATGTCCCGTATGATCCCGTAGTTATCGAAATAACTGAAATTAATAAGGAATACTCGAGTGATCTTGGTACTCGAAAAGAAGGATGCTTTTTGACAGAAAAAGATCAGATGCAACTCACCCTCCTCGCCCTTCGGTACCAAAGTCTTCGGAAAATATAAATTGCACATTCCGGATATAATTCCTTGACCATAAAGGTTCGAAAACAAGGTTGGAGAAGCGAAGCACTGAGAGGTTCTCAACAAGCTCCTTCCCCAAGTAATGATCAATCCTACAAAACCATAATCAAAATTAAGCTGTTCTTTTAGTTTTTATAACTTGTAATTTTCTTTCTAAAACTGCAAAATGTACCTGAATATCTGTTCCTCCGTTAGGTACTTCTTCAAACATCTTGTAAGCTCAGCCGATGATTCCGAATCACGGCCAAACGGCTTTTCGACAATGACCCTTGTCCACCCCTTTGCTGAAGAGGCTTTCCACGAATATATTTGGAGGTATCGACAAGTAAAATAACCTGTTCGACCGTTTTCCGGCCTGGAAATAAGCAATTTATATGTCGGTTTGCATGCATTGCATCTTCAGTAGGCAAAACCTATCCAGCTCTTGATCTAGAAGTACAAAATATGAACTCCAGTGAACATGTTACCTCTTTCTCTTTAAGCTTTCTGTCTAGTTCCACGAAATGCTCCTCGGAACTATACTCGCCCGAATGGTAAAAGCATCTCTTTAAGAACTGCTCCATTTTATCCTCACAATTTTCCCTACAAGTCATACCAGGAAATAAATCGACACAACGGGCAACGGCATACCGAGTTTTTAGATATAACATGATAGATTAATCAAATTATTTCAGCATGATATCGCTCTCACCTCTTATCGATTCTACAAGTTAAAGTTGTACAAATCATATTCCTGAGCTCTTCATCTGCCAGCTTAGTACGAGCATAACCAAAAATTACAAAGTTCTGCAATAACAAAAGAAAATAACATAAGAAAAAAAGATAAAAACTCAATAGTCATTTCTCCACCATACATAAAATCATGCAGACTCCGATTAACCAATTGCATTCGATCTTCGGAAAGCGAAACTATGTTTAGAAATGAAAAACATTACCTCAGGAAGCCAATCTTCATAGTAAAGAGCAAATAGTGCAGGAAATATTTTCTTCTTAGCAAGGTCCCCTGAAGCTCCAACAACAGTTATGCTGAGAGTAGAGTGAGCTTCCGCTCCATCCGAGATGTCGATGAAAAAATCGTCGTCTTCTTCTGCAGGGTTGATTGCTTTGGCCAAAGGACTTCCATCCATACCTAATCCGAAAAGCCCTCGAGGGATCCAAAACAGATCATATTAGCATATAGCATTAAAACTTTCCAGAAGTCATACAGCTAAAAAAAGGCAGCTAATTTCATTCAACAATTTCAAATGCCAACAAAAAGGCAGCTAATTTTCAAACATAAAACAGACCATGAAACAAAAACAAAGAGTAATTTAAATTGACTGACCACCCTGTGAAGAAACTGCGTTTAATGGATGTCCGTTGGAGGATTTGATCTGGAAATTGCTTCTTGCATGAATTATCGGGCAAACTTGAGAAAACCTCCTAGAGAAAAAACATTTTCTCGGCTTGAATTCAGAAGGGAAAGCAAGGGAAGAAGATGAAGTTGGGGAAGAACAAGGTGCAATTTGTGCAGCCATGCAAATTATATCAATGAACAAAAAAAAATACTTAAACAAATGTCAAAGCAACCATTTTGAGTGCATTGTCGGATTTTGTACCAAGTAAAGAAAAGAATGTAAAGAAAAAATCTTTGGAATGGTGGCCTTTAGAGTTGTTGAAAAGTTGAGTTCTTTGAGAAATGCTAATGAAATCTTCAATGTGAGGTCAGGATTTTGTTCCAATCTTATCAGGTTTTTATTTTTATTTTTTACCAAGTGAAAATGGCCCCTTGAGCATCGAGGATTCGTTTCTTCGGTTGAAATTTATTGAAAACAAGGAGAGATTGGAAAGAAATTTACGGGGCAAGTATCAAGTTCTAATCTTCATTTCTTCAACTTGAATTTCCTTAATTTGGGTTGGTATGATATTTATTCTCAACTATAATATTATACTATATTATTTTGATTAATATTGTTATAATAGTATCGGTTTGAGGTTAACTACATACAGTATATTACGCAATAATTGTGAAGATATAAATCGTTTATCTTCATACAATGAGTCAAGGTAGTATTTAGAATAAGGGTAAATAACAAATTTCATTACTTAATTTTATTTTTACTCTTATTTAGTCATTAAAATTTAAAAAATTTCAATTTACTTAATAAATTTTTGATTTATTCTTGTTTTGGTCACTCAATTGTTGAGTCATAAATGGAAGGACGACATGGCAGTCACATATATTAACGTGGACTGCTTTTGCTAACATGAAATCAGGTCCGTTTATGAGATTTTAGTGATTTGGAACGAACGTAAGCCTCTAATAAAAATATCGACAAAATTAAATTGCAAGAGCAAGAAAAATAAATAAATTTGTTTGTAAATTATTTTTTATTACAATTAATAAATTATCTAATAAATATATTAAATTTTAAATAAAAATATCAAAAAAAATTATTAAACACTCAATTACTAACACAAAATAAGCATGACCCTCTATAAAGAGGGTTCATATTCAATTTCAACATTCTCCATCTTGTCAAAAATAAAAAAAAAAGAATAATTAAATGAAAAGTAAAAAATAATTTAAAAATGTCACATCAACATCGGTGTTAATTTTTTAATGATAGAAAATAAAAAAAATAAAGTATACCATTAAGTATGATATTAAGGAAAATAATAATAATTAAACGATCAAAATAAAAATAAAATAATAAATTAATGAATAAATAAATAATTTATCCTTTTATAATTGCATAAGAACTCTATAATTTTAGACCCCGGGCAAGAGGGAGCCCTAGGCAGGTGCCCCTCTTGCCAAGGGCTATATAGAATTTATGTATCGTCCAAATCATTTTCTTATTTTTTCCCTTTTTCTGATTTTTATTTTTTTCATATAAAAATTAAAGTTTTACAATTTCATCCGCGTGTTCTGTAATTTTTTTTAATTCATACATTTTTACTCTATTCTATATTACCAATCAGAGGATAATGAAACACCTTCGTGTTTGCGGAGATTGTCACGTGGCATGAAAGTACATATTAAAGATTGTCGGTAGATTAATTAATTCGGTTCAATAAATGTTATAAATTAATAAAATAGAAAAGTTCCATGGGTTAAGCTTATTAAAACATATGATCGTATCGTCAACAATCTCTAAAGCAAGTAATGACACCTCAAAAGAAAGTATCACGTAGCTAGTGTTATATATATCAAGGAAACTCGATCTCAAGCAACATTATATATCAAGGTTAAATTTGAATTTAGAGAATATATAAAATAACCCTGAAACCGAAGAATGAATAAAATAAACTGTGGATTTCGATGTGAATGAGCATGCTTTCAATATAATTGAATTCAATTTATTCCAAAGTCTTATCCCTATATGGATCAAACGCAGATGTCGAACATGAATACTTTGACAAAATTAACTCGGAGCAACAAAGTCCTAGCATCTGTGAACCTGCAAGATTCAGAGGCATTGCATGAGCTAG
Source organism: Hibiscus syriacus (assembly GCF_006381635.1). Lineage (NCBI taxonomy): Eukaryota > Viridiplantae > Streptophyta > Magnoliopsida > Malvales > Malvaceae > Hibiscus > Hibiscus syriacus. Next base: position 3,802,647 of record NW_024063138.1, on the reverse strand, counting down.
AAAGTAATCGACAATGCAGTCTAACAGTCGGGAAGCTATGTATGAAAAGGAAGAGTTATGCAGTGTAACAGACCGAACCCGACTCTGATATCTCCATGCTGTGTGCTAAGTGAGAATCGATCGACTGATTCATACTCCGTTAAATCAGGTATGTATCCAACTCAGGTACGAATTTTTCAAAGGCAGCACAGTCAGTTACAATTAATCGCCACACGAACACTTACCATCTTCAAAAACGATGAAATCTGTTCGAGTCCCGAAGTATAATTAGTCTGCCGACGATCTTCGATATATACTTAAATGCCATATGACAATCTCCGCAAACACGAAGGTTTTTCATTATCCTAATTGGTAATCTGGAATGGCGTATGAGAACAAATGCAACGGCAAGTTTCTCACAATGGTAGCTAAGGAGTTCCTCTTTACTCTCAGGTTCCAAGTCATACAATGCGAATCTTGTCTCTGGAACGTATCCGGCATTCCTCATTTTTCGGTTAAGTTCCTTGAGTTTTGAATAGATCAAATCATTATCTGGGTGTGACTTATCACCTGCCACGAATACGTGGACGCCGTCTTTCATCGTGACCCAACTACAACCAGCTTCTTTCTTCGCATCTGCCCTTCTCATCGCCATCCTGGCCTCTGCCACACCATCCCACTTTCCCCCTGAAGCATACATGTTTGCAAGGAGGACGTTCACAGCATTTTGAGGTTCCAAGTCAAAGAGTATCTCAGCTGCCTTCCGACCCAATTCCATCTTCCGACCGTTTGTTCTGCAGCAAGCCCCTGAGATTGTCCTCCATATAAGAACATTAGGCTTAATCGGCATGGTATCAATAAAATCTTCTATTTTGTCAAGTTCGCCCGAGGAGATCCACCATGCATGAAAAGTGTTCCATCTTGGGAGTCAACCCATATACTTCCTGCATTGAGTTGAAGTGAGAAAATCCTTCATCGACCAGTCCCACGTGGCTACAAGCCGATAAGACCCCAACAAAGGTCACGTGATCGGGTAATTGACCATCTAGCTTCATACGCATAAAGAGCTCAAGAGCTTTGTCTCCATGTCCATGACAAGCGTAGCCTGATATCATAGAATTCCAAGAATATACGTTCCTTACCGGCATCATATTAAAAAAACTTGAAGCATAATCTATCCTTCCACATTTCGATTACATGTCAACAATTGCACTTCCAAGTTCCAACTACAACATCAGATTCTAAACAAGCTCTTATGGAACAAGCATGAACTTCCATGCCACGCTCTAGTGTTGCAACTGAAGCACAGGCGCTTAGGACAGTTGCAAAAGTGAAACCATCCAGTTTTTGACCCCCCTGCATGATAAACCAGACTAAATTAACGGCTTTGTCCAAGAGCTCATTATGTATATACCCAGAGATCATGGAATTCCAACTAACTTAACCTCTTCTCTCAGACATCCTGGGGAAGATCTTCTCTTCTAGCATTCAAACATCTCCCTGCATTTCCCATAAAAGCCAAAAAGTGCATTCTCAATGGAACTGTCATTCGCAAGATCGTGTTTGAGTACTAGAGCGTGTATATGATGGTTCAATTTGCTGAGTGAAAGAGATGACGCTGCCGCAAGAATGTTTATAAAGGTTATTCTATTAGGAACCCACCCATAACACATCATGTCCAAAAAGTATATAACTACATCTGAAAATGAAGACTGAGTCAGCTAATGCTCCAATCATAGAATTCCATGAATCTTGATCAAGGTCCAGCATCAAGGAGAAAACGTTCTTACATTCAGAAAGGCATCCAATAGTTGCATAGAACGCAAGAAGAGCGTTTGATACCGAAACATCCAGATCAAGTCCCAATTTGAGAGCTTCACAGTGTACCTGTTGTCCGGTTATGCTCCAGCCCAAGCTTGCACATGAACTTAGAGCACTTATTACTGTATAATTCGAAGGCGTTAATCTAGTTCTTCTCAATCCATTGAAGCTTGTTACAGCATCTTCAAAACACTCATTCTGGTCAAGACCAGAAATCATGGTATTCCAAGAGACTAAATCTTTATTAACCATAAGGCTAAAAACAGAACTAGCAGCAGCAATATCACCGCTTTTAGCATACATGTTAATAATTCCATTTCCAATTGCAACCACTGTGTCGTTTAAGCCCCTACGAACTAAATAACCATGAACTTCTCTACCTTTCTTTTCCCTTGTTCTGACATGGAAAATTCAGCAAAAGAACCTAATAGAATAACATAAGAATCAAAATTTATATCAACTGAGTTCATCGTCTCCCTAAAAACTTCTGTTGCTTCTTCCCCACATTTCTCCCTTACCAATCCAACCATTCATAGAGACCGCATTTCTCCGACTCATTTTCCCAAAAATCTTCATAGCATAGTTAGTTAAACCAAACCTTGCAAAACCACTCACCAAAGCACTACCCACGTAGAGATCTGAGAGAAACCCACAAGCAGCAGTTACCAAACTCCCAAATGTATATTCATTAGGCTTGAAAATGAACTCTATGCCCTCTGTTTGCATCCTTGAAAACAACTTGAATGCAGACACTGCATCCCCAGTTTGTGAATAAACTGATATAACACTGTTCCAAGATATTGAATTTTTAACCTGTAAATTATCAAAAATGCGAAGAGCATCAGAAACACACCCCAAACAACTCCCATACATTGATATCAGCGCATTACAAACAACTCCATCAAACGTATACTGAGATTTTGAAATCAACCCATGAATTTGCAAACCAAATTGAAGACCACAGGATCCGAGCTCCTGACAAGCTCGAAGAACACTGCCAAAGGCATAATGAGTAGGCCAAAAACCCATAGAAATCATCTCTTTAAAAACCCCACACGCCTCATTAGGCATCCCACTTTGGCTATACCCTGAAATCAAGCAAGCCCATGTAACAGGATTCCTCTCACGCATTTCGTCGAACAATTTTCGCGCAGACAATAAATCACCAGCTCTTACATACACATTGATAAGGGTGTTGGACAAGTACAAATATACATTAAACCCATGTTTTAAAATCAGCAATTGAAACTCTTTTGCGTCGGTTAAGCTAAGAGCATATTTGTAGCGAGTAACCAAAGATTCGCATAGCTCGAAAGTTGAAGCTGAGAATGATGGAAACTCCAGATTGAGATGATTTATAGTGATTAAGCAAGTTTTCCAATGGGGTCGGAGAAGGAAGAGAAGGGTTGATTAAGGGATCGGCGTTTTGGGGTTTGCAAAGAAGTTGATTGGTGGCGTGCGTGGCCAATGAAGTGAAAGCAAGTGATGAGTTGCAGGCAATACGACATGGAGTTTGAATAGATGGTGGGAAGAGAAACCGGAGCATGGCGGCGATGAAAGTCGACCTTTCTGTTTCATGCTTTTTGGCGCCCCTTTTGTTTTCATTCTAATTATCAGCATTTCAACTAACTTGTATGTTAAATGGGTTAAGGTTAGATAGAGTGAAGAGTCCAAATATACCACTGAAAAGTTCTCGTTGAAATCAACAAATAATGCTTTAAGATTCAGTTCTTCGATTTATTTATTTTGGCACAGAAACAAAAACAAAATCCACCCTTTTTCACGTAAAATAAGTAAATACGGTGGCTCAACAGTTTGACCAAATGCTTTCATAGAATAAACAGGAAACAAAACAGGTTTTCTGCCATTTAAAAACAGAAACAAGACAACATAAATACTATCAATGGAGGGAACAGCAAAGGGTCTCAAGAAACACGAAAGTTGAATGCCGATCCTCCCAACCCGGACAAAGGATAGCTCGAGCTACAGGTTTTCTGGAATTGAAACTTGGAGCCACAGGGAACTATTTCACCTTCTGCTGTACCAATACCTTTGAGATGTTCGTAATTGTTCGAGAAGGATCCGTCTACATCCTTCTGTATTTGCATGTGACTAGCAACCAGTCTTCTGAAACTGTTTATCCTCCATAGCTGGAAAAGAGTTCATTATCAAGTCAAGGATCATTTAGAGGTTCACTGTACAGTAGCCTCTTATACACCAAAAGCAGCAACATCGGCACCATATGATGCCCAGGCAGTTAGATATTGCCTCAGTCTATGGAATAGTAATGCAAGAAAGATACATAATGTATCCTAAAATAAAGAAGGTTCTAAGATATTCACTATTGTTTTATCAGGTTTTCTCGTTACTGAAATCTTCGATTCTGCAGCGAACTTTTCACCTGCGTTATAAACTTCTAATGGCGAATGCCCCTTGATAGGTTGAGCAGCATCAGGTATCATCCAGACTCAGAAAGACCACAACTTGACCCCAAGGTCTGAAGACGTTTGATTGGTTGAGACTTGAGAACACAAGCCACTGATACGGTTCATGTGGAAGCTGCAGTACCGTTGTTTCAAATCTCATCAGACTCCCATGGACATGGGTTTTCAACGGTGACCCAGCTGGTGAGCCAATGGAAATTCTAAAAGAACAATGAAGGATGATCTTTCGGCCTCTCTAAGATACTGTACAGTACCATTCATAATCTTTACAAGCTTCTGACTGATGTATAGGCCTAGACCTTCTCTTGAGACACCCTGCCTGTGGTGGAACATATCCCGAATTAAATCTTCGGGGACACCCGGCGCTGGATGAGTGATCCTGCAATATAATCATTCAAAGTCAACAGCCTTATTTTGATTCTTTATCTGAGGATATATAGACATGATAAAACTGCTCTATTCTATCCAGCTGCATCTATTATGAACATAATAAAGCATACACAGCAAAGGGATTTTACCGAAATTCAAGATGAACAATGTGTATCTTTGTTCCAATACGTTCCTTCCAAGGAATCACCCTGAATGCAACTGATGATTCCTCAAATGCAGGAGTGAAAAGGAGTGCATTTGTCAAAAAACCAGAAAGGACTTGCTGAAGCCTCAAATTGTCTCCATACAAGTACATGGATGAGAGTCCAGAAGGTAACTCTTGGATAACCTGAACTTGGCGCTCCTGGCTCATTAACATAACCTGTTTCAAGACAGCTTCCAAGGCTTCTCCAAGGTTAAACTCCCCAGAGTCCATTTCCATGTAGCTACAAGTGTCAGATAGAGCAAGCTTCCGTTAAAAAGAGAGAAGGTTAACTTATGAACATCATACAAAAAATGAGAAATGTTAAATCCATGAAAGATTTGATTGTAAAAAACCCAGAATTAACTAATTCAAAAAGAACAAAGATCAACAGCAACAAGGTAACAGACATGTTAAGTACTCCTACCACTCCTCGATACTTTCAATGTCTGTGTCATCAACAATCTTGGTCATTTGTTCTTGACACGTTATACTTGTCCTCAGAAGCCGCTTCTGCTCTCTACTCAAATCAGAAGACCCCATTAGATCCTGCATTAATGCAATTCCTTTCATAGGCTTCCTGAGTTCTTGACGGATGTAAGCCAACTTGTTGAAGCTACTAGCTGCTGCCTGTTCAGACATCCTCTGCACCTGTAAAGCATATTGAAGCTCAGGGCTAGCTACATGCAAAAAACACAAAATACCAGTGATCCTTCCGTTCGCATCTGTCCTTTTGTTTGCCGAAAGTAATACTTCAACAAATTTACCCTGCTGATCAAAGAACCCAAACAGTAATTTATCTGCATCCTCACCCGCAGTTATCCCATTAAATAAAATCCTTAGTTTGGTTAAGGTGTAATGATCCTTCACCCTACAGCCCAACTTATCCAGTGTAAAAACCTCCCCTAAAAGCATCCTATTAATGGCTTCTTCCCTCTTCATGCCAGTCAACTTTTGCATTGCATCATTCCACTCCAAGCATCGGCCGAATTCATCGACCATAAAAATTGGGGGAATAAGAGCAGATGGGTTCCTCATAATACCAACATAGTCACTCTGGACACGGGCATATTTGTTTATGATTGTCTTTTGGCCGGTGAGATCTTGCCCAACAAAGCAAATTCCAACAACATTTTCCTTTATGTCTCGATTACAACATGCATTAACAACTAAGACTATAGGGCCATTATTTCCCTGACAACCAAAAGTCTTAAGCTTGATTTCGATGCTTCGTTCTTCTATACCTGTCATTTGTCATCAACGTGAAAAGCAAGCTTAACTTCAAAACCACCAACATAAAAGGAAAAATTAGAGAAGATAGAAGTACAACAAACAAAGGTGAGTAATATTTAGAGCAATCTTACAAAGGAAATGCTGAACTAAATGGCTCATTGAAAATAAAGAGTTAAAAACATCACACCATTTCTCTATGGGGCTATCACAAAAGGATCAATTAGAAATAAACATGATTCAACTATTTGATGATTCAACAAGTTGTTCATTGTTTTTAAGAGAGATACATAGTTGATAATAGGTCAGAAAGCCAAAAGAAAACCTTTATCCGAATACTCATATCAAAATGCCTACAAACATGTCACCAGTAAATAACACAGCTACGCACTCCATAATGCAATTGAGCTGCTGCTGAACTAACATATAAAATAATGGATGAAAATGCAAGTTTGATGGGGGATCTGCCGATTGCACAGTCGGTCAGAAACCCCAACAACCGGAATTGGTCTAGTGGTACCAGGGGAGCTCGACAATTCCCCTTAAGGCTTTGGGGGTGGTTTCTATTACCCCAAACGCATTTCAACACCAATTGTGTCATTCAATGCCAATTGGTCCTCCAAGGTTCGCCACTTCTCCAATCGGGTCCTCCAAGTCACCAAACCCTTCAATTGGGTCCTTATGGCTCTTTGCCCAAATCAATTGGGGTGAACCACACACAGTTGCTCAGCACTCAAGGTAACTCACGGTATGTATGACGCAATTCAACCAGACACTCCCAGGACCTTGTTGGGAGACAAAATCCCAAGGCTGAAAACGCCCACAAGCACCCTCGGAAAACAATATCTTTCGGTTGGTGGGGGTTCCAACTGATTGCCCAATTGGGAGATACCTAAACAATAAAACCTCGAATGACGAGTTTCTGGTTGTGGTTCACCCATGTTGATTTGGGCAGAGAGCAACGGGAACCATTGGAAACTTGGAGGACCCAATTGGAGAAGTGGCGAACTTTGGAGGACCAATTGGCATTGAATGGCACAATTGGTGTTGAAATGCATTTGGGAGAATATAACCTGCACCCTCAAGCCGTAAGGGGAATTGTGGAGCACACACAAGGTTCTATTCTCTCAAATGCATTTCAATGGCAATTGATCCTCCAAGGTTTGCATCTTCACCAATTAGGTCCTCTAAATCTCCAACCCCTTCAATTGGGTCATTGTGGCTCTCCACTCGAATCAACCGAGGTGAACAACACACGAGCTCGACATCCAAGATCAGGCATGGTAAGTACAACATGATCTGCATATCGTGCTCTCCTCAACCGAGGAGCTCCTTAGACCCTCTTAAGGGTCAGGAGACAAAATCCTAGGGCTAAAACGGCACTCATGTACCCTGGAAAAACAATACCTTCCGATTGTTGGGGATTCCGACCGACCGTGCAAGCGGGAGATCCCTCAAAATAAGCGATACGGTTAAAATAGAGGTATATAAGAAAGAAACAAAAACATATATATCCATAATGCATAAATACACGGTTCAATTGAACATGCATATAGTTTCAAGACCAATAAAAAAGTAATATCTAATAAAGCAGCATGTTCAAAAGATAAATCCCACTAGTACCTTCTAAGGCTAATGAATGCATGTTTTTGACAATATTGATCGAATCATCCTCGACAAGATCAAACAATGGCATGCCAATGGCTTGCTCAATTGTCAGGCCAGTGAGTTCTGCTGCTTTGGAGTTCCATCCATTAATGTTACCAGAGGAGTCAACGGCGAAGATTGGGACAGCAGCTGTCTCAATCAGGTGGACCATTTCATTAGTGACAACACGCAGTTCATCCACCCTCTGAATCCTGTCATCTATAGATGGTACATTCACAATCATTTTTGAATCGTCAGCAACCTCATCTTGCAAGGAGCCTTTCAATATCAGCTGTAAGGAATGAATTGCATCCATTTCTATATCCTCCCAAGGCAGGCTACGCCACTTGACAACCTCCAAAAAAGCCTTGAATGATGATCTGGGATGCATCTTTCTTCCATCATCCTTGTCACCAGGATCATGCTTTGCACCACCCCACTTGATCTCTTTTGCTGTATGGGACCGGAACCAAAACAGGAAATCTTTAGCAGTGATCCTAACAGCAGCCATCCCACAAACTGCCTCTCCAAGACCAGAAGCACCTGGATAGCCAGCTTCCATAAGGCTATCAGTACTTAAGCCTGTACTGCTACTATGGTACTTGAGAAGCCACTCAGCTATATCCCTGATTTGTGCGTTTGTAGGGGTAACTCCAAGCAACCAAAATTTCTGTTTGTAGTAAAGTGCAGCCCCATCACACTTAACAAGTTCCATGACATTTGGAGATTTAGTAACAATTCCTACAGGAGAATCTCTCAACAACATGTCACAAAGAACGGTCTGAGTTCGCAGAATATGCTTCTCCCTCATTTGGGCAGCCAATTCCACTTCCTTGTTAACTTGCACAGCAAATACTTGAATGAGAAACTCACAGGCGTATCGCAGTGGAAATGGAACAAACCTGGGTCTAGTGTGATGGCAGACCACTAATCCCCATAATTTTTTCCCCTTGTCCTGCTCACTATCCATCTCATCATCATTCTCATTGATAGTTACTGACATCACAAGAGATGCAATTGATCCCATACTTGCCATATACTGCGCATGACATCCATGAGGAGATCTTAACGTGGATCCAAAAAGACTTAATGGTTGAGCCAATCCTTTGTCTTGAATCACCTTAACTGGTTGGGCAGAACAATCACATATCATTCTAACTTTGTTTTTCCTGAAAAGGAATCTTGAGGCTTGTGGTATGTCAGTAGCTGGATAATGCAACCCTAGATAAGGCTCCAAATCAGGTCTATGACTTTCAGCAATTACTTCTCCATGTTCGTCTTCATGAAATTTATAAACCATTATCCTATCATAACCTGTTAAATCACCAACTTCCTTAACTAAAACATCACATAACAGATATATGTTCCCACTTGGCAAGGACTGTAATCTCGAAATGGCTTTGGATGCCAACTTATAGGACTTCAAAGCACCAGCAGCAGTTATTGGCACCTCAGCTGGGTTAACTGGTTCTAGATCTATAACTAGTGCAGCTTCAATCCTATGCAAAATAGCATAAAAGGGCTTGCCTGATGTTTTACAATGAACCAATATCGGATTGAGAAGATTAACTTCCTCAAAATTAGCAGCTTTCTGCAAGGCCGCCGCACCTGGAGAACTAAATAACGCTATTACGTCGCTTCCAAAAGTCAGAGCCTCTTGCTGCTCTATGTTTGGAACAGCATGAGGTGCCAAGTCCAACATTTCCGGAGCATTTTCGCTATAAGCAAGAACCGTGAAGTTCTGCTCATCGACGGCAATCAAGCAACCAAAGGGCTGAATCAGATTCCCCCTTTGCATCTTTTGAAGGTAAGCTGACACCGTAGAAGATGGAACATTACTGGTTGAGCTCGAAACGTTGAAGTCAACAGAAGTGGAGTAATCAAAAGGCCTCTTGGATTCTTCAAAGTCCACATGGAGCTTGGCATCAATTGTGGTCTGTGCGACCACACGAGCGTTATGTTTTGATCTAGCAGAGCTGCTCCTAGAACAGTTACTCATGTTTGTCGACTTGGATGACATTTTTTCAAACACCCCTATTCCTCTTTCTTCTTCTTCTTCTTTTTTAACCCATATAAACTTAATATTTCAAAATCACCATAACCAAAAGAAAAAGCTTAAAGTTTTATATGGAATCTACTAATCTTTGTACTGCCACTGCCAGAACAAAATATGAACTCCAAAATTAAATTAAAATTCCCATGCTAGAAGAAAACTATTCATTGTCAGAAAGAATCTCCTGGACCCGGGAATCATGAGCAAAGTAAAAAATATATATCCCACATAAACCATTAAAAGAAAAAGTTACCAGCTTTTTCTCCCAAGATAATTCTGACGATTCCATTCTCAACTCAAAAATAAAAGGCCACCAATGAAATAAAAAGGCTCACCAGCAAAAAAAGAAAACAGATTCCACCACCTTCACACAACCTAAACGGGCAGATTCATCGTTATTTGTCTCTCAAGAAATCCTACACGAAAATGAACAAACGAACTCACGTAATCAACCCATGACTTAAAACTGCTCTGTAGTACAGCTCATAATTCCGTGAAACAACTCTGGTTTGACAAAATCCAAACCCCCAAATTAAACCCAATGCTTTAAAAAAAACTGTGCGTTAATTGAAGATGTGTGATATGGTGGGTGTGGATGGGTATTAAAAGTAGGGTAAACTACGTATAAGTCGTTCAATTCTCACTATAATTTCATTTTTGTCACTCAACTATTTTTTTCAAAATCATTATTAACATCACGTTTTTATTTCATCTTGGTCATGCGTCGTTAAAAAGCTAACAAAACTACTAATGTAATTTTTTTTAGTTTTTAATGATGACATGACATTATTTTATATTAACATCACTATTAATTTTTAATGATATATGATCAAAATAAAATTAAAAAGTAATATTAATTATAATTTTGAAGAAAAAATAATTAAATAACTAAATAATAAGTTTACCCTAAAAAGTAAAAACAAGGTAAACAACTTAGATAGTCCTTATACTATAGTGTGTTTCTTAGTTGCATCTTCTGACCCTAAAACACTATTAAATGATCACTTGAGTTGTCAATGTTTATAAAATCACCATTTTTATATAAAAAAAAAATTGATGGGGTAAAGGGGCTTTTAACAAAATTAGTGCGATAATAAATTTAATTTTAAATATTTATATTTATTTAAATTTAGGTTTAATTTTAAAAATTAATTCTCAGTATTTAAATATTATATTAAATTAAAATTAATTTATATAAATGTTAAATAGAAAATTATTATTATTATATCAATGTTCTAATTATCATGTCCTCTCCAATTAATTATTTAATTTAAGAGCATTATTTTGTAAGTTTCAATATTATAGTTAATGGACCTAACTTTACCTTAAAATCATAATTTGAGTTTATGCAATTCAGGAGGGGCTGACAACTGCCTTTTTGCGGCTGTGTATGGTGTGTTGCACCTTAAAAGTAAAATTTTACTGAAAAATCATCTATTTATTTATATGATTCTTTTTCTATTATCTAATTATATCTTATAAAAAATTACATATAATATTATATTTTGATTCTATTTTGATCATTCAATGATGATGTTAATGTGTCACTATGAGTTAATATTACGTTAATATTGAAAAAAATATCACGTCAATATTTATATTTATTTTTTAATGATAAGTGACGAAAACGTAATCTTAAATATAATTTGAAAAAATAATTGGATGACCAAAACAAAACCTAAAAAATTAATAGGTAACTAAACACATAATTTGCTTCTCTAAGGAAAAAAAATAAACGTTTAGAGAAAAAGAGTTTTATAAATTAAATAAAAATATTACAAGAATATAATTGATGTTACTAGAAAATATTACGAGAATATAATTTTATTAATATTAAATCTCTGATTAAGTTAATAATCTGTTACGAAAATAATTAATTTTTTTATTAATGAAAATAATTACATTTTATTTTTCAAATAGTAATAAATATGATTTATAATAGTACAAATATATTTTTATTTTACCAAAAACAGTATTAATATATTATAATCTATAATCTTTAAATAATACACTGAGAATCACTATTAAAAAGTGACATGAAGTTAATCGTTCCTCCAAGTACTAGAGTGATACTACAACCAATAAAGATATGAAAGAGAGAAAACTAAGGGAGCGAGCTATGGAGCTCAATGTGACCTCTAAATACAAGTCAAACGACAGAGAATAAGGTTCAACATACAATCAGTACACGATAATGGATAATATAGACATGACATATTCAAACTACATCAAATACGGCATAAATGCAATGCAAACCATGTATCCCACCTACGTCGCCAAACAGTTATTGAATGTTAACATCCGTTAAGAGTACACCAGTCTGTATTTCGGTAATTGGATGTTACCATCCCATAAGGATACCCCAACCTGTAGTTCGGTATTGGATCTTAGCATACAATAAAGATTTTAACTGAATATTTGGGTTTAAAAGCAGAAAACAAGAAAGAAAACTTCGGTTCCCACTTCCCATGAGCATACAGTGATACCCCAGCAAATCCATATTTTAGTTGGCACGCATCTACCTAGTGAGCCCCTGGCAAGGTACAAACTGGTGACTGATGACATAAAAGAACAAGTCGATAAGCTAAAAACCAAAAAACATATTGTATTGGGGGGCGACCTGAGAATGAAGCTCCATCAAACACCAACAAATTACGTCGATATTGTTATAACATCTCATCGTCCCATTGATGAAGTCAACATTTATCCGTACGCCTAATACCATAAATTTCCTCTTAATGTAGCAGTGAAGTAGTTTCAAGACCATAACATAGTGGCCTTGGATTCATATAGGCTCAAACAGAAATACAGAATAGGATAAAATGCCTAATGTTGGGGGGGGGGGGGAAGAAGCTCAAATTGGAGGTCTCTTAACAGGTTAACGTACAAGCATTGAATTGCACCGACTTATATCTCATAGGACAAGCACCGAGCATCAAATTGCTTCAAATTCAATAAGAAAACAAGAATAATCTAGTCTCATTGCAGCTAAATTTGGAGAAAGAATAAGAGATTTCATCAACGTTACAAAATTATAACTCAGAATCTATATGTTTCTAGAAACTATGGAAGAAAGTAATCCAGATCTCACCAGTTACGACAGAGGGAAACTGAGATGCTTTAGACTCAACCCATCACATCTAAAGATGTGTTGTATGAATGGTACATTTGAGCAAAACTCAAGCACAGTTGATGATCTCTGTGATCCCCCCAGCCACCCCAGCCCTTAAACCCAGCTTTATACCCAGCTTGATCGTGATACACGTGCACACCCCATTCCGATCTGATATTAGCAACCTTATCAACATCATCTACTTGAATGTTCACTGATCCATTATCAATGCAAGCATTACTCTGCCCTTGGCCCTGATGCAAACCGCACTTCCCAAAGTGAACTGCACTAGTCCTTGGACCTCGTAATGTGTACACCGGCCTGCCAAATGAAGGATAGACCGTCGCCCACATTGTTATATCCCAGTTGTAATCGTCAAAGAAGCAAAACTCTTTACCCTTCCAATGGATTTTTCTCCAAACAGTCCGATTGAAGGCATATCCAATGTTTCCCATCCTCTCTGCAACCAAACTATCCCAACCTTCCCCTCTTGCATTCACGTCACAAGGTGCAAGATTTGCAGCATAGCAATCCTGGCATTTGATAGGCTTCAGCGAAACAAGAAGCTGTAGATTGCGATATGCATTGGGGTAAATGAAGTGATCCTCCTCTATGAAAAGAATATGCCCATCATGCCCTTTGGTCTCCTTCAAACCGTCCCATACAGTATTCATCATCCACCACCAATGATGCTTCAAAGAAACTATCTTCGGAGACCGGTGGTTACCATACTGATCAGGATTCCCAACACAATGTTTCTCCCCTGCATCACCTTTTTCCTTGCAGTCATCCGATGAAACACCGGGAAAACCGTCGGTAAACACGTGGGGCGAATACGGTGCAAAAATCTGCTTCACTTGGCAAAATTTGATCCCTTCCACAATCTTATTCATTTCTTCAAAGTATCCATCGTGGCTAACTATCAGCAATGTCTCACTTATCCCCGCAACCTTGGACAAGCTTTCAACAACCACTCGGAGATATTGAGGCCGATTATGCACGTATAAAACAATGGTTATATGATCTTTAGCTAACTTAGGATACAGATCTCTATTCCTAGGGGGCAATTGATTTTGTTTTTCCAATAGAGTCGAAAACTCATTCAGTTTAGGAAGGTTGAGCATGCCACTAAAGCTCTGAACATCAATGGTTTCACTTAAATCTTCATTTAATCGATTTAAACCAGGCGTTGTATTGGTCCTAAGAGAAACTACCAAAAGTGAAACTCCTAATAAAGTAACTAAAACAACATATAGCAGACGCTTAAGAGCTGCATCTTTCAAACGCAGTTTCCTGGTATTAGCCATAGAACAAACAATACACAATCTCAAACAACTTCCAAATCAATTTTTTTCTCTTCAGGAAAAAAAACAAACTTCACATCCGTAAACAATCTAACATCAAAGAATAAAAGCAACCCGTTTTAGAAGAAGCTGAAAAAGTAAAAGGGTAAGTTCCAAAAACCTCAGAGCTTTTTCCCTTGCCGCAAAATCAATGGTTTTAGCGGTTAAAAAGAGACCGCAAAACTCATGGGAAATGGGGATCGAAGTTTGGATTCGAGGTAAGAGGAGAGATCGAGAACAAGAAATAAATAAAAGGAAAATAGATAGCACCCATGGCCCATGATCAGAAAAGATCAACGGTGCAATTTACTTGGTTGACGGTTTTACAGTGAGAAAAGTATTCGGACAAGGAGATTTGACTTTGGTTTAGACAATTAAGACGGTAAGTCGACAGATAAACGCGTCAAAAACTCAGGTGGAGGGTTTAACGATGGTACTGTTTAATTTAATGAACAAGTTTTGTCAAAACAAGTTCAGCTTTAAATTTAACTGGTTAATATAAACAACTTAGAAATGTTTTGTTGTTTGTTTGGGTCGGATTCCACAATGGGAAGCTTCTTTCTTCTTGTTCTTGCCTATTTCTTCTTTTGTTTGATTGCAAGTCTAAAAGACAACATTTATGTTGAAATAAAAATAGATTTTATATTCTCTTGTTAAAATATACTAAGTATTTGACCTTCTTTAGTGAATTTTGATAAACTGTTTTAATTATTAAGATATATTAATTAATTTGATGATCAAGATGTCTAATTGTCTCATCTTGAATGGATTTCAATTTTAATATTTATCTTACTAGGTAAATACCTCTCTATTAAATAAAAAAATTAATTATTTGAGAATTTTAGTTTTCAAATAAACATATTAAATAAATAGATATTTTATGTCAAGTTAAAGTTCTTATATGAAATTTAATTGGTTAATCAAATGTTTGAAATTAGTTTTTTTACTTCCAAAATTTAACAGCAAATAATAATAATAGTAGTAGTAATAGTAATAAATATTGTAACCAGAGAAAATATGTTAAGATTTGGATGATAGACACATAAGGACTGATCAAAAGATTTTAAGAGCGGTCGTATCTTAAAATTTTAAATTATCACGTAATATAGGTAATTTTAAATTTGTCCCTAACATAAAATTATATATTCATTCCTAAATGGACATCCTACTTATAATTCAATATATATATAATTCAATTTATTATTGAATACCCTATGGTTAAATGTAGTGTTGTTTTCCCAGATTTGAACAACTACATCTTTAGGATGCGTGTGTATTGCTAATAATTAAAAAATATTATAAATAAATATTATTTTATAATCATCTTATACTATTAAAAATCTTATTATTGAATACAGTGGTTTTAAGTAAGATTCAATTGATTCCCATTTGAATTGCAGCCGGTTGATGCTTAGCCATAAGTTTTCGATGGGTCATCAACCCTAATCATTTTAGCTTTAAGTTCACTTCATTCACACATTTATTTTCAGTGTTGCTTTAGGCAATTTCTTTTTTTTTTTTAATTTCCTCCTACCATACTAGTTAAAAATCTTTTATACATGAAGAAAATTTCAAATAATCAAAATGTGTCCGGTTACATTTTCTAGGCAAACTCACGGAATAATGCATTGAAAAAAACAATTCATCATATATTGCTCTCGAAGAATTAATTGTTGAAAGAGGACGATTGCTACAGATTATTTGTAGGTCGCCATATATGCCGTGCGACCTTATAGGCCGCCATGGAGATCGTGCGACCTTGTAGGTCGCCATGGAGACAGTGCGATCTCGTCCCTGATTCTGCTCCAATAGCCGCATGCTTAAAAAAATGGTTCCACTGATCATGACATTTTGTAGCCATTGCAATTTTATATATTAATATATTTTGTTAGTTTTATTTTTATTTTTTTAATGTAAAGGAAAGGCTAAAAACAAAGACCAGTCTTAATCCGCAAATAATATGTATATTTTCATTAAAAATAATTTTTTTTGTAAAAGATTAAAAATTTAGCCAAAAAAGTAATATTAAAAATTGAATTTATCATTAAATCATTAATTTTTTTAACGATTCTAATGGCGTCAACGATGATGGTCACGAATTGACAATGGTTGATCGACAATGAAAGATGTACAATTTGGGGGTTTTGGTTTTTTTAAAAAATGTATAATATTAATTTTTTTAAAATAAAATAATTTTTGAAATTTTATATGTAATTACTAATGAGGAGGCATATATCTTGGTAAATTAGGACATTTGTTTTTTGAGTGACCTTCACCTCTACATAATTCACATATCTTTGGTTGACCTCTCTCTAGCATGAAAATCCATACTGGTATGAATACGGCTAGACTCAGCTCGACCCTTTGGACTTCTACGAAACATTGAATTTGGCAGCTATTCGTCATGATCCTTTTTGGGCCAATATGATTCATTTGGTATCTGTCTGAACGCATAGCTGTAGACATTTAATATCCTATGTAGATGAAATCATCCATCAATATAAGTGTATACGCTAACACCAGCATACATACATGCAGTGACTGCATGAGCACATGGATATTTCCATGCCTGAAAGCGACCACAATCACACGTGTCACACATATAAAATTACAAAAATTATTTTATTTAAAAAAACTTAATATTATACATATTAAATGTCTACAGCTATGCGTTCAGACAGATCCCAAATGAATCATATTGGCCCAAAAAGGATCATGACGAATGGCTGCCAAATTCAATGTTTCGTAGAAGTCCAAAGGGTCGACATGAGTCCAGCCGTATTCATACCAGTATGGATTTTCATGCTAAACAAAGAGATCAACCAAAGATATGCAGATTATGTAGGGGTGAATGTCATTTTAAAAATATCCTAATTTACCAAGATATAGGCCTCCTCATTAGTAATCATATATGTATTTCTATGTTTTTTTAATAATATTTAAGTTCATTTTTAATTGAATTATTTATATTTTATTTATATTTTATCTTATTATTATTTATAAATAGTCGAATTTATTAAATTTAAATCAAATTTATAAAATTTATGTATGGGCAAAATGACCTCAATAATGCATGGGGGTTATTTTTTCCCCCAAAATAATGCATAGAGAATTATTACTAATAATTATTTAATATGATTAATTAATTATTAATATTATCAATAATGTTTTAATAATTATTATTAATCTAATGATTTGATATTTAATGATTTAGTAATGATATGATTTACTAATAATTACTAATAATTATTTATTATAAATATTTAAGGATTTTGATTTGATATTAATGTATTAGTAATGATCACTAATAATAAAATTATAAGATTTGATAATGATTTAATAATAATTTTTAATAATTTACTACTAATTTGATAATATTTTTTTTAAATATCAAATAAATTTGTTAATTGATTTTTATAAAATTTAAGATTATATTCGATTTAAATTTTACTCTTTACTCAAATGAAAAATTTTTACTAAAGGTTTTGAAATTTAATCGAGTAAAAAACTCAATTTAGACTAAGTAGTACCGAAATTGATAAGGCAGTACCAAAACCATGGAAACAGAACCTCAAAATAATATCGATACTACTAATAATTTATTATTAATATTTAATGATTTAGTAATGATTACTAATAATGATTTATAAATACATACCTTAAGGTACTCATCCTCTTCATTCTTGAGGGCATTTCAACTGATGTTGTAAATATATTCCAACTACTATACTATGTCATTCTACCAGTTTGCTCTTCCATCCACTTGGAAACGATGACTGACAAATACTGATATTATGATTTGAAACATAAAAAACAATAATTAAATCACGAATACTCGGATATTTTTATATTACTTCTACAGAAATTTTCGAGTTTAATAAAATCTTATACATCATTGATATAACTAGAGATGGGCATGAGACCCGAACCCGACGGGTTTCGACTCGACGGGCATGATATAACTAGGGTTCGGGTCTAGTCGGATTTTTATTTAATGTAATGTTCGTGTCGGATAGGGTTTAGGGTGAAAAATATCCGACTCGACCCAACCCAAAAAAATATATAATTTTACCTTATATATTTAGGAATAATTACAATAATATCCCTATATATATATTATTTTTTTCAATTAAGTCATTGTTTTTATTTAATAAAAATAATATTTTTTATTATTATTTCGGGTAGAATTTTTAAGTTATATATTGGGTTCGGATCGGGTGAAATTTTTTTTAGTTGGGTCAAGTCAGATCTCAAGTGGAAGATTCATTGTTCACGGATCGGGTGGACCAAAAACCCGACTCATGTTCATCTCTAAATATAATCAATGGTACGACTTACAGAACACGATATGTCTGACATTTAATATTAAGACTCCCTAATTAAATACATTAAGTATTGCATTAGAATGTTTAATGGAAAATTATTTAAAAGCAATAAATAAATAAAATTCGTCATATACGAAAGGAGCAAAATTATTTAAAAGTAATTATTTGTAGGATAAAAAGAAACGAAAGAAAGATGAAAGACTTGACTTGGCAAATCGGAGAATCGAGCACTTCACGCGCATGAAAACATCAAAGGCTCATGATTTGCCACATGTAACCGAGAGGGAGGACCATGATGATGAGTTGCCATTGCCAGCTCGATTCAGCTTAGCCAGCCAAAATCGCGGAGCCGCAGCAGCCGCCTAAAGATTCTCCTTCACCCTAAAAGGTTAAAAACGCACTCCCCAGCACCACGTGTTTCATTTCCAAACCTTTAGATCATCGGGTCCCATATAAAATCCAACGACCTAAATTACATTTCGCGAGTCCACTCTTATCGATAAACAAAAGGTCCAAAACCAACCACGTGTCAACCCCGATGCATTATTATGCCATCTATCCAACGGACCCAAACAACCTCTCTTTCTGTCTCAGTATTCGACACGACGACACCCCCTCCCTCTTTCTCTTCCCGACCAGCGACAAAGATCATCGTGGATTCCCGATTCTGCCCCCACCAAACCCTCAAATTCTCTGCTAATTTATAGAAAAAACTGTTTGGGATTTGGCATTTTTCTTATGGCGGACTCAGATAACGAATCGGGGGGACATAACAATAGCGGAGGGAACCTTCATAGCGAAACGTCTGCGCGTGAACAGGACATGTTCCTGCCAATCGCCAACGCAAGCAGGATCATGAAAAAGGCGTTAATGGCGAACGCAAAGATCTCGAAAGGCGCTAAAGAAACAGTCAATGAATGCATCTCGGAGTTCATCAGTTTCATCACCGGGGAAGCTTTCGACAAGTGCCAGCGTGAGAAGAGAAAGACTATTAACAGGGATGATTTGCTTTGGGCCATGACGACGCTGGGTTTTGAGGAATACGTGGAGCCCCTGAAGATTTATTTGCAGAAGTACAGGGAGATGGAGGGCGAGAAGAGCAACATGGGAATGGGAGAAAAGGATAGAGCCAGCGGTGGTTCATCCGGCGGGACAAGTGGAAGCGGAGGAGAGGGTAGCGGTGGGGGTGGAGTTCGTTCGGGTGGCGGTGGGTTTAATGGAGGAGGGATATACGGAGGGATGATGATGATGGGTCATCATCAAGGTCACATGTACGGCTCCGATGGGTTTCATCATCAGATGAGTATGGAGACACGAGGTGTTGGGAAGTTGAGAGTTAGTTAGTAAGTTTGTTAATTAGTTAGCAGTTAGTTGAGAGTCAGTTAGTATGTTAACTGACGAATTTGAATTGTATATAAATGTAGTGTACTAAAATGGTTAATATACTTGAGTTGAGGTATTTGTTCCACACGTGTATTTTATATGGTATCATAGGAAAGGTTTCGTGTGGCTCGACCTTTTCTGATTTTCCCTCTTTTTGTACTGATTCATCTTCTCTTCTTTCTTTGTTTCCATGGACTCGGTTGATTTCACGCACCCTTTCTACCTGCATCCGTCGGATACGCCTGGGACTGTCCTGGTCTCACATCAGTTAACGGAAATTGAGAATTATAATCTATGGAGCCGCTCGATTCGTATTGTGTTGCTACTGAAGAATAAGTTAGGGTTCGTCGACGGTGACTGTGCTCGGGGTGATTTCGCTGAACTCTTACAACCGCAGTGGGATCGGTGTAACGCAATCGTTTTGTCATGGATTTTGAACATAGTAAGTGCTGACCTCTCGGCGGGATTGGTGTTCGCTTCCACTGCAGCACTTGTTTGGAAGGATCTGAAGGAGCGCTTCAGCAAGGTTGATGGGTCACGAATCTTCTTCTTACATTGAGAGATTGCTCTCTTTACTCAAGGCGATTCGTCTATTTCCGCCTATTATTCGCGGTTGAAATTGCTTTGGGATGAATACAGTGCATTAGTTCCTGTATCTTCATGTACCTGCGTTGATTCCTCACAAGCCTTGAATCATGCTCTTCAACAACGATTGTTTCAGTTTTTATTGGGGCTGAATGAGATATATTCTGCGATTCGGAGCCAGATTCTTCTTCTGGATCCTCTCCCTTCGGTTAATCGGGAGTATTTGATGGTGGTTCAGGAGGAGTCCCAGAGATATCTGACTTCCGGCGTTTCCCCTCTTTCTTATACGACGATGATGTACTCCAATTCCTCTAATCCTCCTTGTGGCAGATTCAATGGAGTTTGTGACTTTTGCAAAATTCATGGCCATAAACGGGAGCAGTGTTATCGGCTCAATGGCTTCCCTCCTGAGTTCAAATTCACAAAGGCAAAGAAGTCTTATTCTTCCATGGTGGCTAACTCTGAACAGAGTGAAACTCGTTCTGAGTCTTTCCCTGTGACTACTCCGTTGGTGCCGATGTTTACAACGGAATAGTATAACCGCTTGTTGGAGCTTCTCAACAAGGATGTTCATGATTCTGGTGATGTTGTTGTTGCCAACTTTGCAGGTATGGTTCATAGTCGTTTACCTGATTTTGAACGTAATTTGATTACCTGGATTCTTGACACTGGTGCCACGGACCATATGTTGTCTAGCTTTGAATGCTTGAGTAACCCTGTTGCGTATACCTCACGATTTGTTCATCTCCCGAATTATAAAACCCTGCCTATAACACATATTGGTTCTTATTGGTTTGATTCTTCTCATTGTTTACGAAAAGTACTATATGTCCCTTCCTTCACTCACAATTTATTATCTGTTTCCAAACTGACAGTTGACTTAAATTGTGCTGTTCAGTTTTATCCTGATTTTTGTGTCTTTCAGGATCTCTTCAGTGGCAAGATACTGGGGATTGGTAAGAAAAAAAGGGGCTTGTACATTCTCCATTCTTTTGGTTCTTTTATTAGTTTTGCTTCTAAGGTACCTTTCAATGTTAAAACTCATTGTATGTCCTCTATTAATAATAAAACTTCTATTTGGCATTCTCGCTTAGGACATGCTTCTTTTCTCAAATTGCATCATATGTCGTTAGGTGACTGTAAATTGGATTCCTCTGTTGTTCATTCTTGCTTAATTTGTCCTTTAGTTAAACAAGCTCGGTTGCCTTTCCCAATAAGTCAATCTCGGTCTAGTCTCCCTTTTCATCTGATTCATATGGACTTGTGGGGTCCATACAGAATTTCTACTCATAGTGGTTATAGGTTTTTTCTGACAATTGTTGATGATTGTACAAGAATGACCTGGGTCTATTTACTGAAACTAAAGTATGATGCCATTGTCTCTTTAAAGAAGTTTTTTTCTTTGGTTATTACTCAATTTGAAGCTTCTATAAAAATCATTCGTAGTGATAATGGGTCTAAATTTTTTAGCAAAGATTGTTCGTCTCTTTTCTCTTCCCTTGGTATTGTTCATCAGTCCTCTTGTATTGATACTCCTCAGCAAAATGGGGTAGCTGAAAGAAAGCATAAACATTTATTAGAAGTAGCTCGTGCCCTTCGTTTTCAGTCTAGGGTGCCAATTAAGTTTTGGGGAGAGTGTGTTTTAGTTGCTTGTTACTTAATTAATAGGCTTCCTTCTGCTGTTCTTAATTGGAAATCTCCATATGAAATGTTTCATCATAAGCCACCATCTTTGTTGCATTTAAAGGTCTTTGGTTGTTTGGGTTATGCTACTGAAACTAAACCTCGTGATAAATTTTTCCTAGAGCTATTCCTTTGGTTCTTATGGGATACTCAGAAACACAAAATGGTTATTTGATGTTCAGTCTTGTTTCTAAGACTTTTTTGGTTAGTAGATATGTTAGGTTTCATGAGGATTCCTTTCCTTTTCATTCACCTGAATTGTCGTCCAGGCTATTTCCTTCTCAACCTGTTATACCCGATTCAGAGTTTTTTGTCACTAACCTATCTGTGACAGATATGTCTTTAGCCCATAATAATCCTTCCAATTTATCTCATCAGTCTCAATCTAGTCCTAGTGTTGGTGATCAAGTGTCTCCTACATCTGTCACTTCTAGTTCTTCTAATGTTCCTATTGATCCGGTTGTTCGAAGGTCCTCCAGAGTGTCCAAGCCTCCATTGTGGTTAAATGAGTATGTTTCTTCCCAATCATCCACTTCTAGCAGTTATCCCATCTCAAATTATATTTCTTATTCTCATCTTCCATTTTCCACTCAATCTTTTCTTTCTTCCACTTCTATTGTTGAACCTACTAGTTATAGTGATGCCATTAAAGATCCTTTATGGGTCACTGCCATGCAAGAGGAGATTCAAGCATTAGAGTTAAACAATACTTGGTCTGTCGTTCCTTTGCCACCGGGTAAGGTTCCCATTGGATGCAAGTGGGTGTATAAGGTCAAGTTTCGGTCTAATGGTGAGATTGAGCGTTACAAGGCACGTTTGGTTGCGAAGGGGTATAATCAGCGCGAAGGTGTGGATTTTGTTGAGACCTTCTCGCCCGTTGCTAAACTTGTCACGATATGGACAGTTTTGGCGCTTGCCTCTTTACAATGTTGGCCATTGTTTCAAATGGATGTACATAATGCATTTCTTCAAGGCAATTTGTTTGAGGAGGTATATATGGAGCTGCCTCAAAGATTCTGCAGCCAGGGGGAGAACATGGTGTGTAGGCTGCAGAAGTCTATTTATGGCCTAAAACAAGCATCTAGGCAGTGGAACATGAGGCTGACTGAAGCCTTGGTTGATGCTGGATATATCCAAAGTAAGTTTGATTACTCACTTTTTACGAAGAGAGAAGGAACAAATATAGTGGTCATGCTTATATATGTTGATGATTTGTTGATCACTGGAAATAATACTGCCATGATAAAAGAGTTGAAAGCAATCTTGCATGCTAGTTTCAGGATGAAGGATCTAGGGGAACTTAAGTATTTTCTTGGGTTTGAGATACTTAGGTCTAGAGAAGGAATTTTGTTGAACCAAATGAAGTATGCACTAGAGTTAATAGAAGAAACATGATTAGGAGGTGCTAAACCAGTTTGCACTCCTATGGAACAAAATGTAAAACTTACTTCTACTGGCTATGATTCTGGTCTGATTGAAAATTGTAAAGAAAAGTTAGATGATGAAGTGTTGCAGGGTGATAAAGAAGTTTTCCAGAGATTGATAAGAAGACTGATCTATCTCACTCATACAAGACCAGATATTACCTTTGTGGTGCACCATTTGAGTCAGTTCATGCAACAACCAAAAAGATCACACTTGGAAGCTACTCTTCGAGTGGTAAGGTATATTAAAAAGAATCATGGTCAAGGAATTTTGCTGTCCTCTACAGGAGAGTGTCAGCTAACAGCCTTTTGTGATGCTGACTGGGCAGCTTGTTTAATGACAAGGAGATCAGTTACTGGTTTCTGTGTTAAACTAGGAGATTCATTAATCTCTTGGAAATCAAAAAGACAAAATACAATAGCAAAGTCATCAGCAGAGGCAGAGTACAGAAGCATGGCGATGGTGGCAGCTGAAATTGTTTGGCTAAGAGATCTGATATTAGAACTGGGTGTAAAGGATCTTCAACCGGCCAGACTTTACTGTGATAGCAAGGCAGCATTGCAAATTGCAACAAACCCAGTCTTCCATGAGAGGACAAAGCATATAGAAATAGACTGCCATTTTATCCGAGAAAAAATTCAAGAAGGAGTGATCAACACAGCTTATGTTCCAACAGCAAGTCAATTAGCAGATGTTTTAACCAAAGCCTTGGGAGCTCGGCAGCATGAGTATTTAATTTCCAAGTTGGGAGTCAAAGATATCTTTGGACTACCAACTTGAGGGGGAGTTTTGGGAAGTTGAGAGTTAGTTAGTAAGTTTGTTAATTAGTTAGCAGTTAGTTGAGAGTCAGTTAGTATGTTAACTGACGAATTTGAATTGTATATAAATGTAGTGTACTGAAATGGTTAATATACTTGAGTTGAGGTATTTTTTCCACACGTGTATTTTACACGAGGTGTGGTCGCCGACGCCAGTGACTAAGCAAGAGGTGGAGCTGCCGTGAGGTGAAGGTAGAAGATTGTACTGGGTAGGGGTATCAAGGATATTAGAATTGTCAATTAATTGTTTGTAAGCATTATTAACTCAATTTCTTAGATTATTTTTCTTTTTTTTTGGATATGTAATTGTCGGCAAGAAGAAAATGCATGGTTAAAATGTTGTAACCTTTAATCATAAGAAGAGGATTGCTTGTATTTCTAATTTAATCATGGGAGAAAAAGAAAATGCCTTGTTCACCATCTTACAGGAATGTTGTTATTTGAATCTAATTTTTTTAAAAATAATTTTATCATTGAAGGACCTGTTTTTGCCATTTGTGACATCTATGGGACCTAAAACGGAAGGTTGAGTCATTCTCATCCAAAAACTTTAGTTTATAATGTGAGCTATATGATCAAGACTTACGATTCCAATTGAATCGAAATTATGATGGATTAACTAGTCCTAGTTTCCTTATTATAGACTAATGAGTTCTTAAGTGAGTATATTCAATCCGATAGATATATCAAATTTATCTACTTATTTCATTATTTATAGGTTTAATATGAAAATAAGTGTATAGATTATACTCAAAATTGACTTTTGATGTCTAAAGTTTTTTTTTGTTAAAAATAAGTGTGTAACGTTTTTAACATTACACTTTAAGTGTCTAGACTGTAATAACTGTTAAAGTTAACCATTAAGTGATACACATTACCCTCGTATATTTTTAGATTTTTTTTATTAAAAAAACTATTTAAGAATATTATTAATTAAAAAAACCCACCAATTTTTATTGAAATCATAAAAGACCTCCAATTATCCAAATACTCAAACCTTAACCCTTCCTTCTATTACCGTTGGTGGCCGACCGCCACCATTACCGTTGAATACCCACCCACGTCGTCGGACCACCACGGTGTATCATTCCATTGTCGTCGCTCCAATACCACCTACTTTCATTCCTTCAGGCGAAAACTACTAAAATACTCAATTCTTTGTCCTTGAATCCAATTTAAATCCTTATAGTTTTGAAATGCTTATTTTATATTGATTTCCACATTTATTTTGAAGTGATCATCAACACCTATTCTGGCAGCACTGGAGAAATCAAACCTGGTGTCAAACAACGGCTTGGTCGAAATGCTTTATCTTGAACAACGATGGAAATTTTAAAAAGAGATTTCAAAATCAAATTGCCACCAACACCCATCGTCGGTCGTGTGATATACAGATGATTTGTAGCCATTTTAAACCGTCTGATGATTTGCAAAATTGCAGGAGACTGCATGGGTGATGGGGGACAAGGGAAGGAGACGGGAGAGAAGGAAAGTTTTTTTTTTTTAATTTAATATTTCATTGTTTTTTTTTAAATAATTTTTTTAAAAAATATATAAATATAACACGTGCAAGTTAACGACTGTTACGGTGGAGACACCTAAAATTATAACATAAAAAACGTTAGGCACATATTTTTAACGAAAAATTCTTTAAACACCTAAAATTAATTTTAAGTATAATTTAGACACTTATTTTTATATTAAGCTTGATTAAGTTAATATATCCTATTTAAACTCAACATTATATGTCGGCCTATAATAATTAAATTTTAGAATTTAAACATTAATGGAATTTTGAGGCATTACAAGACTTCAGTGAAGAAACTAGTTAAAACTTGGGAAATTAATGGAAGTTGGAACTTGAAATGAGGAGTGAGTGTGAAGCTCTTGTAAGAGGCGAAGAGCAAGCATCAATCATCAACTGGATGGCAAGGGAATTGTTTCTTTCCTTGTACTCTTTCTGGGTATACAAAACTCGATCGGCTAAAGAATAATAATATAAAATAAATATTATATATGTTCTCTACACAAATATTGACACGCGTAGAATGGGTAGAAAAAGTTAATAAATATACGTATAGAATGGTAGAAATTATATTACCCGTTGCGCCATTTTACTTGAAAGTTATCTAATGAGATTATAAAGCTTTAAGAATACAACATTAAGAATTTTTTTTTTTATTTTGTAATTTAACTTGATTCAATAAGATTAGTTTTACTAAGATCTACCTAAACAAAATTAACTATTTTAATTGTTATTTGATAAATTAGAAAATGTAAATCGAAAGAGTATGTATTAATTTTTTCAAAAATCAATTATAATAAAACAAACAAGTCCTAACATATAATTAAAGTTAATTAAAAAAGTCTTACATGATTTTTACCAAAGTTAATTTATATTTAGATACTTAAAAATTCAAAGTTTCAACCTTTACCAATTGTGTCACAGACCTTATTAATTATTTATACTAATGTTACTCATTCAACATTAATGATTGGCAGTTAAAATGACAAATTACAATTTATTGAAACATTTTAGGAAAAAAAAACTAATTTATGCAAAGTCATGGAATATAACCAACCTCAGCCTGAAAACAAAATCCTAACCGTAAAATGGAAAAGGAGACAGTCGGTAGAGCCTAACTACTCTTTATTACTAATTATTAAACAAATCATCTTACTTACTGTCTGATTTCAATGCTACAACCTTAGTTTTGGTCCCTAAGTCCTTAAATGCATGCTTGATAAAGGAATTTAGACCTATTTCTTGTTGTTCAGTGGTCTATAAAACCATTACAAGAATCCTTGTTAATAGACTTGTTCCTTTCTTCCCTTGCATGATTTTTCATAGTCAGTCAGCTTTTGTCAAGGGTAGGAATATAGTAGACAATACTTTGCTTGCTCAGGAGGTTGTTAAAGGCTACTTTAGGAAGAGTCTTTCTCCTAGATGTGCAATTAAAATAGACTTGCATAAGGTTTTTGACTCTGTTAATTGGGACTTCTTGTTGACTGTACTTGAGGCAATGGGGATCCCTGTTGAATTTTGTAATTGGATCAAAGCCTGCATTATTACTCCCATGTATTCAATCTCTTTGAATGGTAGCTTGGTGGGGTATTTTAAGGGAGCAAGAGGGATTAGGCAAGGAGACCATTTATCTCCTTACCTATTTGTTATTGTGATGAATGTCCTGTCCTCCCTTTTGAATGCTGCTGCAAAACAGAGTGTCGAAACGATTTTTTTCTAATATGTGAAAAAAGTGAGATTTTAAAAACCACATTAATTCTTAATTATCTCTTTTTAATTTAAAAACAAATGCGATTTAAAAGACCTCTCGTTTCGAAAATTTTTGGATTTCCTTTACGATCGAAAAATACGGTTCAAAGAGTCGCCACCAATCTTTGATTAGGGTGTGATTGGGCACCCAAAAATGCTTTGTCGTTTTAAATAAAAATTAATTTTAATTAAAACAACAAATTGAGGTCTGCGTTACCAAAATCCGAGTTCGGGAGTCGGTTACGTGTGGGGAAGGATTAGCACCCCCACAACGCCCTAAATCGGTACCTAGTCGATTAATTAACATTTTTGCAATGAACTTTACAAATTCGAACTTAATTTGAGTTTTGATCCCATAAAACAAAAATGTAAATTTAAAACATTTAAGAACACTCAAACGAATTAAATTAAAATTACCAAGTCATTTTAGAAAGATAAAGAATGTTCGATTATTTACAAATATCGAGACCAGATCTTAAAGATATAACAACCTTTTCTCGATATATTTAAATAAACGAACATTTCTTTTTCTCTCGTTCCCAAATTTTAGGTGATGAATCAATTTTTTGGTTTCACTTTCGGGATACACTTTTATTTTAAAATCATTAAAAGCAGACCTCAAATCAGTTATGACTGCCCACTTAGTACAATTTTAAATTAAAAGGGCATTACCCTTAGTCTGATTATGTAATATGTCGAGTTATGCAAATGAGGCTAATGCAAATTATGCAAAAATGATGCCATGGAAAACTTAATTAAAGAAGGATATATTACATCTAATTACTAAATAATATATGAAATTATCGTGCAATGCTACATTTAAATGAATAAATAATATATATATATATATATGCATACTTTTAAAATATAAATTATATACTATACGCATATTAACACAAATAACTAAATATGACTAAAATAAAGAAAACGAATCATAACATAAAAAAAGTTCAGAAATCAAGTAAAATGCTTAACCTAGATACTAAATAATACATAACACAAATTTACTATCTTAATTATAGAAATAATAATAATTGAGATAAAACAAACATTAAACCATTTTAAGTATTGAAATCAAAAAGAAACCCTTGTTATCCTAATGGACTAAAAACAGAATAAAGTCTACACATACAAATGACTAAAATTAAATGTGCATGAAACAAAGTACCAAGATTATAAACATGAAAATTTTGACCTAGGACTAAAATGTCAACTAACAAAATTACAGATTAAATATAAAACTAATGAAAAACTCGAAACAACGTAAGGACGAACCAAAATGAAAGACGCATGAAATATAAAGACACAAATAGAAGCCTGAAAAAATTTAATCTGAGGACCAAATTGCATCAACCCGAAAACACTGTCGTTTTGGCAGTGTTATAAGTTTAAAACCTAGGTAAAATAAAACCCTATCCTCACTTATCCTTCCCTAGCATCAGCCGCATTCTCTCTCACTCTCAATGTCTCTTCTCTCGTCGACAACCTTAAACGAAACCCACCAGCTACCACGGCCGTCGTGGTCTCTACCGCCTAATGGCTCCGACGAGGAGCGTAGACGTCACCTAACCTCGTTCTCCCCTCCAAATACCAACCTAAAACCAAGATCTAAGACCAAAATACCTGAAACCCAATCGATTTCATCACCTAATTACCTCTAAAACTGGACACTCATCTAAGAGAACGTCCTACCCAAAGCATAAACCGTGCTGCCCTAAAAAAACCACTCGGTATCGCCCTCAAAACCCATACTTCTCGACCCCTATATCATGCAATAACAGTACTCGCAAGGTGAAAATCTTACCCTCGACGACACAACAAGGCTCGGGTTTCAAGCGGTGATAATGGCTCTCCTCTTCAAGTCAGGAAGGTAAGGATTGTTGTTTTGATCTCTGAAATTTTTGGTTGGTGTTAGTTGGTGTAATATGTGTTTTTGGGTTCCACCGATGGTTGTTAGTGATGAGTTCTTTGGTTTCCTTTCTTTTCGCTCTGCTAATGGATAGTTCTGTTTTTCATTTCGCTCTGGTTGATTGTTTTTTTCTTTTGGTCTCTTTCGATCGCTGTCAATTTCTATCCTTTTGTTCTTCTCCACTACTGATGATAGATGTTAACCTCTTTCCCCTTTGTTTTCGGTCGTTCCCCACGTTTCTGGTAGTTAATTCTAATAAAAACTGACCCTCCATGTTTTTTTTGGTTTTTAACTCCCAAAAACTGCTTTCATTTGCCCATGATATAGGGCACAGACAAATTAAGCATCTACAACTGCCCCTCTTTGCTCATTATTATGCAACGAGAATAGAGCAAAGATCAATAGATGATCAAGTTTGTCCGGCCATTAGAACTTCAGAAGATTAATCCGCTTCTCTGCTATTTCAGGATAAGCAAGACTTGAAAAGATCTTCAAATGGCGGGTCTGCTCCCTATTCTTTCAGGGAGTATAAGACTCAAACAATATTCGGCAAACGTGTCTTCTCCCTATTCAGTCAGGGAGTATAAGACTTGAACAATCTTCAATAAAACGGGTCCGCTCTCTATTCCTTCAAAGAGTATAGAACTCGAAAAATCTTCAATAAACGGGTCCGCTCCCTATTCGTTCAGGGAGTATAGAACTCGAACAATCTTCATAAAACGTGTCCGCTCTCTATTCCTTCAGAGAGTATAGAACTCGAACAATCTTCAACGAACTTGTCCGCTCCCTATTCCTTCAGAGAGTATAGGACTCAATCTTCAACGAACTTGTCCGCTCCCTATTCCTTCAGAGAGTATAGGACTCAATCTTTAACAAACGTGTTCGCTCCCTATTCTTTCAGAGAGTATAGAACTCGAGCAATCTTCATAAAACGGGTCCGCTCTCTATTTCTTCAGAGAGTATAGAACTCGAACAATCTTCAACAAACGTGTCCGCTCTCTATTCCTTCAGAGAGTATAGAACTCGAACAATCTTCATGAAACGAGTCTGCTCTCTATTCCTTCAGAGAGTATAGAACTCGAACAATCTTCAACGAACTTGTCCGCTCCCTATTCCTTCAGAGAGTATAGGACTCAATCTTCAACAAACGAGTTTGCTTCACTACTCTTTCGTGAAGGCTTAAGATGATTTGCTTCACTACTCTTCCGTGAAGGCTTAAGTTTGAATTGCTTCACTGCTCTTTCATGAAGGCTTAAGATTGACCTGTTTTGAAGGTCCAACCTGAAAATCAAACATTATCAATCATTAATGTATGTTTGAAAATATTATATTCAAAAATTTAGAATTTGATAAAATTTCTGAAAATCCATCTCCATCGCGAAAACTTGTATGGAAACCATTGGATATGTGAATCTGCTTTAGCTCAGTTTTCGTATAAACATCATTCTTTTCAAAATCTCCAAACCAAATATCTTCATCTCGATGCTTCAATATCTTCAATCTTCAACTATCATTGGGAAACCTGCAAATGCTTAAGTCATCATGCAATTATGAGTGCCATGATCCTATTCATGCCTAAATGTATGCAAATATGCAATTTGATGCACTTTCTTCTTCGAAGGAACTCTATCTCCTTTGATCTCGATGAAACTCGGTTTCATCTTGGGTACAGAACATTTGACCAATTTACCCCAGTTAACAATCTCAATTCCGTATCTCTCGACTTAACAGAACATTGACTCTTTTCTTTCTTGAAACCCACCAGTACCCATGACCAACTTCTTGACCAATGACAATCTCTTTGGGTCTTCTTATCATGGCTAAGATTTTCTATGAATTCCAAGGTTTTAGCTTTCCGTAGCCACACAAGCTTACATGTTTAAACCATTGTCAACTTCAGAATACCTGCATTTTCCAAAACCTTTTGCACAATAATAAAAAATGATCTCATGTACTTCAAGTTAAGCTATATGTTTTAACTTTTCAAAATAAGATGCTTACAAAAGGGAAACGAACAAGAAAATACATCTCTTTATTTATATAATGCAAAGAATTTTAGGCAACTAAATGGCAAACTTTTAACTGGAAACAGTAAAAGAACAAAAGAGTAGGCGTCTTCAAATATCAATAATGCAAATGCTTTTGAACTGGCACGCCGTTAGAAAGTCTTGAGTGTAGCTTTTGTCAAAAGGATCTCCAAAATTGTGATGATGCTTAAGAGTGTAAAGCTACTTCTAAACTCCCAAATCTCCATCATTGGATGCCCTAAACCAGTATTGAATCTCATGTGCATTCAATTTCTCTCCTGGTTGTTTCAATCGAGACTTATTAACCTTTAATCTCAATCTTGATCGTCAACTGTCGCTGTTACTAACCATATCAGGAGCTCTTTCCACATCCAAAATCAATTCAGAACCTTCACCATGCACGAATTCTGAATTTAAATTTCAAGCTGCCCTTTACAGGTTTTCAACTTGAGACCTCCTTTGGTTTCAAGACGCCCTTTTCGGGTTTCCATCTTGAACCCTCCTTTTATTTCTTTTTCTTTTTCTTTTTTCTTCTTTTTTTATTTTTTCATTTTTCATTATTATTTTTTTCTTTTTTTTTCATTTCTTCTTTCTTCAAGCGAAATATCTCTTAACAGCGTCAGAATTCACTGGATAGGGTAATTCTGATCCGTCCATTTCAGTTAAGACTAGAGCTCCACCAGAAAAAGCTTTCTTGACAACATAAGGTCCTTCCCAATTGGGCATCCATTTTCCTCTGAAATCCTTTTGAACAGGCAAAATCCTTTTAAGCACCAAATCTCCCTCAAAGAATTCTCAAAGGTGAACTTTCTTACCATACCCCGTATCATACGTTTTTGGTACATCTGACCATGACAAATAGCTTTCAATCTCTTTTCTTCAATCAAATTCAACTGGTCATACCTAGCTTGGACCCATTCTGCCTCATTGAGCTTTACCTCTGACAAAATCCGAAGTGAGGGAATTTCCACCTCAATAGGTAAAACAGCTTCCATCCCATATACCAGAGAAAATGGAGTTGCCCCAGTTGACGTTCGTACAGAAGTTCGATAGGCAAACAGAGCAAATGGCAACTTCTCATGCCAATCTTTATAGGTCTCAGTCATCTTCTCTATGAGCCTTTTGATGTTTTTATTGGCCGCCTCTACTGCCCCATTCATCTTCGGGCGATAAGTGGTGGAATTATGATGCTTTATTTTGAACTGTTTACAGACCGAGTCCATCATCTTATTATTTAAATTCAACGCATTATCGGAGATAATCCTCTCTGGTAAACCATATCTACAAATGATCTCTTTCTTCAAAAATTTGCATATTGTAGACTGTGTAACATTTGCGTAAGAAGCCGCTTCTGCCCACTTGGTGAAATAATCTATGGCTACCAGAATGAAGCGATGACCATTTGAAGCTTTGGGTGAAATTTGTCCAATAACATCCATGCCCCACATTGAGAATGGCCATGACGATGTCATTACGTGCAACGGATGAGGAGGAGTATGTATCCTATCTCCATAAATCTGACATTTGTGACATTTTCGGGCATAATTGATACAGTCTGTTTCCATAGTTGACCAATAATACCCAAATCTCATAATCTGCCTGGCCATAGCATGCCCATTAGCATGGGTACCACATATTCCCTCATGCACTTCTTCAAGAATCAATTTGGCTTCTTTCGCATCCACACATCTTAACAAGACCTGATCCAGACTTTTCTTGTATAAAGTCTCACCATCAAGCACATACCCTGATGCCATTCTTCTAATGGTTCTCTTATCATTCTCAATGGCCTGTTCTGGATAACTCTGATACTTTGTATATTGCAAGATATCATAATACCAGGGGTTTCCATCTTCTTCCTCTTCAATATTAAAATAATGGGCTGGATATTCATAAGCTTTCATTTCAATGGGCATCATATTCGAATGCTCGTTCATCTTAAACGCTGCTGCCAGTGTGGCTGAGGCATCTGCCATTTGATTCTCTTCTCTGGGGATGTAATTGAAAGTTACTTCTTCAAATTCTTCAACAAGTTCCATAACCAACTTACGGTATTCTACAAGCTTAGGATCTTTTGTCTCCCATTCTCCTCTGAGCTGGTATATTACCAAAGCTGAATCCCCATACACCTTGAGCATTTTTACTTTGCGTTCAACAGCAGCTCTAAGACCCAGAACACAAGCTTCATACTCGGCCATATTGTTAGTACAATCAAAATTAAGCTGACTGGTGAAAGGATAATGCTCTCCCTCTGGTGAGACCAAAATTTCCCCGATTCCATGTCCAATGGCATTTGAAGCACCATCGAAGTTCAACTTCCAATATTTGCTAGTGGATGCAACTGCTTCTTCTACCGAAATAGCCATTAAATCTTCATCTGGGAAATCAAAGCTCAACGACTCATTCTTCCGAAGCCCTGCTTGCAATGAATTCCGCTATAGCACTTCATTTAATTGCCGTCTGGTTTACATACTGGATGTCAAATTCGGACAATAAGATCTGCCAACGAGCTAATCTTCCAGATAATGCAGGCACACCCATTAGATATTTCAAGGGATCAAGCTTGGATATAAGCCAAGTAGTATGGTACAACATATATTGTCTAAGCCTTCGGGTAGCCCATACTAAAGTGCAACACAACTTTTCAATGGGTGAGTATCATGTCTCACATTCAGTGAACTTCTTGCTGAGATAATAAATAGCCCTTTCTTTTTTCTCAGTTTGGTCACGTTGCCCCAGCACACACCCCATTGAATTTTCATAAACTGACAAATAAAGAATCAAGGGTTTGCCTGAGATGGGTGGCACTAAAATTGGAGTGCTCGACAAATATCTTTTCACTGCTTCAAAAGCTCTTTGAAAATCCTCACTCCATTCCCCTGAGTTATTCTTGCGAAGAAGGCGGAATATGGGATCACACTTTTCCGTCAGCTGTGAAATAAACCGAGCTATGTAATTCAATCTCCCCAAAAATCCTCTGACTTCTTTTTGTGTTCGTGGGGCTGGCAAGTCTTGAATAGCTTTTACTTTATCTGGGTCTATTTCAATTCCTTTTTGGCTTACTACGAAACCCAACATCTTCCCAGATATCACCCCAAAAGTACATTTATTTGGGTTGAGTTTTAGCTTGCATCTTCTTAGTTTTTTAAAGAGTTCTCTCAAATTCCCAATATTTTCTTCCTCTGTCTTAGCTTTGACAATCATATCATCGACATAAACTTCTATTTCTTTATGCATCATGTCATGAAATAACGTCACCATGGCCCTTTGATATGTTGCTCCTGCATTCTTCAGTCCAAACGGCATTACTTTATAACAAAACGTTCCCCACATGGTAACGAATGTCATTTTTTTCATATCTTCAGGGTTCATCTTAATTTGATTGTAGCCAGAGAAACCATCCATAAAAGAGAACAAAGAATTTACAGCAGTATTATCCACTAGAGTGTTTATATGTGGCAAGGGAAAATTATCCTTTGGACTAGCTCGGTTGAGATCTCTGTAGTCGACACACATTCGAACTGTTCCATCCTTCTTCGGTACTGGGACAATATTTGCCACCCACTCAGGATATTTAGCCACTTTAAGAAACCCGGCATTAAATTGTTTCTTCACTTCCTCTTTAATCTTGAGCAGCATCTCAGGTCTCATTCTTCTCAATTTTTGTTGTATCGGTTTACATTCAGGCTTTATTGGCAGTTTATGAACAACCAGTTCTGTATCTAAACCCGGCATATCTTCGTATGACCAAGCAAACACATCTTTGTATTCTTGAAGCAATTCTATCAAATCATGTCGACCTCCAACTGACAGAGTGGTACCAATCTTTATTTCTCTCTTATCCTCATCCGTCCCCAAATTCAAACTCTCAGTAGACTCTTTATGAGGTAGAATCTGCTTATCTTCATTCTCCACCATTTTTAGCAATTCAGAAGGTAGTTCACATCCTTCATCATCATCACAATCCTCGTTTTCCCCTTGACATATAGGCTTCTCGAAATCAATCTCCGGGTCAGAGTCATTAGCATTCATATTATTGATATCTGAGCTCCTGAAAAAATAATGAAAGAGAAGATATATATACATATATACATATGGGAAGATCTTTTCCCATATAAATAAATAGAAATAAATAAATACATACATATATACAACAAAGAATGAATGAATGAAATGCATGGGAGAATGTTTGTCATTTGGAACTAACAGAATGCATCTTTTATTGAAAGCAAGAAAAAACAAACATCTTAACCCTTTACATAAAATCACCTATTGCCCCAGGGTATGAACAACAGGGAGAAAGTTCCAGTGCATTACTCTGTAAAAGATTTGTAAACTACAGACAGTTTTTCCGCGGTCTAATTGTTCAACACGAAGCCCGGCGGTGCAGGATAAATGCCCATAACTCTCATTTCCTCAAATTCATCATCAGTTATAACGTTAATGCCTAAATCTCCCAAGGCATCCTCAACCATCACCTCAGTGTTCCTTGAATTCCCTTGAAACATATGCCCCCTAGATATGAAAATTCTGCTCAACGGCGGGAAGGTCATGGGTTCCCAGCTAAGGTCTTCACCAGCTAATCTGGCCTTTCTCATTTCCTGACCCTTCTTAATTTCCCTCAGCTTATCCCTCGGAGTTGGCTGATACCCCAAACCAAATCGATCTCTTTTAGTAACAGGGCATATTGGATTCACCGGTCCTTGCAACTGTCGACCTAACCCCTTTCCAACTTTCGCTCCTCTTCCAAGAGTCAATTTGAGCCCCATCTTGGTACAGTTTGACAATCGAGGCTTTGGTATCTTCCTGCCTTCGGCCACAAACGTAGCATTGACAAACTCTAACGATCTGAAAGAACACTCGACGGCTTGCTCATCAACTTCAATATACGGAGTAGTAGTAGAAACAGAAGCAATAATGTCCTCTTCAGCATGAATACATACCAACCTTCCATCAATCACAAATTTCAGTCTCTGGTGCAATGTGGACGGAACTGCACCGGCCTGAAGAATCCAAGGCCTTCCCAACAAACAATTGTACGTAGGCATAATGTCCATTACGAGAAATTCCACTTCATAAGTTGCTGGACCAATATTCAGAGGAACATCTATCTTGCCCAACACTTCTCTTTTAGTCCCATCGAAAGCTCAAACCACACTTTGGCAGGTTCTCATAAGCGTACTATCTAATGGAAGCTTCTTCAAAGTCACTAAGGGCATCACATTCAAAGCCGAACCATTATCAACCAAAACCCGGGACAACACATGCCCTTTACATTTAACTGTGATGTGCAAAGCCTTCTGATTACCCATCATCCCATAAGGGATTTCATCCTCAGAAAAAGATAAAAAAATTATCAACTTGTACATTGGAAACTAAACGATCTAACTCTTCAATGGGCAACTCTTTCAGAACAAAAGTCTGGTTCAAAACCTTTAACAGAGCATTCCTATGGGCCCCTGAACTCAAAAGTAATGATAAAACAGAAATACGGGCATGCAACTTGTGTAACTGTTCAACAACACTGTACTCACTGTGTTTTAGAAACTTCAAAAATTCTACCGCTTCACTCTCAGTTACTGGTTCATTGATAACAGGCTTATCTTCTTCTATCTGCACATCAACCTTTTTCCCCTTATCAACTGCAACCTTCTTCTCATACTCTTTAGGTGGATTAAGAGAATAACACCTACCACTTCTGGTAAAGTGTCTTACCTTATCTACTTCATCATTCTCTTTTGTTGCATCTCCCATCTGGCAATCATATCTCCAAGGTACTTGTTTATTATCCCGATATGGGAATGGAGATGGAGGTGTAATAACCACTTTCGGGACTACCTTCTCAGCAACTCGATTTTTGGGAGTAATAATTAGGGGACAACTGGCATTGTATACCCCTTTAGACGATCCTTCTGAAGCGCAAACTTCCGCTTCCTCTTCTTCAGCAATCTCTCTAAAGAACTCAATTTCTTTACTGTCCATCATGTCTTGTACCAAATATAGGAAGTCAGGACATTGCTGAATACTGTGTCCTTCACTGTTATGATACTGACATACCTCTCCACTGTTAAACTATTCAACCATCAAACTGGGCTTCAACAATCCTACCTTGACCATCTAGCACCACACCCAACTCATGGGTGATACCACCTCACTAACATTCATTACAATTCTCTTTCATTTCTCTTCAGTAATTGCGTTAACTCCCGCTCCTGTATGGCTTGGCAACGGATTCTAAACTATATTTGGATGTTCACTGTCACCAAAGTTGATGGCATTCCTCGTTCTTAAAGCTTGGACAACCTTCTTAAAAGCAGTACAGTTCTCAATGGAATGTCCGGGGTTCCCTGCATGGTACTCACACTGAGCACTAGCATCATACCATTTGGGAAAAGGAGGTTGCATTGGTGTCACGTGATACGGCGAAACCACATGTCTATCATACAAAATCTGAAACAATTCCTTATAAGTCATCGGAATTGGATCAAATTGAGGCCTCTCTCTCCTTTGGTCCCTTACCCCTTGTCTATTGTCATTTTGTGTTGATGACAATGCTCCTTGAGGACGGGAAACAATGATGTTATTAGAATCGTACTGCCTCACATTACTAACTTCGTTTTCCTTTTTTCTCGTTGGTGGCATCTTACTAGACTCTCCTCCCTCAAGCTTTCCACTCTTAACTGCCATTTCAATCATTTCTCCTGCCGTAACTACATCAGTAAAACTTCGATAAGGATTACCGATAAGATGCGAGAAAAAAGAAGCCTTTAAGGTGTTGACAAAAAGCATATTTGTTTCCTCCTCTTCCAATGGCGGGTGGACTTGCACTGCTACATCTCTCCATCTTTGAGCATATTGTCTAAAACTCTCGTTAGACTTCTTTTCCATTCCTTGCAACATCATCCTGTTGGGCCTAACATCTTTCACATGTTTGTATTGCTCAAGAAAGGACTTAGCCAAGTCTTTCCACGATTTAATATTAGCTCTACTCAGCTGGTTATACCATCGGATTGCCGAGCCAGTTAAGCTTTCCTGAAAGCAGTGTATTAACAATTGATCGTCCCCTATGTATCCGGTCATCTTTCTACAAAACATCGTGATATGTGCAGAGGGACACCTAGTACCATCAAACTTTTCAAAGTCAGGAACTTTAAACTTTGGAGGCAAGACCAGATCAGGAACTAGACTTAACTCCTTTGCGTCAAATCCATAGACACTGGTATCTTCCTTCATGGCTCTGACCTCTCTTTCTAACTGCTTCTATTTCTCTTCCAACAGATTATTTTGGTCATTCTTGGCTTCTTCATCAAGGTCCGGAACTTGATGATATTGATTTTCTTCCTGATACGAACTAGATCCAGGTTGTACGTTAACAGAAGCACCGACTGGATTAATGTGCACCTTCTCAACATGAACAGGGGTCACTTGAACGTTCTGAGATTGTTCTGGGGTTAACCCTGGATGATGAAGTGGGTCCTCAGTTACACCTTCTGGCATAGGGCTTTTCCCATGTTCTGGATTTCTTCCTTCCAATATACTCGCAAACTTGGCAAACATCTCCTTTTGGGCATTCATCATATCTTCTTGCATTTTCTTGATATTATCTTGTAACTCCAACTGAGCCTTCTCAATTTGGGCAAGTTTGTCTTCCATAACTTTCTTTCTGGTTCTGTAGATATGCTTGGGATTTTCCAGTATTACTCCGTCACAGAGTTATTTTGTTAACATTATTGTTTATTAAATAATATGATTTATATGATTATGAATGAATAAAATGCGATGCAAAAATTTAAATGTATTAAAAATGCATATGCAAAATGCAGGGTGTTGATCCTAGAACGACTCCTTAGAACAACTCTTTATATTAGAACGACGTTCAATTACAAAGTTGAAACATATCACAAATAAATATGCACCATCTCTCCTATTTGTTGTACATGTGCTAGCAACTCCATGATCTTATGGTTTTCTTCAGCCTCGGGATCCAGTTCTTCAGTCACATCAGTAGCTTCCTCGGATAAAATAACCAAATATTGAGCTATTCTCCGCGCGTGTCCTAAGTAACAAGCAATAAGGTCTTTTCTTTGCTTAACTCTCGCCTGAGCTCGCTCCCATCGAAAACGCCATTGTATATCCCCCTCATAAGGAACTATCGATAGCTCACTTGATTGCCTCTGAAAATCTTGAACCATGGCTTCAAGCTCACTCACTTGTTTTTTCAGACTTTCAACCTTCCCCTGGCTCGAGCTACCTTCCCTGTTTCGGTATCGTCGTAATGCAATCTCTAAACTTGAAATTTTCTCCTTCAACTTCTCATTCTGAGCTTGACTCTTTTGTAACTACTGCTCTAAAGAATCCTTTTCTTTTGATAAAATCTTCACTTGGTGCCTGCTTTGTTTGAGCTCTTCTTGACTCTCTCCGGCTACTCTTTTGAGGCTCGCCACCTCTTGCCTCAATTCGACAGACTTACTCGAGCTAGAACCTGCCTGAGCTTTTACCATTCGCTGATAAGTTGACCGAAGATCGTCAAAGTCTAGCCGAAGTTGCTTCTCCACTTTTTCAATTCGATCTGCTCTACTCTTCTGAATGTCGATCTCTAATCCCTTTTGATACACTTCATATTCCAGTTTCTGCAAAGTCATTCTCCATTGTCTCCGTTCTGCTTCGAAATCGCGCTTGGCTAACTCTAATGGAGATGGCACCACTCTCAACTGTTCCTCCACTGGCTGAATATTTTCAGGATTCACTATCGGGATGTTATCGTTTACTCGACCGCTTCTCCACTGCTCGTACTCTTGAGATAACCCGAGGTCATAGGTCAACAAATTCACGCGACGAGTTTGCTTCCAGGCCTCAATAACCCCTTTAACTTTACCCTTATACTGATCTCCTTTGAATGCAAAATTTGATCCTACCAAGTCCCACGTGGCTGGAATGAACTGCCTCGATCCATACTGTCTGGAAACTAGTAGCGGTGCATACCCAACAGAACCCCATATACCTGGAAAAGGAACCCAATCTCGCTCTTCACATCGGTAAAGTATATCTAAAGAGGTATTCCACGAAGCTCGCCACAAAATATCTCCATCTCTAATATCCTTGAAGATGACCATCCATTTTTCTTCGGTGAAGCCCCCAGGCCATTCTTTAGAAAGAAAATCTTTCAAAGGCGAAAACCCCTCTAGAAACACTCGTCCTGGTGCTCTTTCAACATGTTTAAAATGACTCAGAATCCACACTAGCAGCAAAGGCGCACATCCTATAAAGCGTCATTCTCCCTCGCGCCTACAAGAACTCAAAGACCGGAACGTCTCAGCTAAAATGGCTGGAACAGGATCCACGTGCTTGTCTAATCTTTTAAATAGGTCAACGATTGATACGTCTACATATCCTAGCACTTTTGGAAAAATAACGAGCCCATAAATCCCTAAAGCAAACAAGTCAAGCTTCTTTCTCTTATCAGGATGATGAGCAATTATTTCTTTCAGAGCAGCCCAAGAGATGCACTCACTGTCTCCCTTCTTCTTAATGTTTCTGATTACCCAATCTTCACTCATTCCGGTCATCAATAGTAATTTCTTCTTAAATAAAGGAGTGACTGGCAGCTTGGTATATATTCTATCTATCTGGGACCTCAGACAACGGACCAATGCTTGATACTCCTCTATTGTTGGTGTTAGATCCACTCTACCAAATGTGAAACAGCCATAAGCTGGATTCCAGAACTGCGCCAATGCTCTAAACAGATTTCAGTCAATAGGAACATCCAGAAGATAAGGAATATCGCCGTACAACTGATAAAACATCTCCTTATCGGCTGCTTCCCATCTTCCCCATATCTCTCTTAGCTCACTTAGATCATTCTGACGTACATTGATGTGAGTGTAACCAAATAAATCTGACACATATCCAGGCATCACGCTGTCTCCATTGGTCAATTGGAACTGTTCCGACCACCTCAGAACATCTGCATTGTCCTCAACCTCTTTCTGAACCGTTTGTTCCATATTACTGGCCTTCTATATGGATATTGACCCCAAATCAACACCATGTAATGGACAATGCAATGCAAAACAGACAAGAAACAAGGCAAAAACAACAAAATATCGGTTAGTAAACATGAAGCAATTAATTCGGGATAATAATTTGTTCAAGAATCCTACCCACATGCTAGCTACCCAATCATGCTTTATCAGATCCTACCCAACATGATATCTACCCCCATGCTTTGTTATTCACAAAAAATAAAACCTAATTGCATGATATCTAATTCGCATGCTTGTTCGAAAAATAAACCTAACCGCATGATATCTAGTTCGCATGCATTTATTCGAAAAAACGAAAATAAATGACTCAAAAAAGCTTTTCCTTGTGTACCCTCCTCACAGGATTCTTAAGGTTCGGGTTTGGCTCAACCTAAGTTCGGGCTCTATGTTCACTATATGCTGGGTTCGGTTCTAAAGTAATAGGTTCTCGAATTGTCCTTGTCGGTGCCCCCTAGGGCTGCCGAACCCTCAATCCTAGCCCATCACAGGCTTTAGGGGATCGAGTTCAATTTCGAGGGAACACACCTCCTTATGTCCATGCGGAGGTGATTACCATCACGAGGACCATAAGGCGTGAGCTCCAGGAGAGATCCACTATCCCATGCGGAGGTGAAAACCACACGAGGGCATAGTCTCTCACTCCTACTTAATTAGGACGGAGCGGGGTTTTAGCTCATGTCATGAAAATGCAACTGTGCAGTGTGTGAGGAAAAGCGAAAAAAAACACAATAAAAACACTTTCCTAAATTCACACAATTAATCTGAAATCATTAGCAAACAAATTAGTACAACTATTTAATTGTTAATCGAATTAAATTAAAAAAATCAAAATACAAACAAAACTTATTAAAAACCAAACAAGGGATCAAAAATCAAATTAAAACGAATTTGTAATGTTCAATTGCAAAGACAATTAATTAATCGACTATCGGCTTGACTCTCTAAAAAAACTACGTCCCCAACAGAGTCGCCAAGCTGTCAAAACGATTTTTTTCTAATATGTGAAAAAAGTGAGATTTTAAAAACCACATTAATTCTTAATTATCTCTTTTTAATTTAAAAACAAATGCGATTTAAAAGACCTCTCGTTTCGAAAATTTTTGGATTTCCTTTACGATCGAAAAATACGGTTCAAAGAGTCGCCACCAATCTTTGATTAGGGTGTGATTGGGCACCCAAAAATGCTTTGTCATTTTAAATAAAAATTAATTTTAATTAAAATAACAAATTGAGGTATGCGTTACCAAAATCCGAGTTCGGGAGTCGGTTACGTGTGGGGAAGGATTAGCACCCCCACAACGCCCTAAATCGGTACCTAGTCGATTAATTAACGTTTTTACAATGAACTTTACAAATTCGAACTTAATTTGAGTTTTGATCCCATAAAACAAAAATGTAAATTTAAAACATTTAAGAACACTCAAACGAATTAAATTAAAATTACCAAGTCATTTTAGAAAGATAAAGAATGTTCGATTATTTACAAATATCGAGACCAGATCTTAAAGATATAACAACCTTTTCTCGATATATTTAAATAAACGAACATTTCTTTTTCTCTCGTTCCCAAATTTTAGGTGTTGAATCAATTTTTTGGTTTCACTTTCGGGATACACTTTTATTTTAAAATCATTAAAAACGGACCTCAAATCAATTATGACTGCCCACTTAATACAATTTTAAATTAAAAGTGTATTACCCGTAGTCTGATTATGTAATATGTCGAGTTATGCAAATGAGGCTAATGCAAATTATGCAAAAATGATGCCATGGAAAACTTAATTAAAGAATGATATATTATATCTAATTACTAAATAATATATGAAATTATCGTGCAATGCTACATTTAAATGAATAAATAATATATATATATATATATATATATATATATATATATATATATATATATATATATATATATATATGCATACTTTTAAATATAAATATATACTATACGCATATTAACACAAATAACTAAATATGACTAAAATAAAGAAAACGAATCATAACATAAAAAAAAGTTCAGAAATCAAGTAAAATGCTTAACCTAGATACTAAATAATACATAACACAAATTTACTATCTTAATTATAGAAATAATAATAATTGAGATAAAACAAACATTAAACCATTTTAAGTATTGAAATCAAAAAGAAACCCTTGTTATCCTAATGGACTAAAAACAGAATAAAGTCTACACATACAAATGACTAAAATTAAATGTGCATGAAACAAAGTACCAAGATTATAAACATGAAAATTTTGACCTAGGACTAAAATGCAACTAACAAAATTACAGATTAAATATAAAACTAATGTAAAACTCGAAACAACGTAAGGACGAACCAAAATGAAAGACGCATGAAATATAAAGACACAAATAGAAGCCTG
The DNA here is from genome assembly GCF_006381635.1 of Hibiscus syriacus. NCBI lineage: Eukaryota > Viridiplantae > Streptophyta > Magnoliopsida > Malvales > Malvaceae > Hibiscus > Hibiscus syriacus. The sequence continues at coordinate 3,758,581 of NW_024063138.1, read as the reverse complement.
AAAAAATTTAATCTGAGGACCAAATTGCATCAACCTGAAAACACTGTCGTTTTGGCAGTGTTATAAGTTTAAAACCTAGGTAAAATAAAACCCTATCCTCACTTCTCCTTCCCTAGCATCAGCCGTATTCTCTCTCACTCTCAATGTCTCTTCTCTCGTCGACAACCTTAAACGAAACCCACCAGCTACCACGGCTGTCGTGGCCTCTACCGCCTAATGGCTCCGACGAGGAGCGTAGACGTCACCTAACCTCGTTCTCCCCTCCAAATACCAACCTAAAACCAAGATCTAAGACCAAAATACCTGAAACCCAATCGATTTCATCACCTAATTACCTCTAAAACTGGACACTCATCTAAGAGAACGTCCTACCCAAAGCATAAACCGTGCTGCCCTAAAAAACCACTCGGTATCGCCCTCAAAACCCATACTTCTCGACCCCTATATCATGCAATAACAATACTCGCAAGGTGAAAATCTTACCCTCGACGACACAACAAGGCTCGGGTTTCATCACCTAATCACCCGATGGTTGTTAGTGATGAGTTCTTTGGTTTCCTTTCTTTTCGCTCTGCTAATGGATAGTTCTGTTTTTCGTTTCGCTCTGGTTGATTGTTTTTTTCTTTTGGTCTCTTTCGATCGCTGTCAATTTCTATCCTTTTGTTCTTCTCCACTGCTGATGATAGATGTTAACCTCTTTCCCCTTTGTTTTCGGTCGTTCCCCACGTTTCTGGTAGTTAATTCTGATAAAAACTGACCTTCACGTTTTTTTTGGTTTTTAACTCCCAAAAACTGCTTTCATTTGCCCATGATATAGGCCCCAGACAAATTAAGCATCTACATAGAGAATTTTTAAATTCCACCCCAAATGTAAGAAAATCCTTCTCACTCACCTTTGCTTTGCGGATGACTTGTTAGTGTTTTGTCATGGTTCCCTTGAGTCTGTGCTGGGAGTTCAAAGCACCTTAGAAAAGTTTTATGAGTTGTCAGGTCTTAAGTTGAATGCACTAAAGACAAATTTTTTTTTCTTGTGGTTTGGATGAGCATACTCTTGAACAGATTCGATTAGCAACTGGGTTTAGGGTGGCACAGCTCCCTGTCAGGTATCTTGGGGTGCCTCTTGTGACTCGTAAACTCACAGGGAAAGATTGTGTTACTTTATTGGTGAGGATTAAAGACAAACTCAGCCAATGGTCTAACAAGAAATTGGGTTTTAGGGGAAGGCTGCATCTTGTTAAAACTATCCTATTTAGCATCTTTAACTATTGAAATAGGCAGTTCATCCTTCCTAAGGGGATCATTAGGGACATTGAGAGGCTATGTATGCGTTTTTTCTGGAAAGGCTGTGACACCTCAGCTAGAGGAGCTCGTGTAGGTTGGAATCAAATTTTCTCCTTGAAATATGAGGGTGGACTGGGGCTTAGGGGCCTTGCTCTATGGAGTAAAGAATGATGCCTGCTGTTAGTAAAGAATATTCTGGCAAATGAAGGTTCACTTTGGATTGCCTGGGTTAACGAATATTGCTTCAAAACAGTGAGTTACTGGAAGGTAGAATGTAAAATTCACTTCAGTTGGACCTTAAGTAAGATAATGATAATGTGAGAGGAGGCTAGGAGATTGTTTGTTCCTTGTGCTAATTGGAGCCTAATTAAAGGCAAATGTATATGGGATAACATTAGAGTCAGAAGGGAGAAACTAAACTGGCATAAGCTTATTCGGTTTCCTGCTCATATACAAAAGTTCTCCTTAATTTCGTGGATGGCCATCCTTGATATGTTGCCTACTAAAGATAGGCTTGTTCGGTTTGGTTTGGTTTGGTTATGGATAATGTCTGTGTGGTGTGTGTGTAACATCCCAAATTACGGGTTAGTGACTAAATTGAAAATTTTCAGAATTTGGTAATCAAAGTAGAATAGTAGAATAATTCAATGATTTATTTGGGAATATTTCCGGAAAGTTATTAGTAATTATCCAATGAATTAAAGGGCAAAATGGTTAATTGACAAGGAAAGATATTTTTCTCCCCTTTAATAGGAGATAAACACGTAGAAGGGGAGTGTGAAATGGAAAACTCTATTCTCTTATTCATTTTCTTCTTCTCCACCGTGAAGCACCCCAAGCAAAAGTGAGTTTTCTGATTTCTTGATTATTTCTTGATTTTATGTATGGGTTTTTATCATTAGATGATAACTAAGCTTAAGGAAAGCTTACGTTATCTTAAAATCAAAAGATAAAGGAGTTAGAGAAGATTAAAGATTTTGAGTTCTCGAATGAAATCTTGGAATAGAGTTTATAATTAGAAATGAAAGTTAAATTTAACTTGTCATAAGTGAAATTAAGAAGTATGAAGTGTTAGAATTGAATTTAGAACATGTGGAAAATTTGGTATGATTCTTAATTTTAAGAATCATAATGAGATATGGAAGATAAAGATGGTTTATATGGATAAAAGTTGGTTTAAGTAATGGTAGTTGAGTTTAATGGTATGATAGGGGCTTAGAATAGAAGAATTGAGTGAAGAGTTGATGATTTTCGGGTTTAAACAGTAAAATTATGGGTTTTATAGATTATGCATAGGGTACAGATACCCCATGGGGGGTATCGATTCCCCATGGGGGGTATCGATTCCCCCTAAAGAAAAAAAATGGAATTTTAGTTCATTAAACTAGTTTAAGTTATTAACATCAAGTTTAAGGTTCAGGCTTCTGATAATTGTTTTGAAAATTATGTTTATGTAGATATTGAGCCTAAACAAGTTCCGAACAATCAAAGAATTAGAATCGAATCAAAGCAAGGCTAACGTGAGTGCAATTTAATTGTACTTATGTTATTGAACAAACATTGGCTTGTGATAAGCTAGTGACGAAGTTACTATGGTAAGAAGTGACTCCTAAAATGTAAATTGATTTGTGATTTTTATGTGACATGACCTACATGATTACATGTTATATGCATCATTATATATGAGTTATGTCTTACATGTTATTCTATGTGCTATATGATATATGAACATATGAGATTAAGTGAATGAATATAGATGATATATATATATATATATGATGATATAAGAATAAGACATGAATTACATGAAAGTAAACTACGTGATTATATGCACATGTGATATGTGATCATAAGAGCAATGATATGAGTACATGAATATATGAAGCAAAAGAAAAATGCCCATGTTATATGATACGAGAGCTATAGGTATAGTTGTCATGCCAATAGTCGAGGGTCTACGCGGTCCTTCGGGACATATACAGTGGTCATTCGGGATAAATACATAGGTCATTCGGGACAAATTTCATATGCCACTCGGTGGGACTTATACGAGCTGTGGTGATAACATTAGTGCACAACCTCAATATACTCACATACCTTCAGTTCTCACCAGTGTACCATGGGCTAATAAAGAGATAATATCAAATACAATATATATATGATGTATATGTTGTTTTTATGATACGAAATGTGTTATATGAATTATATGATGTTATGTGTGTTTTGTTATGAAATGATTATGTGTTCCATGATGTATATGGAAATGTTCAATATATGCTTATATGATATAAAGGAATTAGTGATAATAATATTATTATTGATAAATATGTTCATGATAAAGGTATATGTGTGCATTGGTTATACAATGGGAGATATGCTTTTATATGATATGATAGTATTTGCAGATGTATGCCTTTTGTTTATATGAAATGGTATCTGATTATACTATATGTTTTATATGCCTCACTAAGTCATCGACTTAGCGTATGATTGTTTCACACGTAGGTTCCGAGAAGAAGAAGATTGATAAAAGTTATGCAAGACAGGTCAGTTTCTCCTTTCCAAAGATCAGATCAGAAAAGAAGTTAATAGTATGTATTTTGTAATACTTATAGTGGTTGGCATGTAAACAAAGATTTGAATCCGATATGTTTTAATCGGTTTTGTAAAATCATATGATTGAATTTTGTAATGTTTTAAATGTGTATATGTAAATGGTAATTTTATACGGGTGAAACCTTAGATTTTTATGAATTTATACGTATTTTACGGAAGTAATATAGTAGGGAATCAATTCCCTGTAGCAGGGGAATCGGTTCCCTAGCAGCAATCTGGAAAATTTTAGCATATAGTATTGTAGCATGGTACTGTTCACGATATTGTTCATACAGTATTTTACTGTTCATAAATACATTTTTGCCTCAAAATTTTATAATGAGCACAATTCAACAATATATGATCGTATTTTCTTAATATAAGTTTAAATGTTCTGTTATTTTGCAAGAATAAAGGTTTTGAAATGTCAATGTGACATCTCGGACTCGTATCTGGGTCGGATACGAGTTGGGGTGTTACATTTAATGGTATCAGAGCTACGGTTTAGCTGATTCTAGGCTAAAAACGAAGTCAAAAGTATTTTAAAAAGTATACATGGCAACACAAAGTGAAAAATTTTCTGATCTGATAGTGTAATGAGTGTATTATCTTATAAATAGAGTTAAATTGTTATGTTATATTAAAGGTATGATCATGAGAGCTTCCAAAATGAAGCACAAGGTGATAGACCTGAAGGTAATAACATTCACCTGCTTTGGCCAGACAGGGAGAAGAGCGAAAACCTCAGGGAATCCTATACAAGATTAGAGAATGTTTTCACGACGTTGAATGATATTATGACGTGTTTCCAATTTTATCTTCTATAACTCATAGAATGAATGTATGGAAAAGAGTTAAGAACACTTAAGTTCAAGGGTGAATTTGAGGAATGTTCTGTTATTACAGACCTTTGGAATAAATGATATGAAGATAATGTAAGAAAGTTTCATTTCTTCAAAGTGGAGAAGTTAAATTGAATAGTTTCATTTCTATGTGAGCAAACTAGAGAATAGTGGACAAATATCACTATGAGAATGTTAAAGGATTCAGTGATGTGTGTATTATTTGTAAAAGAGTTCAAGAATAAGTACATCAATGACCAGTGTGTACGATAAATGAAGCTAGAATATACGAGCTTGAAGCAAGGGAGTTACATATGCATGTGTATGAAAGTAAGTTTAATAAGTTAAGTAGATTAATTGATGAGTTGATTCTGATTTAGAATGATAAGAATGATATATGTGATTGGTTGTATAGGGCTTACACCTTAAATTAAAAGAGTGTTACAGGTTTTGAATTAGTTCTCAATTTAAGAAATGGTTAATCTCGTTAAAGCTCTAGCAAGAGATCAGAATGAAAGGATTGGAGAACAAAAAAATCTCAGATGATTAAGAGAATTAGTCCTTTATAGAGTTAAGCATCATCAAAGAAAGATAGAGATTATGGTTTTTAACTTTAAACCAGATATGAATTAGTTGTATTCTCCACTAGAGAATAAAGCCAATCAGTTCAGACGGATTGGAAATTATAGTATTAAAGGAATTTTATTGTTCTGAAATGGAATAGTTTCTTTACAATATGTACAAGATAAAGTGGAGGATATGGATGTTAATTGGAGAATATTAAAAGACCAAGGAGTGGTTTAATAATATGTATATCAGTTATAAGACAAATGTAAATGGAATGGTTGAATTCAAACCGAAGGAATTGTATTATGGATGAGTGAGAATGAAGGTTTGATAAGTGAAGAAAATAGAGGATGAATTATTTTGACTGGAAAGATATATATATATATATATATATATATATATATATATATATATGGATAGTTTGATAAAGGTTTATGTTTTGATTGAAAGAAACAAGTTGAATAATAAAGTAGTGTGATAGTGAATGTATTAAAGTTAAAGGATTTGCATGTTTGATGGAAACTAAGGATTGATAGAAAAGTTAAAAAGGATAAAGAAGGAAAAGTATAAATGATATGAAAGGAATGTAAAAGCATAAGGGAAAAAGGTAATGAAGAATTAAAGTAATGAAGTGACGATTATGATAGCACGAAAGATTTATTGAAGAGGTGATATGTGAAAAAGAATAGTAGACGTGTAAATAGTATTGTGTATAAGCAAGAGTGTGGATATGATAAGGGGTTTGTATTATAGATGGAAAGAGTTAGCAATGGCTAACAAAATTATGAGATGAAAAATGTATTCGAATTAGGAAATTTTAAGATATTGTCAGGATAAAATAATCGAATATGAAGTGTATTTGAATATAGTTGTATATCTTGATTATGTAAATGTGATGTAGTGAAGGAGATAAGGATTTGTATGTTTAAGAAAAAATAAAGAGTAATAGAAAAATTTAAGAATGATTATATCGATGATCATTTTATAAAAAAAGTTACAATGTTTGATTTTGAAACAGAGGACTAGTATTGTGTGTGTGAGTAAGATTATGAGTTTGAAAAGTTGAGTAAGATACAATTGAGGAAAATTTCAATGGAAAAAAATGTATATGATTGAGTTGATAAGGGTTGTACCCTATATTAAAAAGTTAAGGATCAGAAAATTAAATGTGCAACTGGATAATGTTAGAGGATCTCCACTATTCTAAAGTGGAAAAGTTAGATGAAATAATTTAGTTGCTATGCGGTTGAGCTAAAATATGGTAAACAAATGTTATAATGGGAATAATGTAAGATTCATTGATGTGAATATTGTTTTGGAAAAAGTTTAAGAAATAGGTATGTCGGTGATTATTTTATAAGATGGAAGACGTTGAAATGTTGAGAGTGAACAAAGAAAATTTCATGGTGTATGAGAATGAATGTGGATTTGATAAGTTAAATAAACTATGGTTGAGATAATTCTGATTGGAAAAAGGGGTATATGATTAATTGATTAGGGCTTGTGCCATATATTGAACAGTTGCTATTGACTAACTGTAAGAGTAAAGGTGATAGAGTTATAAGATTGGAAGAAAAGATAAAGTGAGTTAATCAAGTATGATATGGATCTTGTTGAGTTAATCGAATGACGAAATTGGCCAAGAGGGGGGTGAATTGGCAATAAAAATTTTGTGGAAGCTTTTGCAGAAAATTGAAAGCAATTGCACAGCGATTTACAGTGGTTCGACTTTCTCAAACAAAGTCTACGTCCACTACCTTAGCTATCCACACTAAGGATTTTCCAACAAATTCACTAATTTGTTCTTTCTTTTGAGGCCAAAGAGATAACCTTACAATTCCCTCAAGAGTATACCTCAACTCTTGAGAACACTCTTTTCTCAAAGAGAAGATTACAAATTTGCAAACTTACAAGAAAACCTCACAAGGTAAGATGTTTGCACAATTCTAGAACAAAGAAAAGAACACTCAAAGATGAATACAATTGAGCACAGAAAGTGTTCTTGAAAGCAAAATGAATATTGAATGAAAATGGGCTTGAAATGCTCAAACTTGAGGTTTGATGCTTTCTCTTTGATTCTCTCTTGATTCTAGTTGCTTGATGTTTCTTGTTGTTGATCAATGGCTTCTAAGCTTGCTTAAATACACCTTGGATCACTTCTGAACGTTGGGGATAATTAGAGAATATATTATAGCCGTTTTAGTGTGAAAACATTTAATAAAATAGCTTGGACAGTGGGGGGAATCGGTTCCCTCTCATAGGGAATCGGTTCCCTAAGTGTAAAATTCAAATATTTCGACCGTTGAACAAGGGGGGAATCGGTACCCCCTTGGGGGGAATCGGTTCCCTCCGAGCATTCTGGAAATCTCGGAGCCAAACCATTCAGGGGGGAATCGGTTCCTCCTATGGGGGGGAATCGGTTCCCTCTGAGTAATCTGGAATTTTTGGCTTTGAATTGGTTCGAAATACTTTATAAAATATTTTGAAATTGTTTTATGATTAAAACTTAATTTTACACTTAAGTAAGGATCAAAAATGATTTTTGAAATATTTGGAGTAATGTTTTGATATTCGAATAGTTATATCGAATATACTTAGAAAATCATTTGGAAAATCTTAAAATCCATTTAACTTAATTTGTTATATCGAAATATTAAAATGTTTCAACAATCTCCCCCTTTTTGATATAACAAAACATTTTAGTAATTTTAAGATTTTTGAAATCAAGTTTTGAAATTAGAAAAAAAATGAAATTAGAAATTACTTAGAAATTACTCCCCCTTACTTTAACACTTATTCTTCTCCCCCTTTTTGTTAAATCAAAAAGACATTGTAAAACAAGGTTTTGTAAATCATTTAGCCAATTGATTTATTAATTATAAGCTTAAGCTGCTAAGATCATAATCAAAAGAGAGGTTAGCCATTAGTTTCATAAATCAATATTCATAAATAATGTGATATGGCAAAATTGGTCATATTGCTAATGATAATGTAAATGATGCAAAAATGAATAAAACACACCAAACATATAAGTTCACACCATTCATATATCCAAAATCCAACAATCCACAAAATCAAACAAATCAAAATGTTGAAACAATATTCATTTTGTTCAAAGGCTTAAAGCTAAACATAAAATCAAGCATCCGGATCGGTAGGAGGAAAACGGGCTCGCATAGCGGCCATCTCGTGTGTGAGTTCATTGATACGAGCGTTGGTTGATTCATTGTTTGCACGCATCTCCCGAAGAATCTCTAATTGTTGAGCTCCCATTGTGGATAAATGAGACTCTATAGAGGAAAAGCGCGAGTCCATGGTAGCGTATCGAAAATCGAATGTCTCCATAAAGGATTGAAAATATGGAGGCATTTGATGCGTTTGTTGAGCTTGCTCCTCGGGCTGCTCTTCGGGCTGATCAGGTTCTTCTTCAGCTTCATCAATATCCCTCATTAATTGTTCAAACTCGGGATCTTCGTCAGCTTCGGGTGGAGCTTGTGAAGAACTAGCTCCCGGAGTAGAAGAACGAACCCATTCACTGGTTTCTTTGTCCTTTACCCATCCCGCTCTCGTTAAGGAAAGAAGATTTATTTGTTTCTTAAGAGGAAAAACGGCATCTAGACCGACTCTAAGCCCAGCTTTGGAAAACAGATTACTCAAAAAGCAACCGTAAACTAGAGATGAACAGTGTTTCTTGTTAGGAACAAGATTTACGGTTTCAACAATTTCAGCAAAAATAATCTGAGGTAGGTTAATTTTAATACGGTTTTCGAAACAATGTAACCACCAAAGATCCAAAGCTCTAAGAGTAGAATAACGACCTCCGGATGGTCGAAACCACCAAGAAATCATTAGATGAAGAAAACGCTCATGTAGGTCTAAGACACTCGCACTATCTCTTCTTTTATAACGAGAACCTAAGATTTGTTTTCATTCGAAATACCATCATTATCTAATCCAAAAGTATTGGCTATATATGCCGGGTCAATATATAAGAATTGTCCTAGAAGGTAGGAACGAATTCCTATTGTTTCGGTTTCAGCTTGGTTTTTAACACATACGGCATTAGAGTAGAATATACGAACAAGTTGATGGTAAACGATGGGTTCAAGATCAAATAGTTTATCAAATTTCCATTCTTGTAAAATGGGAAGATATTTAAAATTGATAGCTAACATAGCTTGACGAGAAGGAATACGTTCTTCCCGGATTTTGTAAGAATCGAAATACTGATAATACCAATATCGGTGATTTCTAGACCCAGGATGATTGAAACACGAATTTTGGATAGTCAAGTTAGGATCAGTGGGATTGGGATTAGAAATTGGAATAGAATGAGGATTTGGAGGTGGATTTTGTTGACGACTAGAACGACTAGATGAAGACCTAGGACGTTTAGGATTTGACATGGTGAAGGAAATCGGAATAGATATAATAACCTGTAATTTTAAAACAAGTGTATGCAATTCAATTAATCCCAAAACTCAAATGAGTCCTCAATATTTCAAGATTCTCTAAATCAATCCTAATGGGCAAAGTTTTTGAAAAACTTTTGAAAAATATGGTTTTGAGAAACAATATATGTATAGTTTTTCATAACAACAATATAATTTGATCAAAACACAATAATTTGAAAAATAACAATTTTTTTTTTATTTCGAAAATTTTAAAAATTTGAAAAATTCTTGTGTTTTTGATGAAATTAGTTGTAACATCTAGTTTCTAATCACTAAATAATCAATGCCCGTTCACTATTTCAACCTAGAACTAATTGAAACTAATCCTATGTTCAAAAATAATGAAATAAAGAGTTTAGAAAAATTTACCTTGAAATATGAAGATTGAGGGGATTTAGATGTTGTTTGCACGATTTTAATGATTCCAACAGGTTTGGAAGATGATTTATGAAGCAAATTCCGATTAATATCGTTGATTTGAGGCAAAAATGGAGATTTGAGGGGTTTAGAGGGTGAGAACGGCGGAGAGAGAGAGGAAGAGGGTTTTTGAGCGTTTGGGGTTATTCTGCCCGATTTTAGCAGAACCCCAGGGGGGTATCGATTCCCCTGTGGGGGGAATCGGTTCCCCTTCAAAGGGGGAATCGGTTCCCTCAGGGGGGGATCGATTCCCTCTGCACCAAAATGCTAAAATCCGAATTTTTAAGCACAAAATGCTAAATTAATCTTTTCTAGTGGTATTGGCAACTCATATATCAAACATTAATTATGTTCAAATAATTAAATTAATCTTTAATTGATTTTTGAACATAAAATTAATTTTCATTAAGAATCACAAACTCCCCCTAACTAATAGCAAGAATGCAATCAAAAAAATATAAGCATTTTTCAAGATTTATTAAAAGTGCTAAAATTATTTTAAACACTAAGTGAAGATAGATTGGTCAAACTTAATTCTCTCCTAAGTGTCCAAAATATTTCCTTGTCTAAGGGTTTTGTAAAGATATCCGCTAATTGGTGCAAAGTATCAACAAATTCTAGAACTACATCTTCCTTAGTGACATGGTCTCTAATGAAGTGATGTCTTATTTCAATGTGCTTAGTTCTAGAGTGTTGGATGGGATTTTTAGTGAGACAAATAGCACTAGTATTGTCACACTTTATAGGAATAGTACCTACTTCAATTCCATAATCAAAAAGTTGTTGTTTCATCCATAAAACTTGTGCACAACAACTACCAGCTGAAATGTATTCAGCTTCAGTGGTAGATAATGCAACACAATTTTGTTTCTTTGAAAACCAAGAAATCAGCATATTTCCAAGGAATTGGCAAGTACCGGAGGTGCTTTTCCTATCTAATTTGCATCCTCCATAATCCGCATCAGAAAAAGCATGCAAGCTAAAACTAGAGTCTCTAGGATACCAAAGTCCTAAACTAGGAGTGTCCTTAAGGTATCTAAAGATTCTCTTAACAGCTAGTAAATGTGATTCCTTAGGACATGATTGAAATCTAGCACATAAGCAAACACTAAACATAATGTCCGGTCTACTTGCAGTTAGATAAAGCAAAGAGCCAATCATTGACCTATATAGTTTAACATCTACACATTTACCTCCTTCATCTAAGTCAAGCTTTGTTGAAGAGCTCATTGGAGTGTTATGAGGTTTCCCATTTTCCAGTCCAAACTTCTTGAGCATATCTTTGACGTACTTAGCTTGATTAATGAAGATGCCATCTTTTCTTTGCTTGATTTGGAGTCCCAAGAAAAATGAGAGCTCCCCCATCATGCTCATCTCAAATTCACTTTGCATTAGCTTAGAAAATTCTTGACAAAGAACATCATTAGTAGAACCAAATATTATATCATCAACATAAATTTGAACTACTAATAAATCTTTACCTTTTCTCTTTAAAAACAATGTAGTGTCAACCTTTCCTTTTAAAAAACCTTTTTCAATTAAAAAATTTGACAATCTTTCATACCAAGCTCTAGGAGCTTGTTTTAAACCATAAAGAGCTTTTGTCAATTTTAAAACATGATCCGGAAAATTTGAATCTTCAAAACCTGGAGGTTGTTCCACGTACACTTCTTCTTTTATAAAACCATTTAAAAATGCACTTTTAACATCCATTTGATATAATTTAAATTCATTGAAACATGCAAATGCTAATAACATTCTAATTGCTTCCATCCTAGCTACGGGAGCGTATGTTTCATCATAGTCTATGCCTTCTTCTTGAGTATAGCCTTGAGCAACAAGTCTAGCCTTGTTCCTCACTATATTACCACTTTCATCAAGTTTATTTCTAAAAACCCATCTAGTACCTACAGTAGATTTATCACTAGGCCTTTCAACTAATGTCCATACTTTACTTCTCTCAAATTGATTTAATTCTTCTTGCATAGCCATAATCCAATGTTCATCTTTTAATGCTTCTTTGATGTTCTTAGGCTCTATGCATGAAATAAATGCAACATAATTACAGATATTTCTAAGAGAAGATCGAGTAGTTACCCTTTTTGATGGATCACCTATAATTTCACCATCTTTGACATAGTTGTACTCTCTTGGAAAAGATACTTCCCTTTCTTCAATGGTTGGATTCTCGAGGGGATCACGAGTTTCCTCATCTTTTGTTTCTTCCTTTGATGATGATTCTCTAACGTCATATCTAACGTCATTTGCTTGTACAATACCTACATCATCATTAACAGAAGAATCCTTCCTCGGAAGGGGATTATCATCGAAAACAACATGTATAGACTCTTCTACAACTAAAGTTCTTTTATTAAATACACGATAAGCTTTAGAGTTTAAGGAATAACCCAGAAAAATTCCTTCATCACTTTTAGCATCAAATTTACCAAGATTTTCTTTACCGTTGTTTAAAACAAAACATTTACATCCAAAAGGATGAAAATAGCTAATGTTAGGCTTTTTATTTTTGAGAATTTCATATGGAGTTTTCTTTAAAATTGGCCTAATCATTACTCGATTTATAACATAACAAGCGGTATTTGTGGCTTCCGCCCAAAAATATTTTGGCAAATTATTTTCACAAAGCATGGTTCTAGCCATTTCTTCTAAAGTTCGATTTTTCCTCTCAACAACTCCATTTTGTTGAGGGGTTCTAGGTGCTGAAAAATTGTGGCTAATACCATTAGAATTACAAAACTCAATAAATCCAAGATTTTCAAATTCAGTTCCATGATCACTTCTAACACTAGTGATAGAGTATCCTTTTTCATTTGGATTATTTTGAAAATGTGATGAAATTTTCTAATGCTTCATCTTTAGTACTTAAGAATAGAACCCAAGTGTATCTAGAATAGTCATCTACCAAGACAAATGCATATGTTTTCCTCCCAAGCTAGTAGTTCTAGTTGGCCCAAAAAGATCTAAATGGATCAATTGTAATACTCTACTAGTTGATACATCATTAATAGATTTAAAAGAAACTCGTTTTTGTTTTCCTTTAGCACAAGCATCACAGATTTTATCATTATCAAATTTAAGCTTAGGCAACCCTCGAACTAAATCACCTTGAATTAGCCGTTGCAGAACACTCATACTAGCATGACCTAGTCTCCTATGCCATAACCAACTATCATGCTCATCCTTAGCAACTAGGCATAAATTAGTCATATCAATAGAATCTAAATGCACCATGTAAATGTTTCCTATTCTATGACCAACAAGCATAATCCGATTAGATGCAATGTCAATGACTTTACAACCATTAATTTCAAATAAGACATTGAATCCTTTATCGCATAATTGACTAATACTCAATAGATTATGCTTAATCCATTCACATATAAAACATTTTTAATTTGTATGGAAGAGGTATTACCTATTGTACCAATACCTTCAATGTGACCTTTTGAATTGTCTCCAAAAGTCACTTCTCCTCCATTTTTGGCGTTAAGCTCAATGAACCGGCTTTTGTCTCCGGTCATATGTCTTGAGCATCCACTATCAAGGTACCATGAGTTTGAATTTGTTTCCCGTGCCTTGTAGCAATGCTCCTTTCCCTACAAACATAGATTAATTTTGATTTTTGGTACCCAAATTCTTTTGGGTCCATATTCATTAGTTTCCAAAATCCTAGTCCCTTTAGGTATCCATTTGTGTAGGATATTTTTATCTTTAGTAGTAATGAGTTCTTTAGGAACCCACACACTTCTAATGATTTTTCCATTTGAGGTTCTTTGGGGACCTCTATGATTGTAGTTTCTAAAACTTTTTCTAACAAAGTTGGATTTTGAATTTTCACCTTTTTCAAAATGTTTTGTTCCAACTTTATCAAAAGAAGTTTTAAGATCATCAATTTTCTTTTGATGATCATCATTGATCTTTGAAAGTAAATTTTGCAAATCTAAATTTTTCTTTTCAAACTCTTCTAGTTTGATTTGCAAATTTTTGATTTTACTTTCAAGATCGTTGTTGGTTTTGGATATGAGTTTGTTTTCATTTTTCAATTTTGAAACATCATTTTATATTTTAAAAACAATTTCTCATAATCCGAAGCCAACCCATTGTACTCCTCAAATAACTCATCATAAGATAAATCATCAAAATCAGATGAGTTAGAGGTTACCTTAGAATCTTCCCCGAATGCCATCAAGCACAAGTTTGCTACTTCTTGTTCCTCTTCATCGGAACCTTCTTCATCGCTCCATGTAGCCACATGAGCCTTGTGCTTATTCTTTGATTGACCCTTTTTCTTCAATTGTGGGCAATCATATTTGACATGCCCCGGCTTTTTGCATTCATAGCAAATGATTGGGTCCTTCTCTTTTGGTTCATTTTTGAGGCCTTCGTTTCGTTTGAATTTTCTTCCTTGGTAAGGTCTCATCATTTTTCTGAACCGTTTGGCAAACAATGCCATTTCCTCGTCATCATCATCATTAGAATCACTCTCATCTTTTGTGGATTTGAGAGCAACTCCAATGTTTTTCTTCTTCTCCTTCTCCTTTGGTGTCTCTTCAACTTTATCAAGGTCCACTCATCTTCAAGCATCATCTCATGAGTGAGGAGTGAACCGATAAGTTCTTCAAGAGTTAAGGACGATAGGTCCTTAGACTCGATGATTGCCGTCTTCTTTGATTGCCATGATTTTGGGAGGGAGTAGACTAACTTCCTCACAAGCTTTTCATTTGAGATGATCTCTCCATATGATTTGAGACCATTGACAATCGTTGAAAATCTATCCGTCATAGCTTTGATGTCTTCATTTGGTTTCATCCTGAAATTTTCATAGCTATGCGTTAGAATACTAATTTTTGATTTCTTACTCATCTGTACCTTCATGTGTGACTTGAAGTTTGTCCCATATTTCTTTGGCGGTTGTACACGATGAAACTCTTCCGTATTCATCTGGTCCAAGAGCACAAAAAATAATATTGATGGCTTTGGAGTTGAGCTGGAACATTTTTGTCTCTCCTTCACTCCACAACCTTGGATGAGTGAGAGGTTTGATGTATCCTTCTTCTACAGCATTCCATGCTCCCATGTCACTTGCTTGAATGAAGTACATCATTCTATTCTTCCAATAGGCATAGTTAGCTCCATTGAAGAAAGGAGGCTTGTTGACGGGCATCGAATCGAGACGGAGTCGAAGTTTGAAGTGGAGGCCATTGATGACTTTGTAATCGATGTAACTCTTCCCGGATCGACTCAAGAGGCGATTAAACCTTCAAATGAGTTAGGCTCTGATACCAATTGTTGAGTTAATCGAATGACGAAATTGGCCAAGAGGGGGGGTGAATTGGCAATAAAAATTTTGTGGAAGCTTTTGCAGAAAATGAAAGCAATTGCACAGCGATTTACAGTGGTTCGACTTTCTCAAACAAAGTCTACGTCCACTACCTTAGCTATCCACACTAAGGATTTTCCAACAAATTCACTAATTTGTTCTTTCTTTTGAGGCCAAAGAGATAACCTTACAATTCCCTCAAGAGTATACCTCAACTCTTGAGAACACTCTTTTCTCAAAGAGAAGATTACAAATTTGCAAACTTACAAGAAAACCTCACAAGGTAAGATGTTTGCACAATTCTAGAACAAAGAAAAGAACACTCAAAGATGAATACAATTGAGCACAGAAAGTGTTCTTGAAAGCAAAATGAATATTGAATGAAAATGGGCTTGAAATGCTCAAACTTGAGGTTTGATGCTTTCTCTTTGATTCTCTCTTGATTCTAGTTGCTTGATGTTTCTTGTTGTTGATCAATGGCTTCTAAGCTTGCTTAAATACACCTTGGATCACTTCTGAACGTTGGGGATAATTAGAGAAGATATTATAGCCGTTTTAGTGTGAAAACATTTAATAAAACAGCTTGGACAGTGGGGGGAATCGGTTCCCTCTCATAGGGAATTGGTTCCCTAAGTGTAAAATTCAAATATTTCGACCGTTGAACAAGGGGGGAATCGGTACCCCCTTGGGGGGAATCGGTTCCCTCCGAGCATTCTGGAAATCTCGGAGCCAAACCATTCAGGGGGGAATCGGTTCCTCCTATGGGGGGGAATCGGTTCCCTCTGAGTAATCTGGAATTTTTGGCTTTGAATTGGTTCGAAATACTTTATAAAATATTTTGAAATTGTTTTATGATTAAAACTTAATTTTACACTTAAGTAAGGATCAAAAATGATTTTTGAAATATTTGGAGTAATGTTTTGATATTCGAATAGTTATATCGAATATACTTAGAAAATCATTTGGAAAATCTTAAAATCCATTTAACTTAATTTGTTATATCGAAATATTAAAATGTTTCAACAGATCTGAATATGGTTATGTATTTGGATCATATAGATATGATGAAGGCAAAGAGAAGAGTATTTACAAGTTTTAAAGGGAGCTTTGAGGAAGAAAAATACAGGTACAAGAGATGGTGAAGAATAAGATTATGTATAAGTAAAGTTGATTATCAAAGTTATAAAGATGTGATAAATATCAGTGATTAGATATGAATATAAGTAATAGGAGAAGAGTATGTGAACATGAATTAAAAGATATGACCTATGTATAAGGATATTTTGATTTTTGAAGAAATAATTGAATAAAGAAATAAAAAGATGAAGTATAAAGGGTTAAGTATGATAAAGGTTATATGGAAGTGTAGATGATAAGTTTGATATAGAAATACGAAAAGTGTGCAAGGTTATGTGAAAAGATTGTTTGATTCTATGAAGTATATGTTTAATTACGTTTGAAGAAGATTTAAAGTAAATACCTTTTGTTATAAAAAGGTTATTATTCTTTGAACAAGTACGTGAGGTATATGAAAAGATTTTGTGTATTGTAATACAGATAAAAATTAAGGAATGAGTAAAGAATTGGTTTATGGTGTAAAGCAATTAAAGAATGATGAAGGAAATCAATTGATTCATAATATTGAGTAGTAAGGATTGGATGTTACTGTTTACGTGATGAGTGATATTATATGGAATTTTAGAAAGGTCAAAGGAAAATGCAGAATCGAATGAGAGAAAAGATAGAAATGGATGAGGTTATTGGTTAATGTTTATATGATAAACTACAGTAGATGAATGAATAAGGGAAAAAGTTAGTTGAAGAACTAAAGGAATGAAATATTAAATAAAGGAAATAAACTGGGAGTATTAAAATATATGTTTTTGTCAAAGTGTGCAATAAAAATTCGAGGACAAATTTTCTTAAAAGGAGGGGAGATTTGTAACATCTCAAATTACGGGTTAGTGACTAAATTGTAAAATTTTAGAATTTGGCAATCAAAGTAGAATAGTTGAATAGTTCAATGATTTATTTGGGAATATTTTCGGAAAAGTGTTAGTAATTATCCAATGAATTAAAGGAAAAAAGATCAATTGATAAGGAAATATATTTTCTCCCCTTTAATAGGAGATAAACACGTAGAGGGGGAGTGTGAAATGGAAAATTCTCTTCTCTTCTTCATCATCTTCTTCTCCACCGTGAAACACCCCAAGCAAAGGTGAGTTTTCTGATTTCTTGATTATTTGTTGATTTTAAGTATGGGTTTTGATCATTAGATGATAACTAAGCTTAAGTTATCTTAAAATCAAAAGATAAAGGAGTTAGATAAGAATAAAGATTTTGAGTTCTTGAATGAAATCTTGGAATAGAGTTCATAATTAGATGATAACTAAGCATTTAGTACTGTAGCAGGGTACTGTTCACGGTAATGTTCATTACTGTTCATATGTTACTGTTCATACTATATTTTACTGTTCATAAATACGTTTTTGTCTCAAAATTTTATAATGAACACAATTCAACAATATATGATCGTATTTTCTTAATATAAGTTCAAATGTTATGTTATTTTGCAAGAATAAAGGTTTTGAAATGTCAATGTGACATCTCAGACTCGTATCCGGGTCGGATACGGGTTGGGATGTTACAGTGTGGTTCTGGTATGGAATCTCGAGATCACCTCTTTGCAGAATGATCCTATGCTAAGGACGTCTGGGGTGTTGTTTTAAATTCTTGTGGGCTTCGATATGAGTCATATAGCTGGGATGAACGATTCAATTGGTTGACTGCAAACTTGAAGGGTAAATCTCTCCGAATGCATATCCTTAATCTTGCTTGGACTGGTTTTCTGTATTTTATTTGGGAATAGCGTAATCATAGACATTTTAGAGGTTTAACACGTTCGGTTGTTATAATTGTAAATATGATAAATGAAGTTGTGAAAATCAAATTGTATACTCATTGCACGCATAAGATTGAAGATGTAAATATGCATTTGTGCATAAACTGGGGACTGATCTAGTGTTGAGGTTTGTCAAGTTTTGTAGAAGCTAAGTTGTATTCTTTTAGATGAATATAAATTACTTATCCAAAAAAACTATTAAACAAATCAAATTTTATTTATATTTTTTTTGTTGAAAATAACCAATATATTTCATTTATCGAAAGTCGTATCAACAAACGTTTTTCTAATTATAGACTGAACAAATACAGTCAAGACTATCGAAAATAAAATATAACAATGATCGTTTAGTGTTAGCCTGATAAACAAAACCATTAACAAGTGGAGCAACGACATACATAAACTGAACATACCAACGACTTCGAGCATCAAAACATGGGGGAGATAAACTTGAAGAAGAACCAAAATAGCCAACGAAAAAAGTGATCTCCCCTTAACAACAATTCCATCCGGCACATATATACGATAACCAACGAACAGTCTTGTACAAACGAATAGAGGAACCGAGCATCGGGGAAGCAACTAACCATGTATTCAGTAAAAAAAAACAAAAGACCGAAAAGAAAACCAATAAAAAAATATACACCGAGAGTCTAAAACATCGGTAGTCATGATACCTTTTACTTGAAAAATAACCAAGCGAAGTTATTATTGAAAATGCAAAAAAAAAAAAAAACTAAAAATGACATGGTGGTGAGAAGACCACTACCGCTGCCATGAAACAAAGAAATTTTAAAAACTGCCCAATAAATTATGTAACTTTTGCAGAGCACTTTGTGAAAGAGTGGGCTTATTTATAATCTTTCAATAAATACAACTTTAAAGCGTTTTCTAGTATGTCGTCTCGATAATACTTTTTTTTAAAAAAAAAAAAAGTGGGTGTCAGTAAAAACCCTTCTACCGACACAAAATTATCTCGACAATATTAAATTTTTTAAACTCAAATCCCTAAGCCTATAAATCCCAACATATATCCCTAAAATTCAAACGTTGAGTGAGTAGATAATCGTTGACGATGATGGTGGTCGACTACAAAATTAAAGGAATATTTTAGAGTTTTATGAATTTTAGGATATTTTCGGAAGATTAGAACAATTGTATTTTTTAAATTATTATTTATAAATAAATAAAATTTAAAATTAGATTATGTGTCAAATATTAATTGATTGATTGATTTTTAACAATTTTTTAACAGTCGTTATTAATTAGAGACTTAAAATAATAATATCAAAAACATTAAACACCTATATCTACCAAAAAAAACTTTAAACACAAATAAAAAAGATGTATAGTTTATACTTTTTTTTATATTAAGTCTAGAACTAAATATAGGGGGTTAAATTAATTAATTTTTTTGAATTGATTAAATTAATTAATTTTAAAATTATAAAATTATCTCCATCGCCTTAACAAAATTCCCAAAAACAAATAAGAGGATTAAGGGCCCACCTGAGTGTAGGTCCCACCCACTCGCTCTTCGTTGGCAATGGTCAGCCAACGTGTCCTCCACGCCCCTACTTAAACACAAATACCATATCTATTCTACCCCGCAACTTCCATTTCCACCACCCTCTCCTCCACTATGTTGCCACCAACCACGGCCACCTTCTTTCCCTATTCCCTTTCCCTCCTCCTCCACCCTCGCCAATGCACACAACATCATCCGCATCCTCTTCCAATACCCACAATTCTCCACCTTCAACCATTACCTCACCGCCACTCACCTGGCCTCACAGATCAACCGACGCCAAACCATAACCGTCCTCGCCCTCGAAAATACCGCTATTTCGTCTCTCCTGTCTCGACATTTCTCCCTCTATACCCTCAAGAACGTTCTCTCCCTTCTCGTCCTCGTTGACTACTTCGGCTCCAAAAAGCTCCACCACTTTTCCAACGGAACAACGTTGACTTCCTCCATGTTCCAGGCCACTGGAGCCGCCCCCGGAACTTCAGGGTACGTCAGCATCACTAATCTTAAAGGCGGGAAAGTTGGATTCGGTGCTGAAGATAACAACGGAAAACTCGATGCTACTTACGTCAAATCTGTTAAAGAGGTTCCTTACAATATCTCCGTCTTACAAATCAGTCACGTAAGTGCTTCATTTTAATCCTCTTTTTAAGTCTTTTGCACGTAGAATCAGGATTTAAATTACGGTTTAGATCACTTTTTGGACGCATTGCATTATTGTATTAATCGTAATGGTAAACATAGCAGATATTATTATAATTCATGTATTCATCCTTATTTTAGTTTCATTTTGTTATTTTTTTTAAATTCATCATTAAAGTTATATTTTGATTTAATTACGATCATCCGTTGTTGAAAAATTAATATTGATATTGATGTCGTTATAAAATCATCTTTTAAAAAATAAAACAAATATCACATCAATAATTATGTTAATTTTTTAACGGCATATGATAACCCAAAATAATAGTTGCGTGACTAAATATATACTTTACTGTGATTTTAATTACCGTAACGAATTATTGGATTTATTTTTTTAGTAATATTACGGTAACAGAATAATAATGGAAATGATAGCCTGTTATTGTCATAATTGATTGTTACACATCAAACTATGGTCACGATCTATTTTCGACAATAATAATTTCATTACGATACCTCTATCACTATGTAACAATTGTTCGACTATTCGATTACTATTTAAAACTCCATTAAAGATTTGAAAGTTTGACCCAGGCTTTAGATTCAGCTGATGCTGAAGCTACGACGGTCGCGTCAATTGAGCTTAAGCTAACAGAAATAATGTCGAAGCAAGGCTGCAAAGCGTTCGCAGATTTACTTAAATCTATGGCAGCGGACAAGACGTTTAACCAAAACATCGACGTGGTTTTAACGGTGTTCTGCCCAACCGACAAGATCGTCAATGATTTCATGCCTAAATAAAAGAACCTGACAGCGCCAAAGAAAAAGTCTTTGTTGTTGTACCATGGGATCCCGGTGTACATGAACAAATAAATGCTGAAAACCAACGCCGGTATCATGAACATGTTGGCGACGGACGGAGGGAACAAGCTTGTTAGAAGACAATGCAAATCCTAAAGAATTATTTGTGTTATTTAGTATGTATATATATATATATATATATATATATATTATATATATAGAATAATATGAAAATGGTAGATGTGTAAAAATATCGATGGAAAAATATATATATATATTTGTATTATTTAATATTATATCTAAAATTATCTATTAGAAGAATTTAGATATTTTTAATGTTAAATGGCTAAGATGTTGACATGTGCCAACAATCTCATGGCCATTAGAAACTATAAATAGGGGTGAGTTTTTACCATTGTAGTAAGAGTGAAAAAGTGAGAAAAGGGTGCCAAAAGTGTGAGCTAGAGAAAGAGAGCTTTAGAGATAGAGGAGTAAAGTAGTGGGGGTAACTGAGTAATATTATAATTGTATTTTGTATCAATACAAATTTTCTCTTCTCTTAAGTTTCCAGGTTAAGCTTTAATTGTTTCTAAGTTCTTAGTGCACTTGTGTTAGTTTTATTATATGGTCGGCTCTGTCGCCTGATTGATATATGGTCGGTTATACCGCGTGAATGATATATGGTCGGTTATACCGCCTGAATGATATCGGTTATACCAAAAAGAAGAGGTGGTGACGTTGGACACCACCGTTGTGACCACCAAGATCACGGGGATCGTAAAAGATGAAGAGTCGTTGGTAGTGTACAAAATCAATAAGGTGTCGTTGCACAAGGAATTGTTCAAGCCGAACGGAACCGACATCAAGTGGGCCAGGAGTCGATGCACCAACAGATGGCGAGCTGGTTGATGCTGAGAATCTAGATAATAAAAATGGGGTTGAAGGATTGGGAGATAGGAGATTGATTATGGTGGTGTTGAGCTTCTGCATTGGGATGTTGATTTGAATGTGAAATTGCAGGATGCAAAACACAATGAAATTGTTGATTAGTCCCACTCCCCTTTTTATTTGTTTTGTTGTATCATTATTTTGGTTGAATAGATTATAAGCCTATGATGCACTTTGTTTAAGTTGTAAATGCAATTCCTTTTTTTTATATATAATTGAATAAATAATATGCAAACATAACACGTGTAGGACATTAAGGGATTTCCCACTATTTGTGTTTTGGGTTATTAGACATGCAAAACTATACTTTTAACATCTTTTACAAATTTGATTTTTAAATTTATATTTTCAATTTTTATATTTAATTTAATCTCAAATCATTTATATATTCAAATAAAATCAATCGAATATAACATACTTCTAAATACTTAAAATTAATATTTTAATTCTTAAAATATCTTTTCAATTATTGAACTAAAAAAAAGGTAAGCTTGAAAATTTTAATTCTTAAAATATATTTTCAATTTTTATACTTCACTCATGGGTACACTTGAGTTGTAGCTCGCACTGCAATAAATAGATCATTAATTGGAGAATTTTGAGGAAAAACATTTAAGGAATTTTCTTTTTGTTTGATCTGGATCTGTGATTATATACAGTAAAATTGATATTTTGACGAAGTTCAATTCTCACAAGAGAAGAGAGAGAAATAAAAAACCAATACTTTCATACGATATATATATATATATATATATAGACACTTTTAGTTATGAATGGACCAAAATTATGGGTTTACAAGTTCTAAAGAATGGTGCTTACGTTTAGTTTTTTATATGGATAGAATATAATAAGATATCTTAATTAAAATATATGAAAACTTTAGTTATATACTAAGATCCGACATTGAGTATTCGACACATCCAGACATGAGTACGAAGATATAATCCCACGAGAACCTTCCCCGTAGATGGAAAAACTTCAGAAACATTGAACATAGCTTCTATCATTGACCTCGATTTTCTATTGTATATGCATTTGCAAGCATAGAAAAAACCAGAGTTTCATTCACTACCTTGTTACTTCTGCTTACAGTTTGTTCACATCCCTGCTGTTGAAGTACAGGTAACTGGTCTTGCCAGAAGCAGTAGTGGTTCTAGGAACCGGGGAAAATCCGGCATATTCCTTCTCTGACTTTGTTAAGCATACTTTGGCGACACCACGAAAGGAATCATGTTTCTGGATAAAAGGCTGCTCTGCATAGTCGTCGACTGACATCCACTGAAGGAGATAAGAAGACAAACAAATAAATAAATAAGCAACCAATCCCAATGGCAATGACTACTCAGTTGTTGCCCGAGATTTTACTGATTGTTGTTTCATCACTATTGTGTTAACTCTATCACTCTGATCTTTCCACCATCATGAATGATCGGAGGATCAGAATTGGTGTATTGGCTCAGGCCAACCTAGCCTTTACCTTGGGTGCCAAGACTTCGACACTATGGTATCTCCTCTATCATCATCCATAAGGCATGCCATAATCATTTTTAGACCCTAGTTAGTTTGCTACTTTTGTACACTCTATAGGACCTATATACCAATTCCTAGGAGGGTTACAGTCGGAATTGTAACACCCCAAATTTCGGGCTAGTAGTTTCAGGTTTATCCGAGAGGCATGTGTATTCATAGAAACTTACTATGTATTTGAGTTGTAAACTTCAATTTGTATTATTTTGTTTTAAATTATGTGTTATGGAGCTCCGGTTTTGTAAAATGATTTTATATAAGTTATTTATGTTTTATTATGATACCATTCAGTATGTTTGGAAAAGGAAATAAATAGGTTTTGAAAATCAGAAGTTGCCTCGGCAGCCCAGTGTGGTATTTTAGGCCCAATCGGGTTTAGGGTGTTACAGGAATCATCTCTGGCATCCCATGGTGTTCAGTTCTCGAAGATTACTGCTTGATCTCCAGCTAAGTGGAATTTTCCGGTAAGAACTATTTTAATCAGCTAACAGGGTCCTATTGATAGCAATATATTCATCGAAAGTGTTCATGGGAATGTACCTGGGCAGCTTCAATCTCTCTATCTTGCTTCTGAATGTCAAATGAAAGCGGACGTAACATACACATGAAAAGCAGATCCGATTTTGTGAAGAATGACTGATGGCTTTGCCTGAATTTGGAAGTAGGTAGTTAGGACTTGAGTCCAAACTCTAAATCTGTAAAGCAACTATAGATAGAGAGGAAGGGAAGAGCTTTTGCTTTATTCGAAGCGAAAATAGAATCCATAGAACCAGCATGTGGTCCGAGAAGTTTTAGGAATCAAGACATTCTGTCACTCATTTTAACAAACACCTACATATACAATCAATGGAACCATCAATATACGAGAAAGCACAAACCTGAATGCTAAAATTTCCACAAATTCTGTGTCGATCTGAAGGACAAACAAAGACATGATTAGATTACTGGTTGAACTATATACAATTCATAATTAATCAAATTAGAAAATAAGTATAGTCACTTGCCCCTGTCTCTTCTTTAACTTCCCTCATTGCTGCCTCTGAAATATCCTCACCCTGTGGACTGGAGTTCTCAGTTCAAGCCAAAGATATATATATATATATATATATATATATATATATATATGCACACACACAACTTTAGATAATTCACCTCATCGACGACTCCAGTAGGGGAATTTCCAGACACCTGTTCCTTTGAACTTGCCACTCTTCTCTTGAACTACAAGCACCTAACAGATAGAACAAGGAATGAAAATTTTGAAGATTTTGAAATGTGGAAAACTACCTTAGTTTTTCAATTCAACAAAAATCGAGGTAAGGGTACCTCTCTTTTTTCATTCATGACAAAAGCACTAATCCCGACACGATGTGAAGCGTTGTTAGGAATGGTATCGGCAGATTCTCCGATCCACTTTACAAGCATTAGATAATCCGTTTCAGCATGGTGGTATTTAAAACCTTCCTGATCAATTAGCAAGGCAAAACAATCAATGAACTCAACCCCCATTCTTATACTCAAAGTTCCTTTATGTACCAAGAAAATGCATACCTTAACCGTGGGTTCAACCAGATTAACAAATTCAATAGGCAATTTAATCCAAACCGCTCTCTTTCCCTGCAAAAAGAAATATTTCGTGATTGCCAGTTAAAATTACTTGAATTAAGCGAAAAGCAGATGAAGAGAGAAAGAGATGAAATAACTGACTTGTTGCTTCCGTTGTGACAATGAAGCTCTAAGTAAAGAAAGGAAGACCTCAGAATCCATATATTTCTCGATTTCAAGGATGATTCCTCCATACTTATCCTCCACCCCAGTAAGTAATTCAACCTGCTTTTCGATTGCTAAAGCACTTGCTGAAGTCGACATGTATCTGACAGAGCTTAATGTTTCACTATGAAATTGACCTGTAAGAACAAAATCTCTTGAATTTGAAGTTTCTAACCGATTGAAAAAGGAACCAGTAAGCAAAACCAATGAATAGCTCGAGTAAAAATAAAACAAATGCATACCATTTGAGGGGTAACACAAAATCCCACTAGAAATGGGTAGAAAATGAGCAGTTTTAATACAAAAATTATTGGGATCGGTAGACAGTGGTAGAATGGAAGATGTTAAAAAAGGTTTGAAGAAAAGCTTGGATTGTCTTAGTCGCTGCATGTGAATCAGACCGAGGTTTTCCCCTTAAATCCCAACTATGTTATGGAGTTTTTTTTTTCCTCTCGTAAAAGAGTTGTTTTTTTTTTGGGAAAAAAAGAAGAAGACACGATCACCGTGGAAGAGGCAAAGGACTAACCTGAAATAAATTGGAGTTGACGCAGATCGATTGGAAAGTCTTTGTCAATGGTGGAAAACTCTGGGGAAGTTTGTTAGGACGATAAGAATTTTGGACTAGTCACATTTTAGTTTCAACTAAGGATAAATTACACCATTTCTCAATACACCTTACTCTCTCTTTCATTTCACTCACATTACTTTCAATTCTTCTAATTTACTCATTAAACTATCGAATTGTTCCTATATTGATAACTACGAATTATTTTATTATTATTATTCTATGATGTGACATTTTTTATTATTAAAATATAAAAATAACTTAAAATAAATAATAAAATAATATTTTCACTTCTCCGTCGTTTGTATTATCATCTTCCATTCTCATTATCGTCAACCAACATCGTCATTCGGAACCCGATAATAGTTAATCCCAAAATATACCGAGAGACTCGCATTGATATTCCGAGTCCGAATTTGGTGGTTATTTCATCGGAAAATATCTTAAATTTCGTGAATCTCGATTGAAACATTTCAATTCCCTCACTTTTATCTCTTATTCGTGGATTTCGAAACATGTTCCGACAAAATATAGGTCAAATTTGGACTCATGGGGTCAAGGCAAAGTGATCCATAAAATCTAGGACCAAACGACTATCATCTACGACAATCGATGTTTCTATTTTCTCACTTTTGATAAGATTCAGAGTATATTCTGATAAAATGAAGGTCGGATTAGAACTCAGAGGGTCGAGATGAGGCGATAGATGAAATCTAGAACTGAACGACCACCATCTACGACCGTTGGCGTTAGCGTCCAACTCTGACGAATAGTGGACAAACACCATCTATTTTTATTTTACATTTTAAATTAATAATAAAAATGCAACATGATCTCAAAAAATAATAAAATAATTCAGAGTGATCAAAATATGAACAATTCAAAAGTTTAGTGAGTAAATTAAAAAAAATTGAAAGTACAATAAATAAAATATGAGAGAAAGTAAGATTCAATGAAAAATGATCTAATTTACTCTTAAACTAATGCTAAAGTCGATTTTTATTTTTGTGAAGTAATTTTTAATTTTTTTATTTAAAATAAAAGTGAGATTGAAGACATATTAAAATTAGTGATAAATGATAAATTATAAAACAATTAAATATTTAAAATTCTATGATTTGGAAATTATTTTTAAAAATTATAATTTTATTATTTTAATATATTTTTTAAAATTTTATATTTTTAATTTTTTTGAAAGTTATTACTTGAAAATATGAAAGCTATATTAAAATAAAATTATAATTATAATTAAAAGTTCAAATATGATATCATTCATAAATTTTAATATGCCCCGTTATCCCTTTAATAATAACTAACAACAACTATCTAGGGTTGTTCATTCGGTTAAAATCGAATCGAACCGAATCGAATTAACCGATTTTTTTTCTTTAACCGTTAAAAGAACCGAATTTTTTTTCAAAAATATTAACCGAACCGAATAAATTTCGGTTAATTCGGTTAATTTTTGAATTAACCAAATTTTTTTTTTAAATTTTATAATTTATATAAAAATTAAATTTTTTTTAATTCAAAAAAAGTTTATAATTAATTTAAATAATATATAATTATAAAATAAAAATTTCAGATAAATTTTTTAATTAATTAATATTGATTTAGGTTTAAAAATTATTAGATCTTAAATTATTAATTGGATTTTAAATGGTTTGGACTTAGCCCATATGTTATATATAATATATAAAATATTTTTTAATTAAAAAACAGTTTACAATTAATTTAAATAATATATAATTATAAAATAGAAATTTTATATAATTTTTTTAATTAATTAATATTGATTTAGGTTTAAAAGTTATTGGATCTTAAATTATTAATTGGGTTTTAAATGGTTTGGGCTGAGCCCATATGTTATATATAATATATTTAATATTTAAAATTTAATTTTGGTTAATTAACCGAATTCGAACCGAATTAACCGTTAATCGAATTCTAAAAATTTTCTTAACCGTTAACCAGCTGAACTAATTCGGTAACCGAACGGAATTAACCGAATTAATTTGATTCGGTCGGTTAACCGAATTAGTTCGATTATTTGAACACCCCTAGATACGGTGTTGGTTTTGTAACAAATTTCAAAGTTTACAACTTTTGCTACAATTCGATCACTAAATATATAAATTCTGTCATTTTGAGGACATAATAAAAACAGTTAATTTCTAATTTAATCCCTAAATCTTAGAAATTTTTTATTAATATGAGGTGAATACAATATAATACATGTTCAGACTCTTAATCATTTGACATTAAACATTCAGACACCCCTGCATACGTGATGTTCAAACCCGAAATCTTAAAGAATAATTACAATTTCTCAAATATTGAGATAATCTGATTCGTTCAGATAAAATATTAATTTAATTATGAAGTCGTTAATTGTACATATTAATTATCATAGTACATATGTGAAATGATAATTGAAAATGTTAACTGTCATATGTGATAGATGAAAAAATGTTAAATGTTAAATGATATGTGTGTAGAATTTAAATTTTGATCCAAGTGTTCTGATCAAACGAACTATTGTCAGATGATAAGGGTATTGTTATTTATTGATTAAGAGTAGGGATGCTTTTTTTTCAAAATATTTATTGTCTTGACGAAGACGAGGGATATACATTTGTTTGATTTTGTATCTTGACAAGGAGGTATTCGTTTTACAATTATGTTAGATTAGATGAAATGTAAATTTGCTAGCATATTTTAAAAAATATATTAAATCTAATCCTAATTCTACTTAAAGTGGAGGGGAAGAGAGACTCTCGAAGAAGTAAGACGAGCACTCTTAATGGGTTTAGAACCAATGACCTAAAGAAATGCGAAGGGACAAAAATATACAGTTTGATCAGTTGGTCAAATATGTTTTCTCAATCTGTTAGCATAATTATTTCATGATTATATCCCATTTTGATTAATGATTTTGCATAAACTATGATCACTATGTGTAGGGATGGGTATGAGTCGAGTTGGGTCGGGTTTTTGCTCCACCCGACCCGAGGAGTCCTCCACCTTAGACCCGACCCCAACCCGATATATAACTTAAAAACCCGACCCGACTCGACCCAAAATAATAAAAAATTTATTTTTATTCAATAAAAATAGTGACTTAATTGAAAATAATAATATATAGAGGGGTATTATTGTAATTATTTCTAAATATATAAGGTAAAATTATATATTTTATCGGGTCATATCGGATCGGGTATTTTTCACCCTAAACCCGAACCTAACCCGAACATCACATTAAAAAAATCCGACCCGACCAGAACCTGAATTTTTTTAAAAAAAATATATGACCCGATTGTGTCGGGTCGGAATCCGTCGGTTCGGGTCCCATGCCCCTCCCTAACTATGTGTATATATATGGTTCATATGTATAAAGTAAATGTTCATGTGGATATATACACATGTGATGAGAATAATAATATGATGTTGCATGCTGATAGTTGAATTTTAGAAAACACGTTATAATTATGTATATGAAAAACTCTAGTATTGCATGACTAATGTTATCATGTGAATTTGACATAAATGTTAAGTTGTTAGTGACCACTGCATTGTTATTGAATATTTTTGTTTTCTTATTGGGAGGAAATGCATGTTTTGTGCGTTTTAGAATCTTAAAATGCACTTTGATAGATGCATATGGTTTAAGAGAAACATTTTGGAACATTTTAGATCCAGAGTTATAAAACTCAACCCTCAATTTCAAATCTAATGTCCTTAAATTTCAAAATTTAAGGACTAGTTTTGAAAGTCACAATTCTAGTAAAATGTGTGGGTATCAAAAACCAACTTTAGGGGTTTAAAACTCTAAGGGTGCGTTTGGTTCATGGAATGTAAGATTTCCGGTGGGAATGTAAGATTAACAGGGAATAGGATTATTGAGAATGTTGTATTTCGTGTTTGGTTGGTTTAGCATAAATGTAAGATTACTGTGTTTGGTTAAAGAAATAAAAGATTATTGGAATGTATATTTGATCAAATTGTCCTTATTATATATTTGTTTTTTAACAAGTTGGAAAATATTTATATATTTTCTTTAAAAATTTTAAATTCATAAAATTTATATATTTTTTTACAAAATTGAAAATATAAAAAAGTTTAATGAAAGGGTAAAATTTTATTTTAACCCCTGAACTTCATATAAAATTTTAATTATAGACTTTTTTTTGTAAATCTAAAATAGTTTAAGGATAAATTTGTAATTTAACCTTCGTAGAATTTTTATTATTTAATGACAGAATAAGGATATTTTTGAAGAAAAAAAAATTAAGGGCATTTTAGTTCAAAACTCTGGAAATCCAACAATACCTAAGGAAATGGAGGTAATGACATTCTCGGTAATATACCCAAAAAAATCTACTATTGGTAATAAAACATTACTGGTAAAGAGATTTCCTGTCAACCAAACATGAGAATATTTGAACCAAACAACCCATAAATGGTAATGGCTTTTCTTATGAGGGCGGGCTATTACAACTACTTAGGCACATCAGAAGCCCAAAATGGCAGTTAAATCATAAAAAAACAAAATCATTTTGAGCTTTAAAGCCTCTTGGCCCCTCACTTTATAATGACCATTTCAATTAGAGGGCAATTGTTATATTGTATTCATCGGTTATGCCTTTAAATCTTACAAATGACCTAGCATGATCCAAACAAAGGCCGAAGCCTGCCCCAAGGAGTCGAGGGAGGATTGAAGATTCCTACCCCATATCCTCATTTGAGCCATTGTTTCTATCAGCCAAGCCAGACAAAAGAGTCTAAGAAAACCCTTAACTCGACTAGTGATGTATCTAGAAATATTTTTTAGGACAAACAATGCTCAATCCGAAAATATTTTTAAAGGTGAGCACACATATGCTAATAACAAATTTTTTGAATGGAAAGGACATAAATAAAATTTTAAGGTGGACATCACCAATAAAATTCGTAATAACTGAAGAAAATTCAGATTCTATGGTAGGCACATACCCACCCTCATATACATATGGATCCACCACCGAAGGTAAACACGCTAACACAATTTTTTTAAATGAAGTTGTGACAAACATAATTTCAGGGACACCGTCAATAAAATAAATAATTTCAAAATGAACACATGTACACCCTCATTTATACATGGATCCACCATTGAGATCGGCTGAAAGAGAACCTACGTCTTTTGCTTTACGAATCCGTATATGTCAACCTAACAACCCTCTGTTATTGCCTAACAAAGTCGCCAAATTTTCATCATTCTCTATCATAACTGGTATAGACCTTGCTTTCCCCCAACAACATTACCAACCGACCATCATGGCATCGAGCTATCAAAGACAACTCTATCCTTTATTAATTTTGATCAGCCCCTTTTCGTCACGTGAAATTAGAAAATGTAAACTTGTTGTACTCTATCCGAACTTCTTTCACATGACACATTTCCGTTTTCATTCTTCTAAGATTTCTGAAATTTTATAAAATTTTCAGATTTTTATATCATTCGATCATTTACAGTCTCTTAAAATGACCATTACCAAACCCACGTAATCTATCGACTAAATCTACTATATGATATTTCATATTTATTTATAGTCATCATCTTATAGAACTTGGACATGACATCTACACTAAAAGTCTGTATATAATCACTATGAGATTCGATAATAAAAATTACACTCTCCCTAAATTTCTCTCAATTGTTTATCATTTGTACCATCACCGATCATCATCACTAATACAAACCGTGCTCATTGACTCTCCACCTCATACTAACAAGATTGAATCATCTCAATTTTAACCCCAGCAATAATATTTGTTGGTTTCTGGAAATTTGGAGCCACTAACATTTGTATATTTTAACTGCAAAGACCTTTGTTGCGCTGCTTCTTCCTTTGTTTTCTAATATGCCCATTATTTCTATATATCCCTCGGTTCTAATAAATTTACATTTAAAAAAACATTGTAATTTGATAAATAAAAAAGTTATAGTGTTGTAGCTGCTTTTCTAGTACACTTCTTGCTTCTATCTTTTAGTACTCAACTCTAGTCTTAGATTGAGTAACTGTTAGAACAAATTTGAAGTCTATTAAAATGAAATTGAAAAAATTGTGGTTCATAAAACAGAACATATGCACAAAGAACAACGAGGAATTGAGGATCAAATTGATATGGTGTATAAATATTAAGAGTTAATTTTTATAATTATTGTAACTTCTAGACTCAATCTATTCATTACGACTATACCTAGCGGATTACAAGAACTTTCAAAACGTCTCTAACAACGTAGTACTAATAATAAAATCAAATCGAGGTATATACATCATAAAAATAGCAATAAACATGAAGTGTCAAAGAAAATTCATGTATTTAAAATAATTCATGAATCAGTAACAAAAACTTTGTTATAAAATTTGTATTTCAAAAATAGGAACATGTCACCAAAATAAAGGTAGTATGAAAGATGGAAAAAATTACAATAAAATGTATTGCACGGAATGTGTTAACCCATCAAATGGCAAGTTCAAGATACCTATCTAAAAGTATCTGAAAGGGAAAAGTTGGGGGAGTGAGCTAGGAAATTCAGTGTGTACCGATAAATGCAGAATAAAACATACAAATAAGTTTCTAAACACGTTCAATATCATAGGATAAAAGTGACAGTAAGGTTTTTATTAAAATTACTTAACTACCCTCCAATCATACATCGATATGTAGTTATTTAGAAGTGCATCCATAAGGACTTACCCTAGGCCCATTGGGCGTGGGTGTCAACTTAAGGGAACACTTTGGGTCAATAAGGACTTACCCTAGCTGAAGTGCAGAAGCCTACCTGAGGAGTACTCCGGGTCCATAAAGATTTACCCTATGCCTATTGAGCATAGAAGCCATCTTAAGGGAGTACCTTAGGATCTATAAGGTCTTACCCTAAGTCCATTTAGGCCTAATAGCCTATCCAATGGTCGCCTAAGCTCATAAGGATTTATCAATTTGATCAGAGTAAAACCTAGAGAGACTTTATAACATATCCTGAAGTTCCCCTATAAAATAGTTTTAGATAGTACCAGTAGAATGAGGAAATCATAAATCATACATATTTATTTTTCAGTAAAATTAGTAACTAAAGAACATGTATCAGGCAAACATAATTCATAATCAATAAATTAAGGATCAGACTTTCAATTAGATAAAATCATTCATAAGTCAAATTAGATAAAATAGTATCTAACAATCATGTTTCAAAACATATAGAACAATCATCTGCACATGATAATTCAAATAATTTAATTAAAACATTTGTATAACACACAAAGAACATATCTCACAAAATGAGATCAGTTCAAAAGGTCTATTAAGCACCAGTCTCGTTACATTCTACAACAATACTCAAACCTACGTCATATTATAACAGAGTTACAACATGAGTAATATTTTAAACGGATTTATCTTAAGGTTTGCAAAACCACACGAGTAATCACGGGCTCGCGCGAACGAACGTATCGAGAGCAGCTGGGTCGAGAATACGTATGGTCAGGAGAATCACGAGTACATTATATAATCAAAAACATAAATCAGTTTTTGGTCCAACTTTAAATGCGCTCAAGTAAACTATTTAAATAAATATGCATGTTCGAGAAACCCTCCGCGCAGGGGTGACACGTGGCTCACGTTAACAACCAAAATAATGGCAAAGGATGTTTGATCGCTCGAGATACACTAAATCACCATAATCAATCCAAATCAGCTCGAAAACAAGCCAAAGCTACGAAAAATAAACGAAAAAAATGACTAAGAAGCTTACCCAACTCCTGACAAAGAAAGGACGACAACAACGAGGCAGGATTGACTGAGTTTTGTTCGGGAACATTGAGGTCGGTCAGAACGACGAAAAATAGTAGAAGCAAAGTTTTAACTCTAGCGGATCTTTGCAACGTTCTCCATGGTAATCGGTGGCGATTCACAGAGTGTGGGCGATAGGATTTTGCTCAAAGCAAGAAGACATTTATGATGCCGTCGATGATGACGATCCCCGATCAATGACAATAGAGATCTAAGGCAAAGAGGACATCACAACTTCATTGGCTTTTTAGCGAACGACAATCGACGTGGGTGAAAGACGAAGGTTGGAATTTGGTCATGGGACCACGCTGCACACCACAGACAACTAGAGAAGGTTGGACAACGATGGACAACGGTTTTGATGGTTGAATGACTTCTTGGGGGCTTGGCTTACTTCAAAATGGGAATAGTCTGGAGTGCAATCGCCAAGTTGAGGAGGCATTTTGCGTATGGAGCAAATTGGGTTGGGAAGGTCGCCCTTATAATGGGCCTCTGTAAAATTCGATCTGGATTAGTCTGTCAATAGATCAGATACCAATGATTAATTCAAAACAAATTAGGGGTTATAAAAATCTAATATGTATTGATGTAATAAATTAAACTTGATATCATATCAGCAACAATAGCCTAGCGTAAATGCTAAGGCTTAAGCTTAGTTTCCAGTAGGTCACGATTTTAACCCCCTTTAAACTATATATTTTTCTTTTCTCTCTTTCTATCATCTCTACAGTCAGAGGTTAATGGGTAAAACATGGCTCAGGATTCGGAACTTTCCTTGAGTTACAGATAGGTTCATAAATTTTAATAAGGTGTCAATTTAGTCACCGTAATTAACTTAAGGAATTATCATTATCTAGGAAAATTGGGGTGTGACAATTATGATCAGAATATATAATGCATAAACATTAAGAATTAAATTATTATTATATCGAATTAAAATTATCAAGTAAATTTTTATTATTAAATTAATTTTGAGTAAAACAATACAATAAATAAATTAAGTGATTATTTTAAAATTTTATACTTGGATAGTTAAAAGAGAAAATTACTAATATTTGAGTGATTATTTGTATAATTTATCTAATTTGGTATATGTTAGAATATATTAAATAAGCAAAGTAGTGAGTCAAGAAAGACTAACTTTAAATAACATATTATCCCAACACATACATATATAAATACATTCGAGTTCTGAACAACTTATTTTATTGCGTAAATTACAAATTTGGTAACTAAACTTTCATACGATTTCTATTTTACTCACCGTACTTTTAAAATTTTCAATTTGCTTACTCAACTTTATGGATTGAACTTTTTGTTCACTCCACTGTTATATCACTAACAGCTCGTTGATGTGAAATATTTTAATATTAAACATGCCACATCGGATTTCCACGTAATAATAATGATAAGGGTAAATGACAAATTTGATAATTGAACTTTCATATGATTCATATTTTACTAATCATACTTTCAAAATTTTCAATTTTCTCACTCAACTTTATAGATTGAGTTTTTGGCCGAGGTGAGCCGGGGTGAGATGAACGGACACGAGGTGGCTGGAAAACAGGTTCAAACTGTTTACCCAATAGCTGACAACGGAGGCAACGACGATGAGAATGCAAATCGACTGGGTTTTGGTCGCAAAGAGGAGATGACTTCAACAGTGGCGGTGGTGAGACGAACAGACCGCCCGGGTGGCCGAAAATCGTCGAAAACTGATGGGAAGCTTTGGTTTCCCGACGAAACTTCGACAGTTTTTATATGACAAATGATGAGGAGCCTTGACGATCAGCCACCAGAGTTTTGGTCGCGGTGGCCTGACACTCGCACCGATATTGGCAGTGCGAGCCATAGCTAGTCGAAAATGGGTTCAGCGATGAAGGCAGCGGTGGACGATCGTTGACGATGAGAAGTTTTACAACAGAATGACAAAAAAAACTCAATCTATAAAGTTGAGTGAGTAAAATAGGAGTTATATGAAAGTTCAGTTATCAAATTTGTAATTTAACTTTTATTTTTTTACTGGTCATAGCATCCGTGGCTTTTAATGATTAAAAATTATTTCTCTAAGCCACGTCATAACGGCGTGAGAAGCTTAACGGCAAAGTGACAAAAAAAAACTCAATCTATAAAATTGAGTGAGCAAATTGAAAATTTTAAAAGTACGGTGAGTAAAATAGGAATCGTATCAAAGTTTAGTTGTTAAATTTATAATTTACCCTATTTTATTAGACGGTGGACTGCGACAAAAATAGTGTCTCATATGATTTTTTTGGATGGTGATGAAAAATAAAATACGGAAGAGGAGAAAAACAAAGAGGAAAAGAAACCCCAGTTACTTAAATCGGTTCTGTTTGAAAATTCTATATTACAAATCTGATTGAATTGAAAACCAATAATATTATTTATATAATAAAATAATAAAGTTTGGGTGACTGACTTGACTTGACTTGAAGGTGAATTGCATTTGTAACGCTCAAAGAGGTTGGTGAAACTAGTCAATTTTGCCTACGATATTCTTTGATTTTAATAAGTTATATTACTGCTCATTCAACTTCAATTTTTAGAACGCTTGTATTTTAATTATTTTAATAAATATTGTTAAATTAATTCAGTGGTCATGGCATTGGGGCTTTTGTGAAAGGTCCCAAGTTTGATTTACAACCTTCACATTCGATTTTTATTTTAAATTTTTTTCAGTGATTAACGTCTATATGTTTTAAAGTTTAGATTACCATTAGAGTAGTTTATGCTAATAATTAATGTTTGTTTATTATTATTTTAATCCCACTCTTCAAGGATTAAATGTGCCATTACATGCAAACTTTCTCCTGCTCCCACCTTCCCTCGCCAAATTTTCTTACAGCTGTCCAATCACTTAATACGTGTCGAAAACATATGTTAACATGGGCATGAGCACAAGTTGAGTCGCGATTGCGATTCACATGTCTCCGATCACTTAATAAATGTATGTTTGAAAAATTATATTTAAACATTTGAAAAAAATCAAAATCTAAATAATATGAAAATTGAGAATCTCATTATGGAAGTTCTTTCATCTTGAATTATCAAATATTAGTTATAAATTTTATTTAGACTCACGTCTCTTGTCAGTACGACAATTAAAAAAATAATAAATATTCAAATCTCAAGTATTTTAGAAGATAACATTTAATAGACAAATACGAGTATCCAAAACATACTTCAAATACTACTCTTATAATTTTTTCCTATAATTTTGGTCGCTTTCTCCCCCCCCCTCCTTTTTCTATTTTGGCCTTTAACAACACAACCATTGAAAACGTCAAATTATTTCTAATTAAAGTATGATCGTAATCTTTACTCCACATGACACAAATAAGCATTATTTTTCTAAACAATCTTTTTAGATATTATTTTCTAAAATAATAAAAAATGTATTATTTACCTAAATGTGCATATATCCAATCATTCTTAAGCATTTGCCAAATAAAACATTCTTAAGAATCTTTTGGTTACATATATTAATTTTGATGGGGGAAAAATAAGTAATGCTTTGTACAAAATCATTAGGATTCTTCTTATTGGATTTATTTAATTTGTGGGTAATGCAATAAAGTTCCCAAGAGCAGCAGCAATCACGTGGGGAGGTCTGGCTGATGCTCCCGGTCGTCATATTCATCTTAGCCGGCGCAGCCCCGAATTGACTATGTTACCATTACTTGTCTTGACTCAATTCTGATCAGAATTTTCAAACTTCCAAGCCCTTATCCTTTCATTATTTTACAGTTTTGTCCATTTACTTCACCCACCATTTGCATACGAAATCCAACTAATTTATTTATTTATTTTATTTGTCTTCTTCGTGCTAGTCAAAATATGCTTGCGAGAGAACAATGCTTCTCACATTTAAATTATTATTTCATTGAGAATTCTTTATGTGATTTTAGTGATAAAAAATATTATTTTTTTCCAAATATTTCAGGTCTAAGCATCGTTTATATAATTTTATTAAGTAAAAAGGTATTACAATTTCAAAGAATATATCGAGATTCAAACTCATTTAAGATGAGAAACATGAATATTCTTAATTACTTATTGAATTAACGGATCTCAATTACATGTCAATTTTACCTTTTATTTCTATGACTTAAATTATGATGTTTAAAATTAGGATTTTTTTTAAATATGATTGTTCATATATAATGTCTTAACTTTGAAAAGTACTTTAAGGATATTTAATCTTACGGGTTAATTAGATGCTAATTTAATTGAGAAATAATTTTAAAAACGAATTAATTGAATATCACAGAAACAATTGAATTGAAAGTTGAAACACTCTCAATTTAGAGGTAATAAATCTTATAACTATTTTTATAAATAAATTTTAAACAAAAAACTACTAATTAAAAATCAAATACAGAATTGATGAATTTATAAAAGGATAAATTGTTAGTTCACCTGTAATTATTTATTTCGTTAATTTTTCATAAAAGAGTTGCACAAAATATTTTGACTCAACGAGTATGACAAAAGGAAAATAAATAAATTTGTGCGTACGGGGGACATGAGAGTGAAATTATTAGTATTTCATAAGGATTGATTTGTAAATAAGCGCTCGTCCGTGAGGCACGTCTCGACAGTCCTGCTTATCTTTGTATAAATACATTAACCAAAACTCTTTCAGTTGCATCATCTCCCTCATTTCTGCTTCAGTTATTTTCAACGAACCCATCAACAGGTATGTCTAATTTCTCCCAATAGCTTTGATCATCTCTTGGCCGCTCGTGAAGCCTTTCATTTTGATTTTCGCTTTTCTTCTCCTCATATTGATCTTTGTAGTTTTTAATCGAATTCATATTCAAATCAGATCTGTTTAGCGGTACACAGCGTCTTTTTCTTGTGATTATAAGTTTTTCCACTCGATTGGTACTGTGGAATTTTCTCTATATTTTCATTAAAATAATTGTGTATTTTGTTAATAAAAGAGATTGATTTCGTAGTAACAAAAAAAATCCCCTTCAAGTTACAACATTTGGATTAGCCATAACTCAGATTAGTTTTGGATTCGATTATATTTAGCTTAAAATATTGACTAAAATACATATTCTTTTAGCTCAACTTTTTTGGGTTGTTAAAACAAAAACTAACGTTCTTTTTTCATGTTAGTGCAAAGTTATAGCCCATGCTTTTGATGTGAAGTTTAAGAATAACCAAAAAAAAAAAAGAAGCAAAACTTTCATTACACTAATTGTTCTTGACTCTTGGAAATTTTTAATACCCTTTATAATAATCAGAATTAAGATTATTATCAAGCAGTAGCTTATGGTAACTTGTACTCGCTGCAGATCTATTTTAGATTCACCTATGGCTCAAACAGCAGCAGCATCTTCAGATTCTATAAAGCCAAGAGGTATGGAATTTTCTCTCTGTTGATGCATCTAGAAAGATTTGCATGTTTGATAACTTCTATGATTGGTTTATTCACTTATTGTAAAAATTCCGTGATAGGGTTTATACCTTGATATGAATTAATTTAGCTAAATATGTTATAGTAATAGTTGAAAAACGATTTCCTTATTTATGGGTGGATACATGTGTGCATATTTTATCATCTTGCCCGGGTAACAATCCTTTGGTATAGATGCTTTAGCTTATAAAATGAAGAAAAAAAAGAGTAATTGAGATCATTTGAGGATAATTTAGTTGTTTTATTTCGTATAAGATGAATGAAACTTGCTTATGTTTTTATCAATGTTTGTTGTATATTTGTACAGATGTTTGTGTTGTTGGTGTTGCACGTACTCCAATGGGTGGATTTCTTGGGTCTCTGTCATCTTTACCTGCCACCAAGCTTGGCTCAATAGCCATAGAAGGTTTGATTGGAAAAACCTTGGTTCACTTGTCGGATAATTATGTTTGTTTCATTATTTTAGGATGCTCACCCATTTTACTTAATTTCTATATATGTCAAATTGCAGCTGCTCTTAAAAGGGCAAATGTTGATGCGTCACTTGTGCAAGAAGTTTTCTTTGGCAATGTACTCAGTGCAAATCTGGGTCAGGCTCCTGCTAGACAGGCTGCACTAGGTGCAGGAATACCAAACTCAGTTATATGTACCTCCGTTAACAAAGTTTGTGCATCTGGGATGAAAGGTCTGCACATTACAATTTAAGTGTTATTTTGAAAAACTAAAAGAGGGTATTCCCTAAATGCAGTATACTTTTCCTTTTTGTTTGGGGCTTTGCAGCAACAATGCTTGCAGCACAGAGTATTCAGCTGGGCATCAATGATGTTGTTGTGGCTGGTGGCATGGAGAGCATGTCTAATGCACCTAAATATTTGGCAGAAGCAAGGTTAATACCATTCTCCTGTTCACGGTTCCCTTGTTGTGTTCAATTTATGATTTCTGATCAAGTATTAGCATGCAGGAAAGGATCTCGGTTTGGGCATGATACTCTTGTAGATGGAATGATGAAAGATGGACTATGGGATGTGTATAATGATTGTGGCATGGGCAGCTGTGCTGAATTATGTGCTGAGAAACATGTTATTTCAAGAGAGGAGCAGGTACTGTGGTCTCTTCAAGGGTCTCTGGAAGAAATGGACTTTCTTTTCCTGGGTAGAATTTTGGACTAATATCTTCATGATTTTTGCAGGATAATTTTTCTGTTCAGAGCTTTGAGCGTGGTATTGCTGCTCAACAGGGTGGAGCCTTTACATGGGAAATTATTCCGGTTAGACATATGCTTAATTATAAGTGTGAATCGTCATGTATAAGCTATTGTATATAACCAAATTTAGTACCACACAGGTTGAAGTTCCCGGGGGAAGGGGAAAGCCATCCATCATAGTTGACAAGGATGAAGGCTTAGGAAAGGTACATAATTTAGAGCCATCTATCACTTTTCACAATTTGATGCTTCCTGTTCTTTCCATTTCTTTAAATTGCCTAAATAAATTAAATAGATGTTATACCACTTGATTAATATTACTTTCATTTCAGTTTGATGCTGCAAAATTGAGGAAGCTGCGGCCAAGCTTCAAGGATAATGGAGGCACTGTTACTGCTGGCAATGCCTCCAGTATAAGGTCCTTTACTTGACATCTCTATTCACTTTATGCTTAGACCTGACTTCCATTTATATAAAACCATAGTCAGATTGGAAATGTTCAAGTAAAAGGCTCACCTCTTTTGAATGAACAATTTGGTTTTCCTATATTGATAGCTTATTTTCCACTTCGATAAATCCATTATCATAGGCCTCTTCGTGAGAGTTTTGCAATCAGGCAATTGCCTGTTTGGTCAAAATTAAGAAACATTTTCCTATTTGACCTCATAAGTCTTTTACGGAAATGATCTGGAATTTGTAATTAAATGGAAGTTGGTCTTATGGGCAGTGATGGTGCTGCTGCTTTAATCCTTGTCAGTGGAGAAACAGCACTTAAGCTAGGACTGCAGGTGATTGCAAAGATTTCAGGATACGCAGATGCTGCTCAGGTACTTTTCAAAACCATGTATAAATTTGAAGAAACATTTTAAAGAACTGCCAAACCGAAATATTGAGCTTTACTTTTGATGTTAATCGTCATACAACCTGTTACTTATGTGAGAAAGATTTCCAGTCTCCAGAGTTTTTCACAACAGCTCCATCCCTTGCAATACCCAAAGCCATTTCTAATGCTGGCTTGGATGCTTCTCAAATTGACTACTATGAAATCAACGAAGCCTTCGCTGTAAGATAACGGTTCTTTTTTTTCTAAATATATTATTACCTTTTGTTAAAGTTGAAAGTTTTGCAATAATGCCCCATTCTCTGCAGGTTGTGGCTCTTGCAAACCAGAAACTGCTTGACCTTAATCCAGTGAGTTCTCAATCTCTCAAAAGCACCTGCCTACTTATTTTCAAGTTTAAACATAAAAGTGAGATAAATAATGTATCAGGAAGAAAGTTACTAGTTCATTCTTCTTTATCTC
The DNA here is from genome assembly GCF_006381635.1 of Hibiscus syriacus. Taxonomy (NCBI): domain Eukaryota; kingdom Viridiplantae; phylum Streptophyta; class Magnoliopsida; order Malvales; family Malvaceae; genus Hibiscus; species Hibiscus syriacus. Next base: position 3,716,606 of record NW_024063138.1, on the reverse strand, counting down.
ACGTTCTTTTCCCTCCTTAAATGGTTGTAGGAGAAGATTAATGTGAACGGTGGAGCTGTATCCTTAGGACATCCTTTGGGTTGCAGTGGAGCCCGTATCTTGGTCACACTTTTGGGGGTTTTGAAGCAGAGAAACGGGAAATACGGAGTTGGTGGTGTTTGCAACGGAGGTGGAGGTGCATCTGCACTTGTTGTAGAGCTCCTGTAAGCAGTTTTTATGTTTAGGTAAGTCTCATGCGTACTGAAATAATCAGTAAACACAAATTCCCAATCCGCATAACTATCTCATCCGAAGACGTGATCGTGAGCTCTCGTTGTTTTCAGGTTCAATATTGTATGATGTTGCAACCGTCTTTTCAAGTATTCAGAGGATAAATTCATGCTGCCAAACACAGTTTGATGTTGTGCAATTTTTATTTCATTCTCAAATAAGTTGTAGTGTAGTGAATGAATGGAATGTTTAATTAGGTTTGAGAAGAAATATATGTTCAATGTTGCTTTTGGTTTTCCTTGCAAAACCATGACTGAATTCGGTTCTTTTCTGATATGGGGAATAGCATGTGGAAGAAGGAAAATCTTATGCCACATATATGGATGCTCTCAGCTTTAATTAACATTGTTATTTAAGGATTCAATTCATGGTATCAGGCAAAATTTTAGATCATCTCTTCTCCAATGCCAAATTGGCAACGGTATTTGTTCTAGCGCATGCATCCAATGTTAGTATATTCAATTTCCACATAGATTTTTCTTTTGGCTTACTATAAAAAGAAGTGTCTAAATTATACTCAAAATTAACTTTTGGTACTTAAAAAATTTTTCGCTAAAAATAAGTGCCTAAAGTTTTTTCCGTAACACTTTTAGGTGTTTACCGTTAAAAAAAATTCGTTGACATGTGTCACGTCCAGATTTAAAAAATAAAACGTGACATGTGTCATTTAACGGTTATTTTAAAAGTAGGCGTCTAAAAATATAACGGAGAAAACTTTAACCACCTATTTAAATCAGGAAAATAATCACGAGAAAAAAACATGATTGGAAAAATAACATCAAGATTTATGAAGAACGTGAAGATTTTATATTCATTGTTAATTATTTGATAAAAAATATTTTTTTAAATAATATAATTTTGATAAGCGTCAAATAAAAAAAATTAACGGTTATTACAATGTTAAGTTAATCAATAATATTTTTTAATTAATAAAGAGTATAAATTAGTCATTTATTTTTTATATTAAACTTTTAAAAAAATGATAATTTATATATTTAATATCTAAATTATTATTTTCGTTCTATTTTAGTTATTAAACTTTATTTTTTTAAAAGAATACTTAATATTTAGTTTATGTTTCATTTTGGAATCCATCGTTAAAAACATAATAGTAATATTGATGTGTCCTCATAATATAATATCAAGTCATCATTAAAAAAAATTAAGAAAAAATATCACTTCAATAGTTCTATTATATTTTTAATGACAAGTATCATATTGAAGTATAAACTAAATAATTAGTTTATTTTAAAAAGGAATTAAGTACTAAGATATAATAAAAATAATAATTTAGATACTAAATGTGTACTTTATCTTTTAAAAAATAACTATATTATGTATCGACCATTTTTGTAAAGTTAAATACATTTAAGGGTTATTTGATAAAATATAATTATTAAGCGTTGAATGAATCAAAATCTTTGTATGAATTAATTCTAAATATGATATACTGTTTGATAATAATTTTAAATATATTTATAAATATTTTTATTTTTATCTTTATAATAATTTATTATATTATAAGGTATCTGTACTAATCAAACGGTCCCTTAGCCGATATTCCTCTCTCTCTCTCTCCCCCCCCCCCCCCCCGGTTGGAAGGAAAGAGAAAAACCAATTATCAACAAGGAGTAGAGAAGAGAGCAGAGGGCTGCCCAAATCCCATAACAGGGCGATTTTCATTCCTTTACCAAAAATCATGGCGGTAATTTCCCTTCTATCATCCTTCATTTATATCTCATTCTTTTTTTCTTACGATCGATCCATTTTTTTTCATATCGTTCGTTTTAATTTTATATCCTCTTGTTTTTATTATCTTCTGTTGAAGTTGCTTCCTCTTCCTCAATGTTGTTAGTTAATAGTTATCTTTTATTTTATTTTTTCAGAATGAATTTGTTGACCTTTGTATTATGTTCTTCGTTTTTCTTAATTTGATTGCGTTAAAGAATTCGATCATACAAAAATTTATTTATTGTTGTTTTTGTTGTTATTATTTCCTTTCTCAGATTTTATTTTTACGATTATGCTTCAAGTTTAACTATAAATTTCTTTTGGAAAAAAGGTTTAGAGGCGTTTCATCGTTAGCTCTTATATATTAATATCTATAATATATAATATAAGACACATGAATTCATTTCCCATTTATCAATTTTTGACATTTGAAGGAATTCGATGGATAGTTTTATCAAAATAATAATAATAATAATAATTCAAATACAGTTATTATTAGATTGAAAATTAATCCTATTAGTGCCTTCATGACTATTTGGTGTTGCTGAATTTTGTTTTTTATGCTATCGTTTGGTCGTACTGAATAAAATTTTAATGTTAAGCAATGATTATTTGTGCTATGTTGTTTTGACGTTTGGTTTTAGAAATATGCTGCATGTTCATACAGTGTCCGTGCTTTCAATTTTATCCTATCCTTGCTCTAAATCATGTGCATTCAACATTTTTTAACTACCTCATTGCTTAAAAGTAATCAGTATGGTTATGCGGAATTTTATGTGTATTTCTAATCTATACATGTCATCTTCATGAATCAGCTGTCTTTTATTATGTTACTTTTCTTGAATGGTCAAATATCATGATTTGAGTTCTGGAATTTAAGTAGGCTGAATCGTTTCATGAATGTATTCATTTGTGGCAAGTTTCTTTGAGACGATGGATCCATTGAATGAGCTGTTATGGTGTACAGGATAAAGGTCGACCATTGCCTAAGTTCGGTGAATGGGATGTCAATGATCCAGCATCAGCCGAGGGGTTTACAGTTATCTTCAACAAGGCTCGGGATGAGAAAAAGACAGGTGGGAAGGTTGAGTCTCTAGGGACTAATGATCCCGCATGCAAGCAAGATGCTGCTTCTGGAAAGCCGCAAGTGAGTAGTAATCCTGCTTATGCCTAATTCTTATTGCAGTTAAGTAAAGATCCCTCTAGTTCTCCTTTTTTGAGCACTTTGTTCACCCTTAGAACCACACGGTTTAAATTTTAATGTCTTGAAACATCGCTTCTCTCGCTCATAAAAGAGATATATTTAACTTTTATTTGTTTTTAGTGCTATGTCCAATTGTCCATGCCTACTAGACACTTCCTTTTCTGATTTATCAAACAGAGAAGGGCCCTACCAGGATGGATTTCTAATAGTACTATCGCCCCCTCTTTGCATGCCGTGACTGCTCCGTTTACTTGATTTAGTCGGTTCTGATCATTGTGATCAAACATAGTAAAAAAAAGCTCACTTGTTTGGATCATTGCTTTTGGTTAACTCATCCTGCATTGATGCTACTTTCCATGCCGTGACTGCTCCGTTTACTTGATTTAGTCGGTTCTGATCATTGTGATCAAACATAGTAAAAAAAAGCTCACTTGTATGGATCGTTGCTTTGGTTAACTCATCCTGCATCGATGCTACTTTCCATGCCGTGACTGCTCCGTTTACTTGATTTAGTCGGTTCTGATCATTGTGATCAAACATAGTAAAAAAATCTCACTTGTTTGGATCATTGCTTTTGGTTAACTCATCCTGCATTGATGCTACTTTCTGTTTCTTTTGAATACAATCATGCGATATTGCTGTCCCTTTTCCTTCCTTATATTAAATCTGATGTTTTGGATCTCATGGAATGAAAAGAAAATTAAGATCTTGATGAATAATATATCATTGATTCTTATTTGACTGCAATTCGATTTCTTTTCGAAGCATACAGCTTGTTAGTGCAATGCAATTATGCAATGTCCTGGCAACTTCTTTTTTTCGGTCGTGGGGACCTTTTGATCAAGGGCATGTTGTTTTGCTTTCAAATTCAGCTGTGTGGGTATTGTTGTTTCATGTTTTTATCGATTTCAAAATATTCACATTACAGCAGAAAAAATGGTTTTGCTGTGTACGAGCTACTCATGCAGATTAAGTAGATAGCTCCGCCAAGAGAGATCATTAAAATATCTACACCAAGTCCTTGCCCCTTCCGAAGTAATCCAGAAGACCGGAGCGGCATCGTAAGCTATGATAGGTCCTGCTGGAACCGGTTTCGCTTGCTTGTTGGAGCTTTGGCGATGGAAAAACAATGTTTCCAAGTTTATGTGAGCTTGTTACCACTGCAGTTTTGATGCCTGCTTTATTAAAATACTTGATTTGATGCCCGGCTTATTCCCGTGATTTAAATTGAATTGTTATCATATTAAATATTTATATAACACGTGATCCCTTACACTAATGTGAAACTCACTCCCATGAATTTTGAAGTTTTATACAGTTGATATTTAACACTAATATAATAAATATGCTCCTACAAATCAAACGTGTTTCACATTATCACTGCTATGGCATCTCAATCAAACGGTTGTGACAACACCACCCCCATTATCGCCGACGTGATGTCCGAGATATACAAGACGTGGCATTGTAATTGAGACAAGCTCCTTCGAGACCAAAGACAACGGAATTTTTAAAGGAGAGAGACCGAAAATCGGTACAAAGAAAAATGGGTGAAGGAAAGACAAGGTTTGGACTTTATTTTTTTATTAATAAGAATCAAATAGGTTTTTAATGGACTATCAGAAGAAAAAATATACTTATTTGGAGTAATTGTTGATAGGCCCTTCATCTTTATTCAAGAAGTTAATATTATGACATGTGATACGACCTGACAATCTGATTGATCCATGTGTCTGATCAGCTTAAAAATGAACGACACCAGTGCTTGAGGCCTATTAATAAACGAAATTAACTAAATTTGCATGACAAAGTTGTGTGTTTTAGTCATCCAATTCAATTTCAAGTTCAAATTCGTGTAGCATTCACCTTTTCTATTGGAATGTTTCATTTCATAATCTCCTATTTAAGGTTCTCATGTGTAGCCCATGGTATTGTACATCCATAAGTATTCTTATCTTAATTTTTTTGACAAATGTTAGCCCAATATAATCCCTTTTTAAAGTGACCAAGTGAGAACTTAAACCTACGTTAATTGGAAAGTATAAGAACATTTAAACCATCGAAACAAGTCTAATATTTAGTTTATAATTGTATATTTTCTACTTAAATCAATTCCCCTATAAGAGGGCCCACCCATTTCCGCTGAAATTTGCCGACAACTCCGATGCTCGGTTTCAAAATCCATCTCCGACCGGACATAATTATGGCAATAACAACTGCCATTCAAAGCCAAAGATATTGGTGACAAATATCAACATGTCAAAAAGGACCCATAGCAACATGTGTGAGACATATTTGCACAACTCAACCATCCAAGTAGAGGTAGTTTACTAGGCTACCATACAACATATGAACACCGTATACCAGAGTTTACAAACTTCATTGCAGAGATTTTATACGCAAAATATCTTGGTGTTGGAGCAGTTGTCTGCTATACAAGGCTACCATATACTCCTCTCTTCCTCGCATAGCCTCTTGTAAAGTCTCTTTTGATGATCAATAAACTGCAAAAATAAATCCCTTCGCTCCTTCGCTTTCTCGTATTCCTCGGTTCTACAATAAACAACCTTCAATTCATTGTTAAAGCAACCATCCCTTCTACTCGGTAGTTTGTTCTGTCCATTGTAAATGCTTGAATCAAACATCTAATACAATAGAAATAGTGTCAAAAATCATGGAGGGAAATGATTGTAAGATGATGGTTCTGACGCAAGCGTCCATGAATGTCTTTGGACCTTTCGTTGTCCTGAAAATATAATTAATACACTCGAGTAGGACTTACAGGAGATTTTAGCATCAAGCTCCAATGATCAGTCGTTGACATTTTTCAGCGGCTACCCATGGTCTGCAGGCAGTGATATGAAGGGATGATTTGAGAACAAATCTGAGTATACTAATCCAAAAAGAAAAGTTATAATAGAGTTCAGCTGAATGTAAAAGATAAATTCACATTTCGTAGCTCTGGTACTCATAACCAACTCGAGTAAAAAAAATCCCCGAAAAGGACAAGAAAAGAACAAAAGCATCTGTATTGTGTAACTCGGATTTAGGAAAATAAGAAGAGGAATCAAAAGTGCAAGCTCAATAAATGTGTTGATAGCCAACAAGGAAATGCTGATGGGTTTAATAGTAGCACAAACAAGATGATAAAATCACTAGTTAATAAATCAAATTCTGAAGTTATAATGCTATAAAGACAACACAATTATATGCATATGTTATAACTTACCTCCCATTTGAGGATACGATGAAATGATTAGGATTCTGCAAAAAATCAAACAACCGTCCTTCGACATCTCTTTTGCAGTCCAACATGATGACACCATTGGCATATGGCTCCCATGGTAAACTCGGGAAAATATATACTTGTGTTGCAATTGAAGTTTGTTTATAGATAAACTTTGAAACTGCTAATGAAGATAATTCTTTTTCGAGATTCTGAACTAGTATTAAGTAAAGCTTTTTACCCCCTCCTACATCAGTATCCTGTCTATCGTTGCAATTTTCTCCTATAACAATAGCACAGAAAACTTGCTATTACATACGAAGAAAATTTATTGATTTGAATCGAGTATTTTAGAAATAAAATTACGGACAAACCTTTTGATGGCCACACTTCACTCAAAGACCGCCGAACATACTTTCCCTACAAATACATAGGTATAGCATCAATATCTCCCACCTACTATATGCTTGGAAACAAATAAACTCCAAAACTTCACATACAAAAAAGTTACCTGTCTCAAATTCCCGATGAGTCGCCGCTTCTGTTTGACAATTGGGCTACTGTTGTTTTCTTTAAGTTGAACAACAGGATCATTACTAGTAGTGCCAGAAACAAATTTGCACGAGGCTTTCTCGCTGTTTCGGATCGCTATCTCCATGAAAGTTGCTACTTTGGGGTGTAACTCAGAATCTTGCAGAAGGCATATATTTGCAACCCCCTTGTTTGATACATTGCCAACATTAGGACCATGCAGCCAAAAGAGCAGGAAGATGCAATTACACTCTTCTTGGCCATTTAGATTCGAATGCTCCTTACGCAGAATCTGAAAGATGAAAAAAGTAGCTCACTTTCTTAATAGAAATAAGAACTCCACATCAGGGATTTAAATTGCAGTTGCCTTTTCGGTTGTGTTTATAGCTATTGCGATCATTGCGGGTATCATGGTGTGAAATAACGGTTTTAGACGGTACCTTTACTGCTATATAACCGACACTATTTAAATCCCTGTAGTCAACATATATCTTTATCTAAAGTAAAGTACATGAGCATAGACCTATTCTTCAATACCAAAAATGGGATGTCCGCCAAATACCAATACAAGAGCAATAACAATTATATCCTTTATGTTAAAGCTAAAAAGAAATAAGTAACACCCAGATGAGGTCTTTTAACAGTTTCATACCGGAGGCAAAAAAATTGCAAATATGCAAGACCTTCATTTCCGAACAGATTTAGGATTTTTTTTCAAATGGGCAAAAAATAAAATTGAAAATACAATTACATGCATAGTTTGAAAGATAATGGGAAAAGAGTTGTACGCACATCGTCGACGATGGCATCGTAAAAGAGAACTTCGCCATCGGCAAAAGTATCGGAAGCGCAAACGCGCATGCCTTTGACGACCTTGAGGCAATCATGATCCTGAAGCTGAGCGGAGACCTTACGTATCCTGCCAACGAAGTCGTGAATCTCGTCCTCCGACTTAAAATTTCCATCCGGGAAAACGTCGTCTATATCGTCGGGGAAGTTGTCGTACTTGATTCTCAGCTTTTCACTTCTGTCGCCCTCTAACAATAATCGGACACTGTACCAGGCGTCGTCTGGGTACGACCGGAATTCCATATCGTAATCTTCATCCGTCGTATCTAAGGAGTGGCTGGCGCCGGATTGCGACATTGCTGACGGCGTGTCTTTGCTTCCCCCCCCCCCTTTTCTGTAAGCTTGAAAGGTGACCGATTTTCTGTTAAGTCTTTTTTGGATTTTTGTAGAGAAAAGAAAACATACGAAGGACAGTAAACAAAAGGAGTTCGGCTGTAAAATGTTCGACACTATTTCCACTGCTGACCTCGTTTATTTTTCATACTCGTGCACCTCTAATCTGGAATGAATTAAGTATTTTATATTTGAGATCTATGTTGTAATCTTTTTTTTCAAAAACAATATTTATAAAAAAATTAAAAATATATTTATATTATTTAAAAATTTGAAATTACGATTGACCTTAATAGTTCTCCTTAAATATTCGAGAATTATACTTAAATAAATATTTCTTTATATTTATCTTATATTAATAAATTATAAAAAAAGACATTTAAATTTCTTAGATAAAACAGTGAAATATTATTTTTTATGATTATAATTTAAAAGCAATGTATTTTAAAATATCTTGGAATATACTTTAGATATTATTAAAGTAATTTTTTTTGGTACACGATGAAAACAGCATACTAATGTCTCAACTCGCCCGCTTCATTCCTATCAGCTCCCAACATTGCAAGAATTTCAGTTGGAGGGACTGTAAAATGGAGATATCTTCTTCTTGAAGAAGTGCTAGATTCGCCAACTTATCAGCGCATTTATTTCCTTCACGCCACATACGCCGAACTTCAACCACCCAATCTTCCTTAAGGATGTTTAAGCAGTCATTAACCATATAGATTTCTGAAAGGTCTCCCATCCTATCTCCATTAAAGAGATCCACAACCCATTTTGCATCCATCTCTATGATCAAATTCCTTAATCCAAGACTTTTAGCTAAAATGAGACCCTGTCGAGCCCCCCAAATTTCAGCGATCGAGCTATTAACCCTCCTTAATCTCAACATGTATCCAGTTTTCCAGTCTCCATTGCTATCTCGGATCAGTCCACTTGCAGCTGCCAGATCTGAATTCATCTTATACACACCATCAGTATTTAGAATCCATCCTCCCTCATGTGGTTTTTTCCATTTTACCCAACAAGGATCATTTGCCATCTTTCTATGAGAGGCTAACAAGGCCTTCTCTATATCTCTGGCAAACTGCTTAGCATAGTTTATCACTTTAAATGGATCAGCTATCGCCTCTTTAAAAATCCTTTCATTTCTGCTCTTCCACAGCCCCCAAATGGTTGCCATAAACAAGGGACCCCATTCTAAGCCATTAATCCCGATCTTCTTTGGGAGGCAGTTTCTTTTCAGCCAATTTTTGAAATCCATATAAGTAAATTGACTATCTTGCTCTCTAGCTTTTAACTCTTCCCAAACGACTTTTGCTACGTGACACATTCGAAATATGTGGTTTATTGATTCAATTTCGTTTCGGCAATCTTTACAGTTTGCGTCTTGTGTCATGTTCTTCCTGCATCCAACTTCATTTGTATTGAGTTTGTCTAGGTAGGACATCCAAATAAAGAACCTGATTCTGTCGCTGGTATTTGTTTTCCAAATCCACTTCAGATTTTCCCCATATTGACCACCCATAGAGATGGCTTGGTATGCTGAAGTAACCATAAACTGCCCGTCCTTAGAGAATCCCCAAGTATTTTTATCTTGTTCTTGAAAATCAGTCAAAACTGGAATCGAGACTCTTTGAAATTCCATCCTTGTCTCTTCAGAGATCAGGTGTTGAATTTCTCGGATATTCCATGATCTATCCTCGTCAATATATCTGGCTACCTCTTCATTTCTGCTCGGGTCGTCCATTAATGGATATAGGTTCTTAAATAATAATATTATTTTTTAATACAAAAGCTGGCTTCAAAACGCGCATCATCCTCCGCATCCATTCGGACTGCGTCTGGTATAAATTCATAAATCATAAAGAAAAAATGCCACCTCACTCGTCCATGCCATGCTAGCTAACCTATCCGCAACCTTATTGCCTTCCTGTGGAACAAACTGAAACTTCTACTGCCAGTCCCAATTAAGAAGAGCCTGAATATTGGGCATCATTGGAGAGCAACTCCTTACATCCAACTTACTTTGAAGCCTGTTTATCACCTCCTTGTTATCACTTTCAACAATGATCCGCCAAAAATTTCTATCCCAAGCCACACATACACCCATATATATCCCCCAAAGTTCTGCATCAACCACCGAACAGTAACCTATACGCTTTGAAAAACCAATAATCCACCCACCCAGATGATTACGAATAGTACCTCCAAATGTTGCAAGTTCCGTTGATGCATTCCGCGAGCCATCAGAATTTAGCTTCATCCAACCATTCATAGGAGCCTGTCACCCAACGTTGCAGTTCTCCTTCGATAGCCGAGGACCCTGCAATTGTTGCCTTCTAGCAAGAGCTACAGTCACCTCCTTAGTAAGCCATACACTCCGCTAGAGGATACTTCCATTCTCAACATACTCCATATCGAAAATAATCTTGTTCCTTCGAGTCCAAATACTCCAAACCATCGAGCCAAAGAAGAGATCCCAATCGTCTTCCACAATGGGGAAATACCGGGATTGCCGTAAATTCTTATCAATCCAGCTTACGACATCATCTTCCATGAATTCCTCAAACAGATGAGGTTTAACAACATCCTTCCACACCTCTCGTGTTGCCATGCATTCATGGAAAATATGAGAGAAACTCTCCATCGCTGCACCACATAACGCACAGTTCGAATCGATTGTCAAATGTTTACGCATTCGTTCTTCATTTGATAAGAGCCGTCCTTTACAGATGGTCCAAAGCAGCATTCTAACACGAGGCCAACCCCTATATATGTAGAGAATATCGCACGGTGCAGCAGCAGCTCCATAGGTATCCAGCAATCTCGCAGCATATGCACTGGTGATGGAAAACAGACCCTATCAAATCCGGACCACTGGTGGGCAAAGGAGGACGAACAGCTGCCAACGCTGAGCAGGCAGTACTCGACAAACACTCCTTGAACAGCCGCCACATCCATTCCCCATCCAAATCCACAAAGCAGCAAACGGCAAACCCCTTTCCAGGTATACTCACATTCGGTTTCAAATGATAAACAAGAGGCCCCAAATCCCCAAGCCAATCATCGGAGTCAACTGTATTTGCCACTGCTTCGTTGGAAGGGGACCGTTCTGCTGCATACTTCTCTCTGTTGATCTTTATGTTTTTTGCTTTCTTATTCTACTGTTCTCGAGTGATTTTTACTAGACACTTCTGATGTTTCTAAGGCCAACGTATTCCTTGTTTCAAAAAAAAATTGATGGAAACAATCACTTTTTTCAAAATGTAGAAAGACTAATTCACGTAATTTAAAATTAATTTATGATGATTTTTAATATAAAATATTATCTTATTTAACTTTAAAATCATAGTATATATAATAATATCAATTACAATAAAATAACATTGCATTGCAATTAATTTTAACCTAAAATGTTATATATCCAACATGAAAGTTATATAATTGATAATAATTTTGATTACAACAAAAAATGTCTAGATAATGAATTTTTAATTGCAACCGGGACAATTATACATTCCCGTGATTTATTATGAAGAATGTAATATTTTTAATTTAAACCTAAAATATTACCTTATCCAACTTAAAACATTAACAGATCGTATTTTAAACTATTCCCCAGTTTGCACTCCCTGTTTAAAAGGTAGAAAGACCAATTTACACATTTTTTCAATAAAAGAATCAAAATGCAGTTCAAATATAGTACAAGGACTACCGTACTACTTCAACAATATACATCACTAAGTACTTATGGTAACTATTATAGGAGAATTCTACTTCCTTCACATCATTAATCAACCAAGAAATGATTTCAACGTGCACAGTAAGTACAATTTTTTTTATAGGAATTAAAGGTCTAGTTAAAAACCTCCCTTCTTAATTAAAGGAGCTTGTAGAGAAACTCCTTAATCAGAGGAAGGAGGTAAAGAATGCCTTAAGATTTCATTCAACATAAGAAAATACAAAAGATACAATCCTAGAGCCACCCCAACATAGACAAAACACCAAAAACAACCGAATACAACCTTCAACCACAACACTAACAGCCTAATCATCTCAGCTACAACAACTTTCAAATGACTAACCAGACTAAAAGCAAAACTTGGCCCGAAATACAACATAACACAATACAACTATAAAAAAGGCCAAATATACCAGCTGACACAATCCATAGAAGCCAAATTCAAACTCCGAAGCCATGAGCTTCCACACGATAAGAGTTGAACAAAACAGACTTCGAAAAAATTCTATCCGCCCTTCTGCCACTAATTGCTCGACTTCACATCGAAGACCCTCCGAACTTCCAACTCCATAATCAAAAATCATATTCTAGTCCCCTCAAAACTATTCAGTACTTAATGATTAAGTTAATACTTCCACTGCTATAATGTTCCGAAATAAAAAACACTTGTGAGCATTTAGACTCTAAACCCAAATCATTCCCGATTTGTAATGAATATTTCGCTTCCTTCTTTTGAGTCTGCCACCTTGCTCGAAAATCAAAATCATATAGGGATCTACCTACAAGTTCAGGCCAATCTTCCTCGCGTTGCACCTTGCTCTGGTAATTCTTGCTACAGCGGTCTTGGAGAGAGCTGAAATAATTCTTTTTCCCCTTCTTTGCTCTTCGGTTCTGCCTGGTCTCACCCTTGGATCTTTTGAATGCACAATAATTTGTAAGGCCCACAATAGTCCCATCCTCCACCACCTTTGAGTCTACCCGACCATCTAACATGGGGAAATCAATTAAATAATCCTTAATTCCCTCATAAGCACGTGCAGTCTCACCACTTTTCCTTATGTCATTTTCTGCCTCTCTCTCCGCGTGGTCCAACACTTCCTCGTGTTCCACCACTTCCTCAAAATTCGTTTGTACCATCCCCTAACCAGCAACCACATTCCTCAGACCCGTAATTAATTCCTCCCCTATGTTCCTATCCTCCTCATCCTCACCCGACAAGTTGCTGCCTCTAATTCTGTTCCCCAAACAACATAATAGGATGTCTTCTTCCTCAGAAAACCGCTCGGAATTCTTCTCCACCAATGAGTCCACCTCAGCACACTCCTCCATCGCGGGAGGCTTAACTGGCGAGTCACTAACAAGTTCCTCCACCGTGGATAACGGGTAGGCAACTCCCTTATCCTCCAAGGACGAATCTACCCAGGCAGATTTTGGGCTGAAACAAGGTTCAAACTCAGAAACATATACTGTATAGATCTGTTCCCCAACTTTCAAATCTAAATATTCTTCCACTCAAGCTTGACAGTTCGTAGTAATCTGAAACATTGCCCTATCAAACGAGCCGGGATTTAATGTCCCTTCCTCAATGGAGATAAGAACTCCCTATTTGTCTGCAATGTTGTTAAAGGTGGAATGACTCAACAAAAACGGTGGGATCCCTTTGCACGAAAGTCATGCCCGACGGCTGCTGCACTGGAAATTTTCCGACCACACTTCCACTTTGTCAAAGCATTTTTCCAACGCCCCAATCTGATTATTAAGAGCATAGTCCCAACTCTCTTCATCTTCGAAAATGATTAAAATTGATAAACAACTTAACCTCATAATTTTCGAACCTAAAATGCCTTCCTTGTGCATAGGAGCAGCCAACTCTTTCATTTTTTAAAATTTTCTGCACCGACCTACCAAACTATTTCTGAGAGTGATGAGCTTATCCTCATCAACAACACCGACAATGGGAGCCTCTGAATGCTTATGAAACTCCACTTTACTCTTGGCCTCAGCTAGTTTTGGGCCAGCAAACTTCTTTCTCCAGAAAGCTTCACGAGATTGAAATATGGCCAAGAAAACTCTAACTTCAGTACCTTGAATCCTAGATCTGTCGGCACAGATGATAGCCTTCCCTGCGTCCTCCAATCTGGTGAAGCGAACAAAGCCAAACCTACTTCCTCCCTTGCTTCTTTTGTTAGGGATGAAAGAATCAACCACCTTGCCATAATTATCGAATATTAGCCAAAGACCTTGATGATGAAGAAGCTTTGGAATATTGAAAATGATCACCGTAAAGCAATTTTTCCCAACAGATCTAATCACCTTACTCGCCATCTTAAGACAATAAAGAGGGATCAAAGAAAGAATTTTTTAAAATCGCCTAAAATCTAGTGAGAAGCAGGAGCTTCTCTCGAAAGCTGATGTAAGTACAATTTTAGATTAGTACTTAAACGTAGGCTTCATTCATTTTCATATATTGTCTTGTCCTGACATACTGTGTAACAATTTCAATTCAATAATATAATAGCATTCACCATGTACTGAAATCTGCAAATCAAACAGACTTGCCATCTCAATTTAAATTCATGTTATTAATTTAATAATAAATTATTTAGTATTTATTTTTCAGGGACAAAAAGGGATTATTTATTGTTTAGTGCAACTATCCCCATTCCAGAAGTTAAATTATAACAGATATGCCTTTACCAAAAAGTCCAGCTATTCCTTTTCCAGGGTCGCTTTGCTTCACTATTGATTCCCCAACCAAAATTTGTTATGGAATGATCTTCTCTATAAGTGTATGAATATGCAGAGCATAGAAGATGCATTTTATAGCCGTTGATACCAATTTAACTTCAAATTCGCACCGAATGTTGCAAATTGCAGTCATAAACATTATTTTCTCGCATTCAATTTACGAACCAGATTAGTTCGTGGATGATCATATATCAAAAAGTAGGATTATTAGTTCTACGAGGTCGATGTCTATCATCTTCACCTTGTAACACACTTCCTTAAAGTAACGCAAAGTTGCTTCTACCGGTACCAAAGGAATCTTATTCTTAGGTTTTTCTTCACTTGCCTAACTCTAACAATGTAACATGCAACAGATAGGAAAATACTTTCTTGTTGATCCAAGATCATCAAGAAAATAAAAGAAAAACATTTTTAATATCGAGCAAAGGATGCAAATACCTTAATGTAACTCACCGCTTTAACACCAGCTTCTTGCACATAAGCAACATGATCCGGTGTAAATAGCCCAGATTCTCCTACAACCTGATGTGGTAAATTTAAAAATAGATTGTTTAAACAAAGTATATAAGTTGCATGTACTATATAAAAAGTGAAGCAACTTCTAATCTGTTAATGCATTGAAATTATTATAGTGAAGGTTGTTGGGCTTTCAATTTAGAAAAGGTGAAGGCTCGCTTACAATTATATCTTTCTGACGGATCAATTGCCCACGCTCTCCTTCAAGAAGCTTCTTTGTGTTACTGATATCTACCTCAAATGTTTCTGAAGACAATAAAATAGGGGAATCATTGAATCCTCTTAAACATTGATCGCAGTCTATGTTAGAGATAAAAGTTACCAAGCTAGTGGTAGACTCTGGTCTCTACTATTGTATAAGGAAACAATGACACTTCAATTGTGATCGTTATAGTCATACGTAACACATTTCCGATTTTATATACATGAAAAACAAATAGTCCCAATACTTACTTAAAGCATAATGTACATACAAAAAAGCCATCAAGTTGGGGAGAAACCAACACCTAAAAGGCTAAAACCAATAAAAAAAATGTTTGTATTGCCCATATATAGCTGTGAGGAGAAATTCTTTTCTTAAGAGATACAATTTGAAGGCATTATGAAACTCAACCTAAAAAATTCTGCTTCCTACAAAGATGCATGTGATTGTTATTCACTTGTACCTAGAGCATTCGGATCGGGTTTGGTTCGGGTCAATTTGGGTTGGGATTAAGTTCGGTTTAATTTTGTTCGGATCGGATCAGATCGGATCTGGTTCTAATCTAGTTCGGGTGTACGGTGAATCGGATCAGGTCGGGTGATTATTGGATCGGTTGTTTTCCGGTTCGGATCAATATCGGGTCGGTTGATTTTTGGGTCGGGTTAATACCGGATCGGTTAGATTTTGGGTTGGGTCAATATCGGATCGGTTGATTTTCGGTTTAAGCCAACCTTTAGATCAGGTCAATTCGGGATGAATTGGTTATGAGTCTAATCAAAATCAAATATATATAGAATAATTGATATATACTATGTCTTCTTACTTGTTAATTTTATCAGTTAGGTTTAATTTCAATTCTCAATCGTTCAATATTTTGAATTAAACCATCATTTAGAGATGATAAATCGATAATTTGACACAAATACGATCCTATAATACGTGTTAGAATTTGTTATCAAAATTTTATATTGATCTCGTATGAAAAGTTAATAATGAGAACTATTTGATAAAGAAATATTTTTTTATTAAAAATTTTATTTCCAATTATAAATTTAATATTTTTATTAAATTTAAAAAAAAATACGTAACTTTATTTGTTAAGTTTTAGTCGTAACATAAGTAAACTTTTTATTATTTTTATTATAAATCTAATATTATTTCCTTTATTTTAGTTGTTTTCTATTATTTTTATTATAAATCTAATATTTTTATAACAAGTAAGATAAGTAAACTTTATTTATTACTGTTTTCAATCGTACAATTAGATTTTTACTTTTATATTCCTCTTAAACTTTATATTATTTTATCATAAATCTAATATTTTTAATAAATTATCAATTTTATTTAAATTAATTTATTATTGAAAATAACTTTTACTGTTTAATAATTTTTATCAATTTCAATCTGTACGGGTTGCTTTCGGGTTGGGTTAAATTAGGTTCAGCTTGCTTTCGAATTCGGTTCGGGTTAATTTAGATTTTGGTTGATTTCGGTTTCGCTAAATTTTGGATCGGGTATGGTTCGGTCGGGTATCGGATCAAATTTGATTATCATGTTAGGGTTAATATTGGGTATTGGGTCGGGTAAATCGGTTCAGGTAATCGGGTTCGGGTCAAGTTTACCAGGTCTACTTGTACACTTGTTTCTGAATATCAAAAGTCAAAACAAATTTATTTTGAAAATTTAATATTTAAAATTTAGAAAAGCCAAGATATTTTGTTAGAATTTATATTGGACTATTGGGTGATTGGTGGCTGCAATGATCAAAGAACCTACAACTCTCTTCACTATATTGCACATTTTGATTTTGACTACAGGAAATATTATCCAGGTATATATTCAAAGGGATGTGGTATTAAGTGATGAATTAATCTTGGATTTTAGATTTGGAATTCATTCCCCCTTCTAATCTACAAACAAATGATGTCTAGCATTGTCACTAGTAAGCTGGTTGTCAAAATATCGACAATGGACACTTGTGAAGGAGGGGGGGGAAATAATATAGAACAAGGTTATTATGTCAGAATGAATCAATGAACACACTATGTACTCATTCTCAGACAACTCTAGAAGTTATGATAACGAAGAACCTTTAAACTACAAGGATTAAAAGTCTCATGAGGCAATTCAATTAGCAATTGCAGAAACTAGCAAAACCTTACCAAGGTTACGATTATTGATACCAATAAGTTCAATCCCCTCTATACCAAGAACACGATCCATTTCCCTCTCATCATGCACCTAAAGAAAAATAACAAAAGCATATGAACATTGGAAAGAAGTAGATAAAAAATTAGTAATACTAAAAGCTCATTTTGGAGCCATGGGTTCAATTATACAACTCATAAGACACTTAATTATGATTTCTAATTGAATCGAGGAGGGGAAGAGGTTTCAAAATGCTCAATAAATTATGGAAATTCAACTCCCAAGTGAAATTCATTTCATAACCCAAAAAACACCTCACCAATTCAAAAGCAATAGAAAAATGATGATGATAACAATAGCAAAGAAGCTCTGTCTAACCTCTACAAGTGCAGCCAAACCAAGCTTCTTGCATATTTTAACCATACATCTGATGTCAAGATCAGGCAAAACAGCAGCAATTAAAAGTATTGCATCTGCTCCTTTGATTCGAGCATAATAGATCTGCCAAGCATCTATCACAAATTCTTTGTACAGTAGAGGACACTGCATTCATTATAGGGGAAAGATTTATAAAGGTTTACCAAGTGTACATATAAGAAATATCAACATTATAGATCAACTTAAAAAGGTTACTCAGACAACAGGCCTTAACTCCAGCACTTCTTATTGCCTCCAGGTTTTCAAAGCTTCCCTAGATTGAATAGGAAGTAAAAAGCAAGTCATAATACTAATATACAGACCAGAGAACTTTTCAAAATCTATATCGGAGAGAGAAAGAGAGACTGCAAAAGTGAATAAAATCTTCACAAAACCAACAATTGTGTACCTTAAAATACTTTTCATCAGTCAAAATGCTGAGACAAGCGGCTCCACCCTTCTCATATGCCTGTGCTATCTCAACCTATAATGAGAAACATTATATATATATATATATATATATATATATATATATATATATATGATAACCACTTGCTAATAAAAAGGATAGACTGATAGAAGAAAAACACATAGTTCCTTTAATTCACTCTTTCTGGAGAGAAACATACTCTTAAATTTTGAAAATTTCCTCCCTAGCATAATTGCAAGAAAACCTTAATCTTTTAGAGTATATACACTTGAAGAATTATATACGACAGTGGAAACAGAAAGTGGCAATTGCTTATTTAATAATATATTTATTTATCAACTTTCATAAGTATGCATAATGAGGCCTTGATCTATACTCCAACCTCAAGCCTCTAACCTATTTTATGGAAGAATCTTGATTTTATGAAAAATCCAATCAAACTTATAGCATCAAAAATTTCACTAGGAAATTCACAATTTAACAGCCAATGTTAGAAGATTGATAAATGCCCCATAAATGTATTTAAAGTTAAATAAATTCATCATCAAATATACACAATTCAACTTTCTACACCACCACGGTTTATACAATAATAACCGCACAAGGAACCAGAATGAAGCTAATAATGCTAATACTAGGATAATATCCAATCCATCATGAGTAGAATAATAAAAAAAGGACGCTCAACTACTATGAAATAAAAGAACAAGAAAAGTCCTTTACTGGATCAAAATTCTCTCTCAGAATTCCTCTGCTAGGGGAAGCCTTCTTAACTTCGGCAATTAAACCAGGCAATCCAGTCCGCAAATGCGCAGCCTTAAGCGCTCCAACAAAGTCTCTAGTCGGAGGCGCATTATCGATAAACTTCTTCAATGAAACCAAAGGCTTCCTCTCTTTAATCTGCCCAACCCAAAAATCATCAGCACCACACATTCTAGAAATGTAAAAGCAAATGAATTTCAAATAAAATAAAATTAAAAACTGTAAATATTACTTGGGA
The DNA here is from genome assembly GCF_006381635.1 of Hibiscus syriacus. Taxonomy (NCBI): domain Eukaryota; kingdom Viridiplantae; phylum Streptophyta; class Magnoliopsida; order Malvales; family Malvaceae; genus Hibiscus; species Hibiscus syriacus. Next base: position 3,697,256 of record NW_024063138.1, on the reverse strand, counting down.
AACTTCGATGTCCTTGTTCCAAATAATTTCCTCGAGAATATTACGGGGAGTGTTACCCTCATTCTGCAGACGGAACTCGAAGGGGCCCACGTAATGCTACGGCGGACCAGTGGGAGGCCGTCGCCGTATTCTTATACCCTGACTTTCTGCGACTTCGTTTTGGAACATTCCAACTTCCCATTCCTTTACTTTCAAAGCATCTCCCCCCTCTTCCCCTTTCGGGGACATCGCCTCGGGCTACACACCCAAAAGAAATTCAATTGAAGACGTGAAATTGAATGTTTATATTGAGATTATTGTTATTGTTATTAACCTGCTGGGCTCGAATGGCGGGAAATTAGAGCGACGGAGAGGAAGGTCCATTGAGGAGTGTCTTGCTAAGAACTTGGGAAGCTGATTAAAGGAAGGAAAAGACTGCAAGGAAATTTCAGGAGTTGACTTTAGCCAAATCAGTCCCTCCACTTTTACAACTGTAAAACCCTAACTTTTGCATTTCTCTCTTGTTTTTAAAGGGTTGTTTTGGGGAAAGGGGTGCTGCGATACAGTGCGGATGGATGTAGTTTAGTAAACTGGATTTGTTTTCTGTTTTAAATTTATGGAAAATTGGTAAAAAGTTAGCTCCGAGGTTGAGAGATACGATACGGTGCGGCTGGATGGATGGATGAATGTTTACATAAGTGATTTTTTTGGGGGTAAATTATAAATTTAGTACATAAATTATTAGTTTAATCTGTTTTAGTATTTAAACTTTTATTTCTTTCTAAATCATCCTAACATTTAATTTTCATTTCATTTTAGTACACGTTTTTAAAAACTTAATTCTTTTAGTACCTTAACTATCAATTTTGATTTAGTACCTAAACTTTTAATTTTTTTTCAAAACTTAAATTGAAATTTTGAACGGGGTACAAAAATGAAACAAAAACTAAGTTTTAATTACAAAGTAATAAAATGAAATAAAAACTAAATTGTAGGTACGGTTTTGAAAATTTTGAAAGTCTAGATACTAAACGGATTAAAACTTATAGTTTAGGCACTAAACGCATAATTTATCCTTTTCTTTAATGTAAAATCTCGGAAAAATATTAGGGTCATTTGGTTCACAAAATATAAGATTATCTTTGGGAATAAGATTATTGGAATGTTACATTAATTGACATATTACTAAAAATGTTGTATTATTTTTTTTGATTTCTTTGGAGGAAAGTAAGGTTATAATGTTTAATTGAAGGAATATAAGATAAGAAAAGATATGTTTTAAGGTATTGCCATTAAGATATATTTTCTTTTTTTAACCAATTGAATTTTGATGTTTTTATTTTATATGCACCATATTATTTTATAAGTATTAAAAAAACTAAAACTACTCATAAATGAAATAAATTTATAATCATTTAGTTATATACAAAAGTAAGGATCATTTCGAAATAATTATATTATTTTAGGGTTGCGAGTAAATTATAAATGTTATCACTCAAATGTCCTTTTACTCCTAGTTTGGTCACTAAAATTTAACTTCTTTTAATTTGATCAATTATTTTTTATTTTATTTTATTTTATCATCCCACCATTAAATATTTAATGTTGTTATGATCAGAAGGATATTTTTTTCGCATCTATTGGGTTTAATTTTACTTTCGTCAGACTATAATTGATTGAAAATGAGAGGTTTTTCAAGATCTGATTATCTACCCATGTTAGAGTGTTCTATTCGAACGTCACGTTTACACACCATCCTATGACTAAAAATGACTCTAATGTTATGCCTTATTTATCTTATCGTTAGGGATTTTGGAGATTCATGAATGTATCAAAATGAGTTGAAGCTGATAAAAATGATTTTGACGATCATAATGTATGTGTACGTAAATACGACAAAGCTCAATCTATATAATCGTTTTCTTCGTTTGATTATTATTTGGATACTGTCCTGTTTCTAAGAATGCTAAATTAAGGGTTCTTAACTATCGGTGGATCGATTGTTTCAAGTGCAATAGGAGACATGATTTAGCACTCATTATGTCCAGCAATGTCACCAAAGCAATAGGTACAAGAGGAAATTCAAGTTCGTCAGATACAACATTGGGAAGAATAGATTGTAGGGTACCGATGCACTGTATAAGGTGTCGACACACTTGAACCCGAAAAAAAAAAGAAAAAAAGTTGTAAATATTTCATAGTATCAAAACTGTAAAAAAAACTATTTGAGAAGAATATTCAATTCTATTGAATGGCACGAACCAAGTGACCTATGTGGTAAAGGAATTGTTGTTATTCCTTGAGGATCGGGGCTCAAGCACCATAATTGCCAGGGGTGTGAGCCTTCAATGTCAAGGTTGAGAGTTTATCTTTGTACAGATATTGCCTTATATTTACCCCAATTAATCAAAAAAAAATTCTATTGAAATGATAATACCCTCACCTCTTTACTCTAAACAGATTCAGGGACATTTTTTAAGGGAGAAGAGCGTAATATTTCAAAAATTTTAGTGATAATTTTAGTCGGAATAGATATTATATTAACATCTAATATCAAAATTGGTATGCTATATCAATAAAAGATGATGAGTTTGGGCAAAAGATAGTAGGAATCATGGTAATTGTAAAGAAGCAAGTTATAAGATTTTGGACTAAATTCCAAAGTTTCAAAATTTTAAGGACAAAATGATAATTTTTGCCATAAAAAAGTTTGCATAAGTGAATGAAAAAAATTAATTCACTTATGATTATAGTTATAATGATTATTCATATCAATTTATGAGTCACATTGAATTAAATTAAATTTTAAAATAAAATTCAAAGACTAAATTGAATGACGGTTAAAAATAGAATTATCAAGGAACCTAACTACAACCACATTCTCATGTAAATTATAATTAGGGAATTTATGTTAAACAAAAAGGATATATAAAGTATATATAAGAGATAACATTAACAGTCATTCACTCATTTGAGAAAGATAACAGTAAGGAAAAGAGATATGTAGGGATAGGCATGAGACTCGAATTCAACCCGATCGGGTCGGGTCTTTTATAAAAAAAAATTGGGTTCAGGTCAGGTTTTTAAAAAGTGATGTTCGAGTCGAGTCGGATTCGGGTTTAGGGCGAAAAATACCCGACCCGACCCAAAAAATATATAATTGTACCTTATATATTTAGGAATAATTACAATAATACCCCTCTATATATTATTTTTTTCAATTAAATCACTAGTTTTATTAAATATTTTTATTATTATTTTCGATCAGATCGGGTTCAAATTTTATCTCAAAAATAAGGTCGAGTTCGGGTCGAGTGGAGAGTATATATTTTTAGGGTCAGGTTGGATCGGGTTAAGGATGTAAAATTTTCGAGTAGGATCCAATCCATGCCCATCCCTAGATATGAGTGTTGCTTGTAGAATAATGAATAAGGAAAGAGAAAAAATGAAATGCTTCATCTCTTCACTAATTTTGCATGTGCCCAACGTGAGAAAGAAACCTAAAGAGAGGTAAAAAAAATCTTCATATTTGGAAGCAAGAAAAGAAGAAGATCGAGGAAGAATTTGAAAAAGACTATTAGAGGATCCCAAGTCAAATTACTAATTGTGTTGAGAAAAAACTGTTTATTAAAGATAGAAAGATCCTATATATACGTATACATTGGAAAGTAAACAAACCATGTAATTTGTCTTTAAGAGTCCTAGAATTTTAAGTAAATCGAGCTGGCAATAAATCCTTCAAGCGATGCACGTTTATGATTTCAAGATTATATTGAATGCTTTAGTGCTATTTATGGCTTTATAAGGAAATTTAACAAATTGCAACTTACCCGTATAAAAATATTTATCGACAGCCAAAGTGGCCTTAATCTAGAAAAGCTTTTAGGTAACAATAGAGATGCACAGAAGCCGGATTTCAATCCGATCCGGATAGGATAAAAATCGATCCGATTTTTTCACCCAACCTAAAAACCGGATTTTAAAAAAACCGGTTCAGATCCTAACCGGTTTGGAGGGTCGGATGGTGTAACCGGTATAACCGGTTTCGGTTTGCAAAAAACCAGTTTAAAAAAAAACGGATTTTTTCGGATAAAAATCCAGTTTTTTAAAAAAACCAGATTTTTTTCGGATAAAAAATCAGTTTTTTATCCGGTTTGAAAAAACCGATTTTTAATCCGGTAAAAAAACGGTCGTTCAATTTTTTCCCAAACCGGTTATACTATCCTGTTTTTAAATATCCGATCCGGTTTAAAAAAAAACCGGTTTTTCCAAAATTCGATTTCGGATATTTTTTACCCAAAATCAGATATTCGGATTTTTTGTGCACGTAACAAGAGTTGCTTAAAATATTAGTAATTACTCTTAGGGGATCAGTATCCTCTTTAACAACGAATTAGGAGTTATACTTTAACTTAAAAAGTAGATTTTCAAACATACAAGTTATTACAATTGACCTCATATTAGACTGTAGACGCCAACATAGCTAACGTGATCATCTTAACAATCTAATTGGATTTAAAACATAGAAAACGACAGTTTCTGTTATTATGTTATGACTTGCAATCGTTGCAATTAGATTACAATGAGAATTTGAAACAGCAATACAAACAATCATACTCTTCAAATTCAGACCTCGGCATATATGCATACATACAAACCCAAACCATGGCTTGAAACACTCCCATCTACCAATCACTACCTTGTAATCACCCCAGATTATTCAATATATATACATATATATGCGCTCATGCCTCAGATAAACCATCCAACCTGCAACAACAGTGATTCACAAGCAAACCAAGCAGTAGAGCCAAAACTCATTATGTGCCCATACTATCATGTAAAACCCGTCACACTATTTGATTTTTTATCTATTTGCATTTCAACTCAACGAAGCTAAAATGCCGACACAGTTTAGTTATCAAGTAGTTATCTTACATGTAAAAGTTACCTAGGCCTTGTGATTTGTAAACCAAGAAAAAACGAACGTTAATACTAGAAATGCAACAAGATCTCCGCGTCAACAATAATATAGCATCTATATTACTAATTACCTAAATGTTACATACACACCTAAAAACTGGGGCTAAGTTCAAAACAAGGTCAAAAGTCTTTTAACTACAATATACTGACAATAATGAACTTAAAGCAGGATATAGCAGCTCAACTAAAATTCAAGTTTGCTCATTGATGAGAAGCTCTAGGTTGATGCTGGTCTAACTTGGGGTCTCTAAGCAATGGATGCAATAGATTGGAGACAGGCAAATCTAACAGTTGCCGTGATCTAGAATTGTGCCGACTTGCAAAATGCCTAGCAAACCATTTTGAAAACCTGGCAACTTCTACGGAAGATCTTAAGCACATTCTACCTTGCATAAGGATGGTAGCGACTAATGCCACCATATCCTGATCTATTGCCATATAATGGACCTGGTCCACCAAATCCAGCACCCGGATCTGCAGCATAACTACCACTTGGACCTGGATCACGATAACTTCCATATCCTCCACCTCCACGACCATATGCACCTATACCACTCCCACTAAGCCCACCAGCATAGGGACCGTATCGGCTAGAATAACCAAACGATGGATCTCCACGATAACCAGGGAAACCACCACCACCACCAAACCCCCCATAACTACCACCAAAATCGGCACCAGCTCCACCATAACCACCATAATCTCCAAATCTACTTCCAAAATCTCCATAAGACCTATAAGGCGCAGGACCAAAACCACCATAATCATCAAATCCACCAAAACCATGATTGTATGAACGAGACCTAGATTCACTACCATATGCAGGACCAGGTGCTGGATTTGAGGCTTTCTTTGGTTCAGCCTTCTTGATCTCAACCTACAACAAAGAAGTATGTTAACCTAGGTTTCCTTCACCAATAAATTCTCTGTACATCCTACCTTGAGAGGAGACATAATAACAACAATAGGCCTGCAACAAACCCAGATGCATTGAAAGTTGAAAAACTAAATAAATCAAAAAACAAAAGAAGTGAATGATGATAACAATGTGGTTGCTTTCATCACCGGAAGAGTTTTAACATGCCACTTTGCATTGTATCTGTATAAAGTGTACATACATATATGCTTACATCAGATTGAATAAGGAACCACTTAACACTCACCTGATTACCCTCCATATCTATCATGTTCCCATTGGCTAGCATATCATCAACAATTGTTTCATTGTCAAACACAATAAACCCAAAACCCCGAGAGCGCTTGGTTGCATGATCGCGTATTATCTCATGTTCCACCACCTTTCCATACTTTGAGAAGAAATTCTTGAACTCATCTAAGGTTCGAACAGCACGGAAAAGGACAAATAATAAAAAACAAAATTCTTCATCTATAAGTATCAACATAACATTAAGTAAAATAAAAAATATAGCAAAAGTGTATGTGCATAAAATATCAGACCTTCAGTAACTGATGTTGGAATCCCACCAACAAATATTTTCTTTGTCTTGAAGTAATTTGACTGGGAAGAACCTTTTGGAATAGTCCTTTTAATCTCAACCTGCCAAACAAATCAATCCATCATGCAAGATTAAACACTTAAGAAATCTCACGATAAGAATAATCCAAGATTTCCAAGATTAGCTAAATCCACCCCAGCCCCAGCAATATTATGGTGGGTAGTTTTTTTCCCCTTTAATTACAGCACAATAACACTAAAAAACCTAACTCTCCGCAATTTATAAGCAACACAGTCATAAAAAGAGGAACTAAACCCCAAGAAAAAAACAAGTTCTAAAGTTGATCAGATCCTAGTTAAGATTTTTCATATTGTAACCAACAGCAGAATCTTCAAATGCAACAGCACAAATACAAGGTTGAAAGCTTTAGCTTACTTGTTTCCCATTAATAACATGATCTTCTTGCATAACAGTGTCAACAACAGAAGGATCCGCGAAGGTGATGAACCCGAAACCACGGGGCCGGCCAGTATGTCGATCTTTCATTATAACAAAATCTGTTATCTCCCCATACTTTTCAAAGTATTTGATAAATGTATCTGAAAAATCCCACCATAACATCCCGAAAACCCAAAATAAAGTAGATAAAAGTCAGTAATTTGAATAATACTCATCAAAGAAAAACAAATAAAACACAACGATGGATGATAGGGAAAAAAAAGGGAAAAAGCTCTGTCACCTAGAGTCGTGTCCTTGGCTAAGCCTCCAACGAAGATTTTCCTACACAATAAAGAAAGAAAGAAAATATCATATATCGAGATTGTTTGGAAATAGATAACAAAGGGGAGAGTATAAATTAGCATTACCCAGGGCTAGCGCCATCATTGTCACCGCCTCTTCTGGAACCCATGAAAGTTAGCGGCGGTTTTGAGATCTAAATATAGAGATGTGGGAAATAAGGTATGGGAGGCTAGGGTTTGAAGATAAAAGGTTTAGTGGAGGTACGTCTAGAAATAGATATTGAAACTTTTCAAAAAAGAAAAGAAAAAAAAAGAAATAAATATTGAAAATCAAAAGACATACATACATCAATTATATATATATATATATATATATAGCACTCTCATTTCTAAAATTCATCTTAATTAATTTAGATCGATTTTAATTTTAGTGGATGAATCTTATAGCAAAGATCTTTTTGCATACATAATGATTCAAACTTAATACTTTACTTAAACATATCAAATTGCTTATTACTTGAGTCAATCTCTATTAGTTGCACGCATATTGATTATATTGGGGATTTGTTTAGGTTTATTAAGGCGATGAGTTTTTTTCACTCAATTTTCAAGGTTTTCTCTTGATTAATCTAAATCGATCCTGATCGCACACTTGATTTTAGTGGATAAATTTATCGACTAAGGTTTTCTACATACATAAAGACTTAAACATAAGACCTTAATCAACATCAATTTAATTACCACTGAACCAACCTATCGGTGGCAGTGAGTTTTCTTGATGCTTTGTGTTCGGTAATCTTCGACGTGGGGACTATGGGAGTCGAAGTTTGATTACTCATTTTCATTTTTTAGGGTTAATTATACATTTAGTTACTCATATATTTTTGTGATTTTATTTTGATCATTCAATTTTTTTAAAATAATTTTTAATAATTTGTTTTTGGTCACCAGTTGCTTTAATTCAATTATTTTTGTAATTCGTTTTAGTCACTAAATCGATAAAAATATGCAAATTTTAAAGATTAAAACTACTATTTATATCAAACTATGCTAGATGTTTGTTTCAATTTTAAAGTATGGATAGGAATTAATTATATTTTATAAAAGGCACAACAGTGGGATTACACCTGCGAGTCACCTATGAATAGCAGGATGATATTTTTGTTACGGGTATAACTATTTTTTTCACAATTTCTTCATTTTATTCTTTTTCTTCCTTTATTTTCACTATGTCCTTTCTCACTTCAGTTTCACATGCTCTTAGTAATCTTTATATTGATTAGTCGTCTATCATCATCAATCTCCATGGATAATGATCGTAAGGCCTTCAGAAATGCAACATGACATTTCAAGCTTCCTAAATACAGAATTGAACATTTCTCACAAAACTACACTAAAATTGAAATGTATAGCCAAAGGCTATTCATTTTCAACCATTCCCATCTCCTCCATTCATCATCGAATGGAGCCAATTTTTGGATAATTTTTTTCACGGTAACTTTTCTTCCTCTTTCTCACTTTTGTGATTGGGCTTTAGACATACATCATTGAGTCTTAAAAGTTCGAACACTAAATTTTTATCTTCTTCTTCTTTTCGGTTTCTCTTTTTGATTTTTTCTTGATTTAGAACTTACAATGTTTGGTTTACCGGAGTCCTTTTGTTTAGTTGAACATTGGTTAATTTAGGGACGAATTTTGGTGAAAGATTAAGGGTACATAACTACGCAAGTTAGGGTACCCGTGTGCCCCTCACACCCCAAAAACTAGAAGAAGGATGGTTCATTTCGAAAACCATCACGTCTCTATCTAGTTCTATAAAATCAATCCATTATTTCAAGAAATATCTCAATTTATGGTTAATTTTTTTCAATATAAAAATTAAAGTAATTAAACTTAGAAGATTTTTCCATTAAAATGATGCAATGATAAAAATATTTTTCCATCTTATATGACTAAAAATAAAAGAGAGAAACACCATTTATCTTTATTTAAAATGTCAACAAAATCTATTGTCTTAAAATGGAAATAATCTTCTATTGAAGTAAATATCAATTATCATATCAATATTTTAAATCTCAACAATTAGTCTATGATATTAAATTAAATTTAGTGTAGTCACATTAATATTATTAAATTAAAAAAATATAATCTGATTGATTAATCACATGGTTGAATTTGGATAATCAAATGATATAATCATATATCATTGTAACACTCTAATCCGGTTCAAACCAAAACATTATCACACAAAACCATTGAAGCGACTAACCTTTTTTTAAACGGTATGTTACAATTCATCCATCATACATAACCATAAGTCTAAAACATACGTCCATTTAGTTTACAAAATAGGAGCTCCAATATTATATCTCAAAATACATAAGTAATAAAAATTAGAGTTTACGACTCGAAATACACCAAGGGTCTATGAAAATACATGTTCACTAAAATACTCAATACATACTCTGGTGTTTGATAACTCCGTAAAAGGTCACATTTTTGTACCTTTTTACTTAAGTTATTGAATGTCTAAAGGCCCATTTAGAACCATATAGATGCATTTAGAAGCATTTAGTTGCATGTGGTGGATTCCGGTTTGTCGTGGCATTTTATTTTTACAAGCGGTACTGCTTTATGGGAAAGGTACTTGTCTGATGATATACAGGTATTGAAAGCTGAAAGCAGGGAAAAGAGGAAAGAAAATACCATGGCATAAGGAGATTACTGAGCTAAATGAAAATGCCGAGTTCGACTGGCATTTCGAGAATGCAAAAGGTGAAAGAAGATATTTTCTAGCCAGCTGTCACCAACTCTCTGTGCCATCTGCCCGAGAAATCCACCTCGAAGATACGCCTGGAGGGATCGGCGCTGCAACCGCCGGTCCTGCTGATGACGCCGTCTGACCCTGCAGATCTTATCTGTCCTTGGGCGCCTACAACGGGATTATGCCGGGTCTCAGCCAGCAACCTAGGCTGGATCACTACTATGCTTTGCCCGACTCTCTAGTAAATCAACCATGGTTTTGGAGTTTCCTAGGATGGTTAACACCAAGTCTTAGGGATAATTTTCCCCTATAAATAGAGGAGGAAGCCACAATGAAGAAGAATTTAGTTCCCCACTGTTTTGAGCTTAAAAAGTTAGAGAGAGAATATCTCATCTTTCTCCGTCAATCCCACTTGCCGTGGCATTTCTCCTGGACAAGCCGAAGGGAGTGGCATTCTAAGCATCCGAGAGGAGCCAGTTTGCTAGGAGCAGATCTTGGTGGCCGAGGGGAGCATTGGGCAGTGCACGTCGAAGGCTTTCTCTCCTCCCCTTAGTCCTTTGCTTTTATATTTTTTTGTTGGGTTGTAAAGAACGAATGAATCTTGCTTTGTGCTTGTTGATTTCGAACCCCACCATGAACTAATCCTATTTGGTGGGAGTTCACTTGGATGTTTAAGTTTTTATTTTAACAAATGGTTGATGTTTTATGCTTTATTCTATTTTGTTTGTGAAACTTAATGCTTTAAGGTTGTAGGAGCTACGATTGCAGCCTTTTCTTAGAAGGTGCTTAGGGTTCGAGATAATGCCTTGATAAAATATCTTTAGTATTTGAGAGAAGCTAGGGAGGAACTACACAAGTAAGGGGTTCTAGATAGTAACTAGGCCTAATCCACCTTAGGGATAAGGATAGGATTTCATTCGACTAAAAGGAGTTGTGTATAAACGATATGTTAGATGTTAATGCTGTCGCAAAAAGGTATTGCCGAGACATATCCTATTAACTGAACCAATAGGGTCACTGCAAGGGCTTATGCCAATCGGTTTTGCTAGGGCATCTTTTATATCTCAAGTCCCTTACTAGAGATAGCATAGGGTATTTCAGTAGACTCTGTCGGGCAGGGTAAGCTTAGAAGAAACACTATTCAGAGACATAAACTTAGATTTTCCTTGTGACTCCTTCCACTCATTCCCATTGTTGCTTGTCATTTGAGAAAGCTAAAGTCCTATATTTATTATATCGTATATTTACATTTTATTTTGCCTTGACATTTTCATTTGCTTGCACGTATTACAATTTAATTTGCCACAGCATTTTCAATTACCATCACTCCACCATCATTCCATTTCCACATCAGCTATTCCATTTTGCCACATCATTCTCATTTGTACATACCATCACTAACTTTACTTAGGTGACAAAGTAAAGTGCCTTGACAAACCTATTTGATTTCCCCAATTCCCTGTGGAGACGATACTCGACTTATCACTTTATTACTTGTTCGATTGTGTATACTTGCACATATATCCGCACCCATTTATAGTACTCACAAACAGCGGACAAGTTTTTGGCGCCGTTGCCGGGGACTTGGCAACTGGAAGTTAAATTGATTTGTCATAGCATTCTTATTTTGCTTGTTCATATTTTCTTTTTAATTAGCTTTACTTTTTACTTTCCTTAATTTTATTTAATTGTTTTTCTAGGTACATGACCAGAAGCAACCCTAAAGAGCCATTAGAATCGATTGATCCAGAAATTAAGAGGCTTTTTAGGCAAAGAAGACGCGCTCAACGTGTAAGCATGTACCAAATCGAAAATCAAGGCATTGGTCATGAGGATGATCAGAATGCTGAGATAAATCCAAATGCTGGGAATGCAGTCAGGCCTCATGCTATTCGTGATCACTTAAACCCGATCTTAGATGGTTTAAATCCTGGAATAGTGGACCCAAAATTTAGGCAGCCCACTTCGACCTGTCATGTTCAATATGTTGAATTCTATAGGGCAGTTTGGGGGCATGCCAAATAAAGATGCCAGGCAGCACATTCGTAACTTCTTGGAGGTATGCGATTCTTTTTGCCAGCAAGGGGTGCATGAAGATGTTCTGAAATTGAAGTTTTTTCCATATTCTCTGCGTGACCGAGCGAGGGCTTGGTTGAGTGGTGTTCCAGCGGGTTCTATGGAGTCGTGGACAGATCTATGCAAAAAAATTTTGCTGCGGTATAATCCTCCAAACATGAACACCCAATTAAGGAATAACATTGCTTCATTTCATCAAGCTGATGACGAGTCGATGTATGAATGTTGGGATCGATACAAGGCATTGCTTCGCAAGTGCTCAAACCATGGTTTTCAAGATTAGACACAAGTGGTGATGTTCTACAATGGAACAAATGCACCCACGAGGATGATACTAGATGCCTCGGCAAATGGGACGTTACTTGACAAATCACCAGCAGAGGCATTTGACAACTTGGATAGGATTGCTACCAATGATTATCAATTTCCCTATACTAGGCTTGGATTCAGGCACAAAACACATGGGACTTTTGAGCTAGATTCTAAAGACAATGTGTCCGCTCAGCTTGCGGCCATTACCAACATGCTAAAGAATTTACAAAGGCCAAGTGAGGTGAGAGAAGTAAAGGCAGCCACTTCAGTATGTTTATTATGCCACGACAATCACAATGAGAGTGACCGTCTAACCAATCAAGAATCCATCAACCTTATGGGCAACTTCAACCGAGGCAACAACAACCCCTATTCCAACACCTATAATCCTGGATGGCGTCAGCATCCAAATTTTTCATGGGGAAATCAAGGAACCATTAGTGCCCATCAGCCAGCTCGGCATCAATGACTCTCAGGGCTATCAATCTAATATGCCATGGCATAATTCTAATAAGGGAGGGCCATCTTCATCTAATACTAGTTCGTTGGAAGCCACATTGCAAGAGTTCATTGCAATAATGAAGACAATGTTGCAAGACCATTCTACTTCCATTAAAAATCAAGGAGCCCGACTTCAAAGCCATAGTTCGTCACTAAGGGCGCTGGAGAGTCAGGTAGGTCAAATTGTCGCGGCATTACAAGAACGTAGACCAGGACATTTACCGAGTGACACTGAAGTCACAAAACCTCATGGCAAAAAGCAATATAGTGTGCTAACTCTCCGAAGTGGTACACAGATTAATCTTGAAGATAGGTTTGGGGGAACACCGAAGGACGATTCACCCCGTAAGACCAGTCACGCTGATTAAGAGGTGCTAGAAGAAGCACCAGAGGAGGAGGATAAATCTGAAAGTTTATCAAGTAAAGAAACTAAAGGGGCAAACAAAAATGCCGCGGTAACTTCTGTTCACACCCCATCAGTACAGGAAGCCAAACCCCCGCCTCTTTTTCCGTAAAGACTGAAGAAGCACAACGAAGACATCCAGTTTAAAAAGTTTGTTGACATACTAAGTCAACTGCAAATCAATGTCCCTTTTCTAGAAGCAATGGATAAAATGCCAACATATGCTAAATTTCTTAAGGAAATTGTCACCAATAAGTGAAAGGTTGAGCAGTACGAAATAATTGCCACGACAAAAGAATTTTGCTCTTCCTTAAGCAAGCACCACTAAAGAGACATGATCCGGGTAGCTTTATCATACTGTGTTCGATAGGAGACAAGTTCGTTGGGAAGACATTATGTGACCTGGGTTCAAGTGTAAATTTGATGCCTAAGTCAATATTCGTAAAGCTTGGGATAGGAAACGCGAGACCCACCTCCGTCATCTTACGATTAGCTGATCGTTCACACGTGTGTCTAGAGGGGCGAATTGAAGATGTCATCGTGAAGGTTGACAAGTTCGTTTTTCCTGTTGATTTTCTGATTCTGGACTGTGAGGTTGACGTCACTGCACCCATCATATTGGGGAGACCTTTCCTAGCCACCGGTCGAATTCTCATCGACTGTGAGTGGGGCGAACTAACCATGCGCGTGGTCGGTCAACATGTCACCGTTAATGTCTTTCGATCTCTCAAATACATAGATGATTCTGAAGAATGCCAAATCATTTTTAAAGTAAATACAACAGTTGAAAAAGAAGCAGATCAGTTTTGCTGCGACAATTTCATTCAGCTGGATATTGATGAGAAGTTTCTTGAAGAGACTTATGACTTTTCATCTGAGGAACAGCAGGCTAGCTTCCTTAAAGCTAGCCCAGGTACGCACTTTGAACCTTTGAATTTTGAAGAGTTTGTTCCACCCAAGCCCTCATTACAACATGCACCTACCCTTGAACTTAAGAACTTGCCATGGCATCTTAAATATACTTATCTGGGTAGTAATGAAACTTTGCCTGTGATTATTTCCTCTGCCTTTACTCCTAACCAAGAATCTAGTTTGCTAAGTGTTTTGTCACAACATAAGAAAGCGTTAGGATTGACTATGGCAAACCTCAAGGGAATAAGTCCAACAATCTGTATGCATAAAATCCTACTAGAAGAATGCCACGACAAATCCATAGAGCCACAGCGAAGATTAAATCCAATCATGAAACAAGTTGTTATGAAAGAGATTCTCAAATGGCTTGACGCTGGAGTAATATACCCTATTTCAGATAGATCGTTGGTAAGTCCCGTTCAATGTGTGCCAAAGAATGGAGGCATGACCATGGTAACGAGTGAAGACAATGAGTTGATACCGACTCGCACAGTCACCGGGTGGCGAATCTGCATGGACTACCGTAAGCTCAACAAGGCCACCAAGAAGGATCACTTCCTTTTGCCATTCATCGATCAAATACTGTATCGGCTTGCTGGCAAGATATATTATTGTTTCTTGGACGGTTACTCGGGGTATAACCAGATTGCCATCGCACCAAAGGACCAAGAGAAGACCACATTCACATGCCTGTACGACACTTATACTTTTCGAAGAATGCCTTTTGGACTCTGTACTGCCCTGGTAACTTTTCAGCGTTGCATGCAAGCCATATTTTCTGACATGGTTGAGGACTTTCTGTAAATTTTCATGGATGATTTTTTTGTTTATGGTGACGACTTTCAAAAATGCCTCGACAATTTGGCAAAGGTACTGAAGCGGTGCGAAGAGGCCGACCTTGTGCTAAACTGGGAAAAATGCCATTTCATGGTGACAGAAGGCATTGTTCTGGGCCATAAAATATCTGAGAAGGGCATTGAGGTTGATAAATCCAAGATCGAAGTGATCAAAAAGCTTCCCCCACCAAATTTTGTCAAGGGCATTCAGAGTTTCCTTGGACATATTGGATTTTATAGGCGATTCATCAAGGATTTCTCCACACTATCCAAGCCCTTGTGTACCCTGCTGCAACAGAACCAACCTTTCGTGTTCAATCAGAAATGCCATGGCACATTCAAAGAGCTGAAGCAAAGACTTATCTTTGCGCCGATCATAGTTCCCCCAGATTGGACAGCCCCATTCGAATTAATGTGCGATGCAAGTGATTTTGTCGTGGGAGCTGTGCTTGGGAACCGTAGAGGTAAAATCTTTCATGTCATATATTATGCTAGTCGTACCTTAAATAATGCATAATTAAATTACACAACCACTAAGAAAGAATTACTTGTCGTGTTATTTGCATTTGACAAGTTTAGGCCATACTTGATAGGTACCAAAGTTATAGTTCACACTGATCATTCAGCTATAAAATACCTAGTGAACAAGAAAGATGCCAAGCCTAGACTGATTAGGTGGATATTAATCTTGCAAGAATTTGACTTAGAGGTAATTTATAGGAAAGGTACTGAGAATCAGGTTGCATACCATTTGTCTAGGCTAGAGAACACTTCAAAATGCCATGACATATTTGATATTAAAGAATAATTCCCTGACGAGAAAATTTTATATGCTACGGCAATTCCGTGGTACACTGACCTGGTTAACTTTCTTGTTAGTGGTGTTTTTCCTTATGAACTAAACAGCCAGGGTAAAAAGAGGTTTCTTCATGATGCCAAGTTCTATTTTTGGGACGATCCGTACTTATTCAAGCAATGTGCTGATAAAATGATTCGACGATGTGTCCCCGAAGAAGAGCAAAGCGATATCTTACACCATTGTCATATATCAACTTGTGGAGGGCATTTTGGAGGTTCGAGGACTGCTGCAAAAGTCCTCCAGTCAGGCTTCTATTGGCCATCATTATTTAAAGATGCCCACGCATTTTACAAAGTGTGTGACAGATGCCAGCGCACTTGAAATATTTCCTGACGCCATGAAATGCCGCTGTAAAATATTCTGGAGATTGAGCTTTTCGATGTTTGGGGCATTGATTTCATGGTACCATTCCCATCTTCCTTTGGAGACTTATACATTTTGCTTGTGGTGGACTACGTTTCAAAGTGGGTTGAAGCAATTGCTACGCCAAGAAATAACTCCAAGACGGTGCTCAAGTTCCTTTATAAGAACATATTCACTCACTTTGGAGTCCCTAGAGCCATCGTCACTAATGAGGGCACTCACTTTGACAACAAGTTGATTGCCAAGACATTACAGAAATATGGAGTGCGACATAAAATTACCACGACATATCACCCGCAGATGAATGGATAGGCTGAAGTTTCCAATAGAGAAGTCAAGCAAATCCTTGAGAATGTGGTGAACCCTCGGAGGAAAGACTGGTCCCCCAAGCTAGATGAAGCATTATGGGCCTATCGGACGACATTTAAAACACCTTTGGGAATATCGCCCTTTAAGATGGTATATGGAAAAGCCTGCCACCTACCGGTTGAACTAGAACACAAGGCATACTGGGAAATAAAAAAATTAAACTTCGACGAGCAACTTGCTGGGGATAAACGATTGCTCGATCTGAATGAAATGGAGGAGTTTCGAGCGCGAGCATATGAAAATGCCAAGCTCTACAAGAAAAAAACCAAAAAGTGGCACGACAGAATGCTTTTGCCACAGTATTTTCATGTGGGTCAGAAAGTTCTGTTGTTCAACTCCAGGCTCAAACTCTTCTTAGGCAAATTAAAGTCACGTTGGTCAGGACCATTTGAAGTTCACCATGTTTACCCTTATGGCGTTGTTGACATGAAGAACATGGACGATGAATCCATCTTTAAAGTCAATGGCCAGCGCCTGAAGGCTTACCAGGGAGTCCCACCTGCGCGTGACAAGTCGGTGTTGCTTTTGCACGACGTTGACATTAGTCTGGCATCATAAGGATGCCGTGGCATTTTTAACTCACTTTTGTACATAAAATATTTTTATCTTATCTTTATTTTTAATACTTCTCATTTTAATTAATCATTTTCATTTTATTTTTTGCAAGGGAGATCTCACGCACGAGGCACGTGAAGCGTGTTAAGGAAAATGAATAAATTTTGGGCGGCAAAACGAAAAGAAAATGAGGGAAACTTTATTTTGACTTTTAACTTAGGAATTGATTTTTTTTTGTCTCTTTTCCGCCCCTTCCCCATCTTCTTTAACATTTCCCCCCTAAAAAACATTTCCTTTTATCTCCCCTACCCTACGTTTTCACCTTTCACTTTCTATCTTTTTACTTTTACTTTCTATCATTTTCTTCTCCCTTCCATTTGACGAAAACCGCCATTGCCGCTGTAGCTTAAAGCTTGCATCATTCTTTCTTTTTATTTTTTTCACAATGGTTCGTTTACGACCCCCTCCACCGCCCTCACCACCATGCTTTGTGGATGAAGCCGCTAAGGAACGGTACCAAACAATCAAGAACCGACGAGTCTTTTTCGAGTAGGGTTTTGTCTTCTCCGAGGAGGAGAATGCCGACCTGGGCAGTGAGGTGCTCGATGTGGTCACTAGGCATAAGTGGAAGAAATTTGCCAAGCACCCTGCCGCTGTCAACGCAATATTAGTGAAAGAGTTTTATTCTAACATTACTGAGCCCAATCAGCATGCCATGGTTCACGATATTTCTATTTGTTTTACTCCTACCACTATTAACCGCTATTTTAAAATACAGGTTGTTGATGACCACATGCAAGCTTCACCCGAGACGCTGACAATGAAACTTACCAAGGCATCCTGGAAGACCTGTGTCTTCCAGATACTCAGTGGAACAGTCAACAACTGAGACGACAGACCATGGATAGGGATAGACTGCTCCCCCATGTAAAGTTGTGGAACTATTTCATGAAGCACAAGCTTCTACCAACCTCACACAATACAACCGTGTCATGCCAACGGATGCTTTTGCTACACTCGATCATTTCAGGACGAACCATCGATGTAGGGAAAATTATCGTGGAACAGGCTCATCTATGCCTGAAGCGACCGGCCAGTGCCTTAGTATTCCCAAATCTCATCACTGTTTTATGCCGGAAAAATAAGGTTCGAGAAGAAATGTTTGATGAGATTTTGCCGGGCATTGCTGGACTCAATAAAAATCCCTCTGATGTTGGGCTACAAGGAAGCCAAAGGAATGGAACGCGAGGCAACCACATCTCGCGCTGCACCATCTCCACATGTCAGGGCAACTTCAAACGCCCTGGAGCAGGCAGTCCAGCGCACTCAAGAGCATGTCGGACAGCTGTCCGCCAAATTGATGGTCTATTTTGCCTATGCCAAACGACGAGATGCATTTCTCACCATCGCCTTGATGGAGTTCCTCCCGCACACTAACGTTACCATTCCTACCTTTTCTGACGTGCTTGTGCCACCGAATGAATATGCCGAGGCATCTGCAGAAGTACCTCACCCTGCTCCAGCGGCTGCTCAACACTCATCTAGTAAAGACAGTCACCAGCCAACTACAGCAGAAGAGCCCGTCGATCCCGATCCAATCCATAAAGTGTCACCCGATGTAGACAGAGAAACCAACCTCCAACTCGCTAATCTCCCAGAACCCACACAAATTATTGAACCTTTGGTGGCTGAACATCCTGATATGCCACAACCGACCGCACCAATAGAAGCCGAGAATCCTACTGTACCACAGCCCACCGAGTCAACCGAGGAGTCACAATCCGAGATGCCACGGCAAGCTCCCTTGCATAGAAGCAGACGTTGCCTTAGGAAGGCATCTCAGCGTAAGGAATCCCCGCTCCCAGTTGTTCCCGAAGGACCTAGCACTCCTCCAGCCGCACCCGCGTCTGACTTCGAACATTCCAGCCTCGCCAAACTCCGCAAGCGCACTTGCCGCGCAACCGCTATACCACCACCATAAAGCCAAGGTACCTTGCATTGCATTGCATTTATAGCATGTAGTTTTCATTTTCCTTAGATTTAGTAAGCATTGGGGACAATGCTTCTCTCAGGTTTGGGGAAAGTAGGGTTCTCGCATCACTACATGATAGTAGTAGTAAAATAAATATGCAATGTCATTAGTAATTGCTGAATAGTTTTCTAGAATTAGTTAAGGATGCCCTATGATGATGAATTCTGGATGACCAGGATATAATGTTCATGACTGGTTGAGGATGATAGGACCAACTCTAGGACTTGCTTCTTTGAAACCCTTGAATACACGATTGTATGCTTTCCATGCTTGAGAAACTTAGAAATTTTTATAAGAAAATTCTTAAAATGTCGTGTCATAAAAATTTGACTGCTGAAACCCCACAGTTATATGTTTAAAAAAAATATTGAAAAATGAATGAAGTATGAATAAATGCCTCGGCATATCTGTAGATGGACACTCCGCTATGCCATGGCATATGAGTAAATGAAAGATGTCACGAGATGACTCTACCTGACTAGCTCGGGGGTGGAAGGTATGCTCTCTTTCACTTAGAGTGTGGGATGGTAGAGTGATGGGCTGACTCCCCTCGTAGCAGATTTAATAAAAGAAAAGAAAGGCAAGGTGGGAGTAGATTTTAAAAATGTCATGGCAAATTGAGAAAGCTTGCTTAGAAAATTTGTAGGTTTGTTAAGCATGAATTGGATACAAGCACGCACACACCCACACAAAGAGTTTTGTTATAGGGGAAGTGCTTGAATTCTCAAACCTAGTCTAACTTGTTGAAGCCAAATGCTGAGGGCTGAAATTTTATTCCGTAAAACTATTTTGCTTCTGAACTTGTCATGGTATTTTTGTTTTACTATTATTATTCATTGCTTGAGGACAAGCAATAGCTTTAGTTTGGGAGTGTGATAACTCCGTAAAAGGTCAATTTTTTTTACCTTTTTACTTAAGTTATTGAATGTCTAAAGGCCCATTTAGAACCATATAGATGCATTTAGAAGCATTTAGTTGCATGTGGTGGATTCCGGTTTGCCGTGGTATTTTATTTTTACAAGCGGTGCTGCTTTATGGGAAAGGTACTTGTCTGATGATGTGCAGGTATTGAAAGCTGAAAGCAGGGAAAATATAAAAGAAAATATCGTGGCATATGGAGATTGCTGAGCTAAATAAAAATGCCGAGTTCGACTGGCATTTCGAGAACGCAAAAGGTGAAAGAAAATATTTTCTAGCCAGCTGTCCCCAACTCTCCGTGCCCTCTGCCCGAGAAATCCACCTCGAAGATACGCCTGGAGGGATCAACACTGCAACCGTCGGCCCTGCTGATGACGCCGTCTGACCTTGTAGATCTTATCTGTCCTTGGGAGCCTACAACGGGATTATGTCGGGTCTCAGCCAGCAACCCAGGCTGGATCACTGCTATGCTTTGCCCGACTCCCTAGTAAATCAATCATGTTTTTGGGGTTTCCTATGATGGTTAACACCAAGTCTTAGGGTTAATTTTCCCCTATAAATAAAGGAGGAAGCCACAATGAATAAGCCAAAATGAAGAAGACTTTAGTTCCCCACTGTTTTGAGCTTAAAAAGTTAGAGAGAGAGTGTCTCATCTTTCTCCGTCAATCCCACTTGCTGTGGAATTTCTCCTTGACAAGCCGAAGGGAGTGGCGTTCTGAGCATCCGAGAGGAGCCAGTTCGCTAGGAGCAGATCTTGGTGGCCGAGGGGAGCATTGGATAGTGCACGTCGAAGGCTTTCTCTCCACCCCTTAGTCCTTTTCTTTTATATTTTGTTGTTGGGTTGTAAGGAACGAATGAATCTTGCTTTGTGCTTATTGATTTCGAACTCCACCATGAACTAATCCTATTTGGTAGGAGTTCACTTGGATGTTTAAGTTTTTATTTTAATGAATGGTTGTTGTTTTATGCTTTATTTTGTTTTGTTTGTGAGACTTAATGCTTTAAGGTTGTAGGAGCTACGAGAGTAGCCTTTCCTTAGAAGGTACTTAGGGTTCGAGAGAATGCCTTGGCAAAATATCTTTTGTCTTTGAGAGAAGCTAGGGAGGAACTACACAAACAAAGGGTTCTAGATAGTAACTGGGCCTAATCCACCTTAGAGATAAGGATAGGATTTCATTCGACTAAAAAGAGTTGTGTATAAACGATAGGTTAGATGTTAATGCTGCCGCAAAAAGGTATTGTCGAGACATATCCTATTAACTGAACCAATAAGGTCACTGTAAGGCTTACGCCAATCGGTTTTGCCAGGGCATCTTTAATATCTCGAGTCCCTTACTAAAGATAGCATAGGGCATTTCAGTAGACTCTGTCGGGCAGGGTAAGCTTAGAAGAAACACCATTCAGAGACATAGACTTAGATTTTCCTTGTGACTCCTTCCAGTCATTCCCATTGTTGTTTTTCATTTGAGAAAGCTAAAGTCCTATATTTATTAAATCGTATATTTACATTTTATTTTGCCTTGACATTTCAATTTGCTTGCACGTATTACAATTTAATTTGCCACATCATTTTCAATTACCATCACTCCATCATCATTCCATTTCCACATCAGCTATTCCATTTTGCCACAACATTCTCATTTGTACATACCATCACTAACTTTACTTAGGTGACAAAGTAAAGTGCCTTGACAAACCTATTTGATTTCCCCAATTCCCTGTGGAGACGATACTCGACTTATCACTTTATTACTTATTCGATTGTGTATACTTGCACACATATTCGCACCCATTTATAGTACTCACAAACAGCGGGCAGTGTTAAACCAAATCTGGAATCTACGATCTAACAATGAGTTCCTTGAACCCGCACCTAAAAACTTGCACACGAAAACACATACTAAACACTAAGCTCACAAGTTTAGTGCCACACAAATGACACTACTATACTACATGTATTCAACAAATGAACATGCTACAGGTATAGTTATGAACAAGATGATACATTGAACACGCACAAATAAGTATCATGGTGTAGTTCGGGTTAAAATAACATCACATAACTCACACCCTTATTTGCTTATCAAAGGTACCTTGAGTAAAACATAAATCACGTAGTATCAATGTCTTACATTAATGGCGCTCGTCACTAAGTACCTTAGGTGAAGTTCGTGTCACATAATATTGGCCCTTTTACCCGGCTAGTCTACTCCTCTCAAGTACACAAAATTTGTCTAGATCATAGAGCATCAATACAACGATGTTCAACTAGCGTTTTAAGTGCCTTTGCACTAGATTGAATATATCTGAATAATCCTTACACTATTAGATGATCATTGTATACAAGTAACTCGAATGTCCTCATTGTTTCCCGAATATCAAACAAGGCATAAGACTTATGGAATCTTACCTCATAATGATCTTATGTTATTACACAATTTTCTTAATGTTTTCACTTGTAAGCTTTTATTTAGAGGTCCTCGTCGATCCTAACCCCTTCTCGGGTCCTTTGATCGAAGCTAGACTCAAAGCCCTCACTTTCTCGATGGTACGGATACTTAATCGTATGGTATCAGTACTACTCCATCTTATGATATCAATATTGTTCCGAGTATTGATACCAATTTAGCACACTCAAATTTTAGTCAACCCTTGGTATAAATACCCTTACTTGAAGTATCAATACCTAATTTGTATTTGATATTTGTAAAAATACTTTGGTATCAATACTCATAACCTCAAGTATCAATACCACCCCTAGTATCGGTACTACCTTAGTACTAATACAAATTTTGCCTACTGAAATTTGAAATCATCTACTGGTATTGATACTAAGTCTCAAGTATCGATACACTATGAATAGTATATATCAATACCCTAAGAATAGGGTACTGATACTACCTAGATAAAACCTTTAATTTTTACCTATCATACGAGTATTATTGATATTATTCATACAATATAGATACCCTAAACTTAGAATATCATATTTTTATAACTAAAACTCTCTAAATTACTCTCAAGACCCTCCCAAGATTCCCAAACATTGTTTAAAGCTTTTGTAGGTTCAAAGGATCATAAGAGGTCATTTTTTATGCATGAATAACATCAAATACTCATATTCATTCCATGGGTCCACATGCACCCAAGACACTCCATAAACAAATACAAGCAACCAAAACTCTGTATGTTGATCTACAAGCGTTATAGAAGTGTGTTACCTTATTACTATTTGCTGGAAAACATCCCTAAATATCACATAAGCACTAGTTTCTCTTTACCTTTACTTTTGGAACCTTCATATACTTCTCTCACTAGCTAAGAAATTAAAAAGTGAGTTACTAACTCATTTAAGGAGTTGAGAGAGATAAAAACATGATTTCTATCTACTAAAAATGAATTAGAACTATTTTTAAGCTTTAGAACTCAAACCCCTCTAAAATTCCCATTATGGCTACTTTGGTCAAACCTTGAGAAGGGAGCTTGAATGGGAGCTCTATAGGTGCTAATTACCTTTCTCAACTTCTCATAATTTGTACTAAGAAATTTTGGCAACCAAAATGTCTCCTTTGCTCAACCCACCAAGAAGAGAAGAAGAATGTATGAAAGGAGAAAAAGGCAAGAGTGAGGTGAAAATAAGAAACATCCACAACTTTTCCTTATTTCTTACCCGTGTGACCTCACCACAATTTAATGAATTCAACCTTTAAAATACTCTAGGAGTTATTTACGACCCTAGTCCTTTCCCATTTAACTTTAATTCAAAAATACCATTCTTAAAGCCTTTTGGGCTTAATTTAGGACGTTGCTCGGTCCTTATCGCTGAACTTTGGGGTGTGTATGCTCTTTTACTACATGCTTGGAGATTGGGAATACGTTGTTTGGAACTTGAAACTAGTAATCTAGAAGCTACAAAGATTTGCAATGACTTGTCGGATGCATTAGTGGGGAATAGACTAGTTTCGAGAATCCATGAACTATTAGAGCTTGATTGAGAAATTAAGATTACTCATATTTGTCGAGAACAAAATGTTGCTACGGATAAACTAGCCGCTATGAGCTATGGAGCCCCGACCGGAACTGATGTCTTTACGGAGCCGTCAGTGGAGCTAGCCCACACTTTACTTCAGGCCCAAGTTTCCGGCTAATTGATTTATTTATGCTATATCAAGTAAATAGATTTAATATATATATAACTAACGAGGTAAAAGTAATCAAATTTAGTAACTAAATTAAGTTTATAATTGTAAATACATATAAAATGCACATAATATGTTCATACATGTGATTTTAATTTGTATAGTTCATGCACGCGCTTAAACCGTAATATAAGATCAAAGATTAAATTCATTTTTAACCGACACATGCATGTCCAACACGTTTAACTACGAGTTTGAATAAGAGAATAAAAATTAAAATATATTTATTATATTGAGGAATCTACCTTACATGTGTTTAAAAAGATGGAGTGACCTTTTCGTCCATTAATTTATTCAATTTAGTTATTTTAACCCTTAAATTTTTATTACCTTTTTGTAGACCCTTAAAATTTATACTGGTGTTTATTATTTTTAATATTCGAACCTAATTTCTCAAATATATTTTATTGTTATAATTAATAATTTTTTATTTTGATAATTATAATATAATATTTGTTCGAAAGACTCTTAATCATTTATTAACGAAGATTCCAACATTCTTACAAACGTCTAAATATCCTTATAAACTTCGTGCTTAAACTTAAAACCTCTCTCTATATATATAATTATTAAAATCATTTAATTTGTGCTGATTATCAACATTTTCTTTTTAGATAAAAAAGAAGGGAAAAAATAATTGAAGTGTACCAAGAAAAAAAGGTCTTCATTTTGCTCCCTCCTCATCTTCAGTCTTTCATTTTCCTTTTGCCTGTCATTTTAGATCAACAGAAAAAAACCATAAATTTTTTTTTTTCATTTAAAGTTTTTGATATCTTCCTTGTTTGTTTTCTTGAGTACCTATCTTCAGTCTCTACTATCCATTTCTCTCATTATTTCTGAACTTCAAAAAATAAACACAAAACAATTATTATTGTTATATACTAATAATCTTCAAATATATTTGCTAGTGGAATACAAAGGGAAGGTGAAAGAGTTTTGTTGGTGAATAAAGGAAAGGAAAATCGATTTTCCTGAGAAGATGAGTGGTGGGAGGTTTAGGGTTTCATCAATTCCGAGCAGCGTGAGGAAAACGGTCCAAAACATAAGAGAAATCACGGGTAATCACAGTGAAGATGAGATTTATGCAATGCTTAAAGAATATTCCATGGATCCCAATGAAACCGCTCAGAGGCTCCTTCTTCAGGGTACGCCTTTCTCTTCATATTCCACTTTTAAGTCTCTTTCTGGTTAACTTTTCCATTTCTTTATGAATTTTTAATGATTTTTTTGGATCAGTAAAACGGGGTTGATCTTATGCTTTTTGGGGCGTTTTTTTGTTGTGATCTGTGTTTCGTCGAGCTTGTCTTTGATCATAATTTCATTTTTGGTGATTTGGGTTTTGTTGCTGGGAACCGTAGTAAGTTATTTTTCAGTATTTTTTTAAAAGAACTCTTGGAGTGTAACGAGTTTGCACTCTCCATTGTATTGTTACATTATGATTTGATATGTTCTCCTTTTCTTCTCTTTTATTCCTTTATATATATTTTATGTATACCTCTGTAAATGCAAGGTTTCGCTATTTATTTATTTATTTCCCTTCGCAACTTGCATGGTTGTTGGTGTTCAGATTTATATTGCTTAATTTTCATTTTTCCAAGGTGTTAGGGATTTAATGTGTATATGGTCTTTACTTAGCTCTCTTGAAACGAGGTTTTGATCATATTGCATCTTAAATGTCTTGTCTGCTGCAAATTTTATTCTTTTGAAGCTCATTGTTTGTTTTTTCCCGCTTTCTGTTCATTAGTTAGACATTATCTGTTGGTACATTTACGAAGCTATCATTTTCTGGTTTTCTTTTACGTATCTTATCCTGAGGCACAAAAGGGTGACTTCTTAACCCCGAGGAGTTTTACTATTTGTGTTGGTTTAACCACTATATCAGGACACAATACTATCGTGTTCAGAAATACTATCGTATCATGGCCTTCTATGTGCTGTAAGCTTATCAGTTTTCTCTACTTATGAGGCATGGCTTTGTTTTGGGCCAAAAGCTGTCATGTCAGATATATGTTGTTCTTAGCTGATGTTATTCTCTTGTTTATGCGTATCTAACTGCTTTTTGCTGGTATATTATCATTTTACTTGGTGCCATCCTTTGCAAACACTGCATTTTTCTTATCTGGGTTTTATTCCAAATAGATGACATTTTATATTGTCCTTCAGATCCTTTTCGTGAAGTCAAAAGAAAACGTGACAAGAAAAAAGAGGTACGAGACTCCACTGTAAATTGCACACGAATTTACTCTCTTTTTGAAACGCTGTAGTTCTGCTATTTCCTGTTTTGGCAATATTAATCTTCTTAGTTCTTATTGTTAAGATATTGGTTTGGAAAAGTTGAAGTGGTTTTATATGTGAGTAAGCAAATAAAAAATTGAGTAGGTGATGGAGAGTAGTAGTAACTCCTACCAATATTTGTATTACCCATGACAAATTTCTGTTGCCTATAAGGTTTGTCTTGAGGCTGGAGAGTTTGGGGAAGTTGTTGGGGGGGGGGGGTGTAGGATTGACTGGCAACCTCAGGATGAGAGGGTGAAGGAATAGAAGATGTAAAGCAGGGTCCATGATTTGAAGAAAGTTGATCTACCATGGTGTCTACATGCGTAATTTTTAAATTTTATTGGGAATCGGGGGATTGAGACTACATGGTAGTAGTTAGTCAAAAATGCCTTTTATTTCACCTGTATAATACAGTAAGAAAGATTTCCCCCTGTTTGGTTTAGACTCTATTTAATCATTGCAGTTCATATGATTTTACTACTCATTGTTGCAGAGTTTGAACAATAAAGAGTCTGCAGAGTCCCGGTGGAGATCTGGTTCACAGGGAAGGGGGAGTAAGGGTGGCCGGGGAAATTTCCCTCCTCGTTATGCAGCACATGGTAAACAGAAATTTGGAACAAAAACCTATTTAATATTATCAATTCTTGTATAATGGTAGGCTTCTGAAGTAATGAGTTGATTCTGCTGCATACTTGTGTTTGTTTCAGCCATGCGACTAATTTAGTGCAAGGTCAATGAACAGGTTCATTAATTTTTGTTTTAAACATGTTTTTTTCCCCTTCCCTTTCATTTTGTTGAGTTTTGTGTCAGATGTGGTTTCTGGTACAACTTGTGTGGTGCTGAACTGCCGATGCTTGTTGACTTGCTTTTTTCGTTATATTTGCCCTCCTTCAGTTTTATAAATAAATTTTCCTCGACTCTTTTGCTAGTTTTTTTTTTAATTTGGGTTATTGTCAACGATTATTTTCATGCAATCTTTGCCTGTTTATCCTATCAGAAACTGGTGTTTCCGAGAGTTCTGGTCCTGGGAGAGATAATGGAACAAATCAAGTTGCAGAGAAAGGTAGTGTTCAATCTTCATTAAACTCACTGGAGACAAAAACTAAAGAATCAACTATGGTAGCCAGGTGACCAGAATTTGCAGATCTGCTATCTTATATGATTTTCTTTTTATGTTTTTGCTGTCTATTGATTACAGTATGGCTTCAATTAAATGCATTTTGTTTCATTTTCATTGTAATGTTTTATAGTCCTGTACCTGTTGTGGCCGACTGTCCTACTGGTGTAGTGGCTGAAACTTCCTCTGCACCTGCAAGAAATGCTGCCAATCAACATCGGGAAAATTCATCTGTTGTCAGCTATGAGTACGGGAGTGCACCATCTCCTACTGGTGCAAGAAACAAACCGACCATTGCATTTGAAAGTGGGGACATGAGTGGGCCTCCTGCAGCAAGCACTAGTGGCTGCTCCATGTCGACTACTCCAGCATCTTCCTTGACAACCTGCATCTTGTCGTCAGACCCTGTACTAGTTCCATCCAGTGATTCACAGCCCCCTGGCACTTTGGGCACAATCAAATGTGAAGTGGGAGTTGGTCGGGCTTCTGCAGAACCAAATGCAGTTGTCTTTACTGAAAGAAAATTAGCTTCTGGTCTGGATTTTGGAAAAAAAAAAGTTTTGGAGACTTGTATTCCTTATACCGATCAATCTGATTAATTTTTTCTATTACTTATGGCAGCTACTGAGATTAGTAGCACTTTCATGCAAGGAAGGATGCCGAGCAAATCTTCTGGAGTAGTGAAACATCTGTCGAGTGAGTCTGTCCAACCTTCATCTGCTGCAACCCATGGTTCCTCTATGAGTCGGCCTTCATCCAATTATGGTAGCCGCTCACAAGTAATTGGCCCTCAAAAAGGTAGTTGGAATGAATATTGTCTCGATCAATGGTTTTTTTTGTAAGTTTTTAAATTATTGGTAATTGCTGATGAAACTTGAGATGGGCTTCTTGTTGGTTTTATGGCTTAATTGGATAAAACTAGAGAAACATTTTGGATTGTGTGCTATAATCCTTCCTCCTGATACACAAGAAAAAAAAAACGGATTTTCAGATTTTTGCTAGACTGTACATGGATGCTTATGTTGTCTTGATCTAGCCTGGGTATCAAGATATGTGAGTTATTTCTTGGAGATGGGATTTGTGTAACTTCGCTTAGACTAGGAAAATTTACTTGAATGTTTTTGCTTGACAAATGATGTTCAGACTCACTATGTTACCCCTTAAAATCGTTGGAATCGGTAGTTATTTTTGATAAATTGATATCGGTCACCTTTTTCTTTGAGCAAAACATAATTCCGTAGCATGTTTGCTTCAAGTTTAAATGAAAATCATCATTATAATTGAGAAGGAATGTAAATAGAAGTAGCCCCTTAAATAACAGTGTAACTGTGAGAAACAATAAGGAAACCTTTTAAAGCTTAAGATATCTTTTGCACAAATTTGCTTGATTTTTCATTCTTTTCATGTTACTAATGGTTTGGCAACTCTAAATGAAAATGTTTGCTCTTGAACATATTTTAGCTTATACATATAAATGTTTGGATGTATGATCTTACCTGAAGATAGTTAAAGGCTTGATAAATTTATGCAAAGTATTAATTCCTATATGTCATCAACAGTTGGTTCTAATAAGGAGTGGAAACCAAAGCCAATCAGCTCTAATAATGGGCAGGGTTCTGGAACAGCTGGTGCATCTGATGTTCCTACTAGTTCTGTTGAAGCCAATGCTTATTTTCAGCCTGTTTCAAGAGTTCTCGACTCTGAAGAAGCAACTTCAAAATTGCAGAAGAAGCTAGAGGAGTTGCATCTCCCACAACGTCAACATGTTATAATTCCAAACCATATCCATGTCCCTGAATCTGAAAGAACTAATCTGAGTTTTGGAAGTTTTGATGCTGCTAGTTTTGGAGTACACCTTTGTCTGACATGAAACTCCAGAGGAGCAGGCTTCAAGGTTTGTTAACTTTTTGACTTCTAAGCAATTTCGACCCCCTTTTCTATGGAATAAGCAATGATAACCTTTCTAGGGATCACTGTCTAGCTACTATTTGTTTTTTTTGTATGCTTGCCTCATGCTATTTTCTTGTATGTTACTGTTTCTAGCAATGAAAATGCATTGGCAACTGTTGAGGAAGGAGATTACTCTGATCATCCACAATCACCTGCACATTCTCCTGAAAAATTGTCCGGTGATGGTGGTGTTTCTAGTTCGATTCCGTTGCATAATGAAAACAAGCAGGATAATGCAGTGCTCTCTGGAGACCATCAATACTCTGTGGTCCATACACCTCCTAACTACAATTTTGGACTTGTCCCTCCTATTTTAGCACCAATTGAGAACCCTGAATCTCAAGCACGTGATGTTTCTCGCCTTTCAAGCTTTGTTGTAAGCATCTCCTATGTGATAATGCTGCTCTACTATTCTCTTTGTATTATTGAAGCTCAATTTTCTTTTAATATGAATTTTTTATGTAAAAAGTAGTAGAAAGTTTGATGCTAACTAGTTTATTTAAAATTCTTGGTTTGAGTTTTTCTTTTGCTCATTTTGCTGATTTCTATAATATTGTTTCCATAAAGTCAATTTCAATTGTGCCAGTTGTTGGCTCTGATACTTCTTTCTTGTGTTATTGAATGCTTTGATGTGTAGGTTCAACAGCCATTTGATCCAGCAACTTATTATGCCCTGTTCTACCGTTCAAGTGCTGATAGTGATGGCCATCTTTCTCCCTTTCCCTCTGTGGAAATGCCACAAAATACAATGGGAATGTTGCAGTACTTCCTCCACAGGCTTCTCCATCTCTGCAAGAGGTTTGTACAGATTAAGATTAAGAACCTTGCATATGTTTACACAGAAAAGGTGTATTTTACTAGGGAAATATTTGCTTTTTGAATAAAACATGGAATCTGTTAGTTGAATGGGCATACTGCTTTTCATTTTCTAATCGTCTAATTTGTTTGAGGCAGTATACCACAGTTCTATTGGACTTTGATCTATTGCCCAGAATTTTTAGTTGCTGAAATATAGGTACCCATCTTTTGAACATTCTAGATAGATGATTCTCTGACCACCTACTTGGTGGTGACTACAAAAGTATGACTTATTTAATGTTTATTGTTGAGAAGGAAATGGTTTTGCTATAGCAGCAATAAAACCTGATTGTCAGACAAGGCAGTTGATTGCTTCTATGCTCATCTTTCTGTGCAGTATTACATGTTAATATTGAATTTGAATATTCTGTTACTTCTGGACTCATCCAAACTCTAGACAAGTGCATATTGCATGTATAATAATTCGATTTTTTTTTTGGAATTTGGAGCTTATTTGCATCTATTGGCACTTCACAGGGTGTAAATAATTTGGTACTGACAACAGCAAGTCCAACTCCAGTAGTAACTCAAGGTTCTTGGCTGATGCAAAGTTCTATACCTGCGACTCAGCTACCAGTCCCTGTCTATGGCTCAGCAGCTGGGGTGCATTACCACATTATCCTCCAAACTACATTCAATATGCCCCCTTTTACTCTCCTTTTATTACCCTTCTCCTGCAATCCACCAATTTATAAATAATGGTGCTTTTCCTCTACAACCTCAAGCTGGAACTGTTTATCCTTCTGCACCCGCAATGCCTACTACAGGAGTCAAGTTTTCTCTTCCTCAATTTAAATCTGGGAATAATACATCAAGTTCCGCCCATATTGGAGTGCCAAGTGGTTATGGTCCATATGGCTCCGCCCCAGCTGGTTATAATCCCAGTTCTGCTGCCACAACTGGAAACTCAACCACAAATGAGGATCTTGGTGCATCTCAATTCAAGGAAAGCAGTGTCTACATCACGGGGCAGCAGGTTAGCAACATGTTCCTATTTTGTCTGTCTTTTTTTATTCTTTTGAAGAAATAATGAAACAAAAATTTCATTATGGCTTGTAGGTTCATGTCCCAGTTTGTTCTTAGTTTATTGTTCTGTGATGGTTACATGTACCTTGGGACTGTTTTTTATTATTATTATAGGGTATACTGCAAACTATTGATATTTGGGACTAATCTTTTATTTTCAGATCTCAATTTCTTATGTCCGAGTTGAGATTAAAGTAGTTCTTCGCAGTTGGCATTTGAAATTGAATTTTGCATTCTCTTTTTCATCTCTTTATGTTACTGTTCTGAGAATGCCACAAACGTCAGTTCTTGTTTCTGCTTCTTCCAGTTTAGGGGCACACTTTGGTATGGTTGATAAGTGTGCTTCTTATCAAGATAAATTCCTATCCCAGGATGATTTTGCTTCCCTTTTCCTTCCTTTTATGTTACTGTTCTGAGAAGCCCGCAAATGCCCGTTGTTTTTCTGTTTGTTCCAGTTTATGGGGACAATTTGGTGTGGTTGATAAGTCGACTTCTTAATCAAGATAAATTCCTATCCTTTTTGGACCAAAGACAATGCCACCTTGATGCATTAAATTCATGTTAATTTAATGCCTAAAATGGTGATTATGTTCTCGCAGGTTGATTTAATTGTATGTTATGGTTCTACATGATATATGTGCCTGTCTTCCGTAAGCATTTTCTGTTCTCATATGGATAAACATAGGTCTGGTGAAGTGTCATTTGACATTTACCATTTACCATTCCTGACTAGTTTATTAGGTGCCTTTTTTTATATAAAAAATCTTTTCCTTCTATTATCATTTTTTTCCACATATTTGCTTTGCTACAGAGTGAAAGTTCAGCTGTGTGGATTGCTCCCCCTGGCCGAGACATATCCAGTCTGCCGGCTAGTTCATTCTATAACCTTCCCCCTCAGAGTCAGAATGTGACGTTTTCTCCAACACAAGTTGGTCCGGGCTCCTTTGCCGGTATCTATCATACACAAGGAGTAGAAGCTGGTGTTCATCCTCTTCTACAACAGGCTCAGACTATGGCTGGAGGTGTTGACATGGGGGGACCTGCTGCCAATGTTTATCAGCAGCCTCAACATGCACAGATGAACTGGCCTAGTAACTACTGAAACAAGGATAGATATGTTCTTTTGTTTTTTTTTCTTTTTGTAAATCAACCAAACAAGACAATTCAATGTCTCCAATCTTGTGTTACTTCTGGGAACTCCAACAGGTTTGAATGGAGAGGAGCATCAAGAAGATACACCACCCACTAACCAGAGTCAGTTGGGGCATAAAGGATTCAGTTTCGCCTTTAACTGATTTTGACCGTTTTAAAGTTAGTGAAGGTAGGCATGTGCAGGTCTGTCTCTTGCAATGTGGTTTTTACCTGATTTTTCCTTTTCATAGTTTAAAGCTTTGCCCCTTCATATTTTCCTTTATCAAGTTGTTGAACTCTTAGCATTTACTATTAAGGGTGAGAATCTTTCCCTTTTATTTAGGGTTTAGTGGGTTCTGGAAGTTAAGATTTAGGTTGGTGGAAATTTCTTTTCCATCTCATCTTCTTCCTCTCTTTCGCCAGTCTTACCTGTAAAATTAATTTTGATAGCAAGAAAAGGATGTACTCAACTGTTGTAATTGGTATGAGCAAAGGCCAACAAATTTTCAATTGTTTTGTTTCACTTTAGGCTTTTGACTTAAATCGTGTCCTAACTCCTAAATGCTCTTTTCATTAAGTGAAAGGCCTATCTTATGCAAGTGTAGTTGTGTATGTTTTCTTGGCTTGCAATATTCGTAAAGGTATATATATATTTTTGTTGTCAAAAGGTGGGTCTTTCTTTAGCTTCACTTGTAGAGCACTAGCACTAGTTATTGTTTTGGATTGTAGATGGACAAAAGATGGATTATATCCAAATATTTACAGTAATAAATTTACAGTTTTGCTATGTTATTGTTCGATGGTGCAAATCAGTTTGATTGGCATAAATTTTGCACAAGTTCTGTAATTGCTGGTGTCTACCATGTTTATCCAAAATTTTAAGCTATAATATTTAGAAATATCGCTACGTTTGACTAAAGAATCATTAAAGGTGACGACTGGTCATTGGATGTGTAACGACGGGTGAATGATCATTGGGTAACAGTGACAACAATAGAAAATGATCCACAGCGATAATGAGAATCTAGAATTAAGGATTTTAGAGGTTTAAGTTTTTTTTTTAATTTTTCTTTTGAGAAATTTTAGAGATTTTTTTTTAATAATAATAAGTTTAAGTTTTTTCTTCACGAGTCAATCGACCTCGGTGGTAAAATATTATTTCTATTTTTTGAGGTTCTAGTTTGAGAATCAAAAACGCTATAAATATTATTTTATATTTATCTCAAATTAATTAAAATATTATTATTATTAATAATAATGTACAAAATACTTGAAATAATAACGTGAGAAATATTATACATATATCTTCACTGAAAATTTTAAGAACCTAATATGAAAAAAGAACAGATTAAATACTAATTTTTCGAATTAAATTTTTTAATAAAATAAGAAGTTTATCAAACAAAATAAAATTCTAAAAATAAACCATTTTTAATTCACAAGTGCACATATTCTCGTGTGTGCTTTAGCAATAACCCAAAAAGGAAAGATGGGTCACGACGCAGAGGAGGAGGAGACGCCGCCGGCAACACCAAAGACCGCCGCCGGCAAGGACCAAGAAGAAGAGACCTGGAACCTCCAGAAACAAGCCCTTATACACGAACTCTCTCACAAGCTCATAACTGGAGATCTACAGGCCAAGATTGAAGCTGCTAGAGACATTAGAAAACTCGTTAGAAAATCTTCTGTTAAGACACGTTCCAAATTTGGTGCTGCTGTTGTTATTCAACCACTTGTTTCAATGCTCTCCTTCCCTAATCTTGATGCGCGTGAAGCTTCTCTTCTCGCTCTCCGTAACCTTGCTGTTAGAAATGAAAGATCACATCTAAATCTTTTGATTCATTTTATAGCTCCATCTTTTAGAACTTTTTTGGTTGATTTCTTGTTGTTTCCATTGTTTGTTTGGTTGATTGGAAAGTTCTATTAGTGGGGAAATTGGATTAAAGTTATTGATAAGGTATATGTGGTTGGATTTTTTAGTTCGAGTAAATTATTAAGTCAATTAAGTTATTTAGTTTTCTATAAATTTGAGAGTTTTGGACTATGGGATGATTGTTTTGAGCTTCACGGAATTTTTTTTTCTTGGGATTTTATTGAATCTCTATTTGGTCTTTGTCCATATAAATTATTGATTCCGGGGGCTGAGTCAAGTGGAAGTTTTTAGCTATTTATTTCTTTAGATTGTTTTGATTTTAATATGAAAATGGTTATGTTTGATAGAATCTCTGTAAAAGGTGGCTTCTTCATGCAAATTTCAATCTTTGCTTAGCATAAATATGCCATTACACGTTAGACTGTCAATCTTTGCCATGTTGCTGATTCTTACCAGACCCAAAAATTATGTGATTCATCATTCATGGTCCGAGAAATGTCGATTATGTTGATACAAATTTCCAGAATGTTTTTGCTTGTATCATTTACCTTGTGTACTTAGGAAATTCTGTACTTTTTTACTATTTCTAGTTGCCGATGTCCTCTTATTTCGTCGGTTAATTGAATTGTTAGTGTTGAACTATGGACACGCAGTCGATTTATTTGTTTTTCGTTTTTGTTTATGTTACCAGAAACAAGGTCAATATAGTGACGGCAGGGGCTGTCTCTCCTCTTGTTGAGCTTCTCAAATTGCAGAGTAGTGGTTTAAGAGAATTAGCAACGGCTGCAATATTAACACTCTCAGCTGCTGCACCTAACAAGCCCGCGATTGCATCATCTGGCGCTGCACCCCTTTTGGTTCAAATCCTTGGCTCGGGAAGTGTTCAAGGAAAAGTAGACGCCTTCACTGCCTTGCACAACCTATCAACCTGCAAAGAGAATTCCATTCTGATTCTCGATGCTAAAGCAGTTTCCACGCTGATCAACCTCCTCAAAGAATGCAAGAAATATTCGAAATTTGCTGAAAAAGCAACCGCCCTACTTGAAATCCTCTCTAAATCCGAAGAAGGGCAGGTTGCAATGACTGATTCAGATGGTGGGATATTAACCTTGGTTGAGACTGTGGAAGATGGCTCTCAAGTAAGCATGCAACATGCCGTTGGTGCTTTGCTTTCATTGTGCCAAAGTTGCCGAGAAAAATACAGAGAACTCATTCTTAACGAAGGTGCGATCCCTTGGCTTCTACGGCTGACTGTAGAGGGTGCCAGCATAGCTCAAGATAGAGCTCGTACTCTCTTGGATTTGCTTCGAGACACACCTAAAGCAAATAAATTGGCCTCCTCGGTTCTAGAGAAAACCGTGTATGATATCTCCGCCCGTTTAGATGGAGCCGGTAAAGCTGCTGAAACTGCCTAGAGATTACTGGAAGACATGGTTCAAAGGGTAAAAGAAGATAACATGTTCACTTGCTGCATGATACTGAACTAGATATATTACAGCCAAATAGACTTTGACAATGTCCGTGCAAATAAAGGGATGAGAGACGATGAACACACATGTTAATAATCAAATAGTGCCAATCACAGTGGATAAACGGTTGAATGTTGAATATAGGTGTACTGTATTATTTATGCGAACTCATGCTAAAACGCGGAATGAAAGAACGCAATGAACATGGTGCACCATCAAAAGAATTCCAATTTTCAGGGAACTGCTCAAGATTGCAAGTCTTGTCCTTTTACCTGAATGAAGTAATTACACGTGTTGGTCGACCCTCAGGACTGGATAATCTTGGCCAAGATTTTGGATTTTCAAGGTTTGCCCTCTGTTCATCATAGCGATGCAAAAAGAGGTATAAAGGGATATTTTCTCGACATTCTCATCAGAGGAAACAACATACCTTTAACGTTTGATTGAATAGTCATTTTGATTCTTATTTTTTTTAAAGTATTTTAATTGCCAAAATTTCAGTCTTGGGCTAAATGTCCCTCCATGGAAGGAAGCCGTGTTAGTCAATCAATGGTTAACGCTCTAAAATAGGGATCTTTTTGCCCTAAAATGAAACATTGAGGGCCAAAATGCTTCAAAAACAAAGAATATGAACTAAAATGACTATTTTGTTAAACATTAGGGTTTTTTTACCCTAAAATAAAATGTTGAGAGACAAAATGCTCAAAAAAAAAAAAAAAAAAAGACCAAAATGACTATTTAGTTAGGACTATTTTGAGTTTATGCCTAATCAAAATTAGAACAAAAACCTCATCCAACTCTTACCCGTTCAGTTGAAAAGTGAACTGTGCTACTTACAAGTAATCGACAAATCTCTTGTTCAACGTTTGAAAAGAAGGTCTCCAACGCTTCAACCCTCCCTGTGCCATGACAACAAGTGCATGGTTCACCAATCATAAATGTCAAGCTTGGCCGAACCTGTTCAAAGAACATATCATTGAACAGGTTCTGCCATGACAACAACTGTTTATTTCTTTTAACTCATAAATGATATATTGTCATTTGAAAATAACTTTTTAAGTTGGAAACTCGGACCAGGTATATTTATACATGATCAGTTGGAACCCTGGGAAAGTAAAGAACAAGTGATCGCAAAGAAGATTAATTACGCACAGAATACAAACACTTCTTAAAACGATCACCTGCCTTCCTCCTATTACCCACCTCTTCCCTCTTACTGAAGATGAAGCTTCTTAATTTGATTGTTAAGTAGCATTATTGACTTTATATCAAGGGAAATAATTATTGGTATACATGACTTCAATTCTTTTACATTTTAATAAATATTAAGCAGCATGACCGTGTTTATATTTTTTTCAGAAATTCGGGTTAATATTCCATCAAATAATGATCACACTGAGCCAATGATAATTATAATTAAATAAAAAAATCCACTTGGTTTTGTGTTATAAAAACAAGGGCAAGTATAAATGTCCCCGACTATAAGGTATGGCCTTATTAAGTCACTTGACTATGAAAATTTACAGAATCCTCCAACTATGGAGTGTTGCTTTGCTGAGTCATCGGATGTTAAAAGTCACTAATGATCATTCGGATATTCATTATGTTCGATACTCGTTCTTTTCCGTTAAAAATAGACGGTATTTTTGAGCTGAACGTTAACATGTTGACTGTGATATGATAAAATATGATCCTAAAATCTCAAATGACTATCATATCTCAGTCATTGTGATAACGTCTAGCTTAAACAACTGTCAATTTTTTAATGGAAAAGTACGGGTTTGGAACATAAAGAATAGTCAAGTGATCATTTTGTAACTTTTAATAGTCGAGGGACTCAATAAGCAATACTCTATAGTTGGAGGACCATTTTATAAATTTTAATAGTCAATGACTTAAAAAATTCCTTATATGGGGGGACCATTTGTGGACTTTACCCTAAAATTATTTAAATGGTTTATATTTTAAAAAAAACTTATAAAATTTAACTAAATCTTTTTATTTTGGGCAAACTACGTATTTAATCACCAATTTATTTTCATTGTTTTGTTTTGGGCACTCAACTATTTTTTTCTTAATCATGTTTAATATTACGTTTGATCACTCCGTCATTAAAAAATTAACAAAATTTTTAATTTGGTAATTTTTCAATGATGATGTGGTATTACTTGATGGTGTGACACGTCAACATCACCATTAATTTTTTAACCTTGTATGACAAATCAAAATCAAAACATAATATTAGATATGACTTAAGAAAAATAGTGGGATGACTAAAATGAAATCACAAGAACATATGGGTGACTAAATACTTGGTTTTCGCTTTTATTTTTCATATAGTTCAAAAGATGGAAGGAATCTTGTAACACACAAGGAGAATGAGCAGGCCCAGAAAATCGTACTAAGAATGAAGACCTCCAACAAAGTTAAAGGGCCCAAACAAAAAATTTAAAAGAAAATATATATATATATATATAGGGAAAAAAAGACACTAGTGAGTGTGTTTTGCTTCTCTGCATAATTATGGTTTTAAAGGGGTTTGAGAATCTTCTCTTCGTTTCCAATCCTTCTGTCTTGGGTATTTTTCTATTGAAAGGAAGCTGGTGATGACAATGGAGGATGGCAGTGTTGCAGCTGGAAAAAGGAAAATAAATATGGTAAACGAAAGGTAACAAAACCAAGAATAAGAAGCTTAAGATGTTGGAGGATAAAGGAAAAAGTTTAGAGTAAGTAAAAAAAATGAGAAATCTGTTCCAAAAACGAGCCCGTGACTACAATTCCGACGACGACGAAGAGGAGGAGCGGAAGGAAAAGGAAAACGCGGAGGCGGCGGCAACTCGGAGGGGCGGCGGCGGAGATAATTCTTCTGAAGGAAGTGATAGTTCAGGGAAGGAGAAGAAGAAGAAGGTGAAATTCAAGCTGGGTTATTAAATTTACAGAAGGTGTTAGACATTCAAGATTGCATTAAGAACATTATAAAGAGGAATGTAGCTAATGATCCATTGGTAAAGCTAGTTTCTAAACTCGGGTCTATATCTGTTCAGAAGGAAAATTGTGTTTCTTTTTCAATGATTTTCCCCATTGTCATAGGGTCCCGTGTTATCTGGGCACAAGCAACTTATCGCAAGAAGTTAGCTGAAGAGGAAGCTGAAAGGAAAGTTAAGGGAGAAGCTAAGAAGAAAAACATTTGGTATTTGCCTTAAATTTGCAAAATATATTACTATGATGTTGCTTTGGCTATGCTTTTACTTATGCTATGTGCCATTAATGTTACAGGTGCGGAGAGGGACATGTAAAGCCTGCAAATTACTTGGATTCACATGAAAAGTTTCTCATCGGTATTGCCACGAAAGGAGGTAATGTATTTTTAGACCATATCGTTTAATGTTATATATAACTTAATTCATTGCTTATTTTTCTCATGCTAATTATGTTGCGTTGTTTATGTGTTGCTGGATATTCAGTGGTGAGTTATTCAATGCTGTAAGTTGTTTTCTCTTTGTCGAAGTCTCTTATTCATCTTTTAGATTGTTGGTTATTTCTATCATGTCTCTATGTAATCTTTGTTTTTTTCACATGTATCATGTAGGTGAACAAAGCCAAAAGGTTCAGAAAGGATTGGACCCTTCAAGGTCTAAAGATGCAAAGGTATGCATTATTTAGTATCCTCCTGACTACCAAGTAAATCTTACTTCAAATGTGATGCCCTGTTTTCAGCATTTGATATTTTGGATAACATGAAATGCTTGTTTTTGGCTTATTTCGAGGCTTTCACTTCTTTCACAGCTATGTCTAATATCTTTATGACGAGATTGGTCAAAAAGACTTGGTATACTATTATCAATTTATCACCAATTAAAATCTCATACATTTTTGCTCAGTTATTCACAATAGCCTTTTTTATGTATGCATGTGCATGCACAAAAGCCTTTTGTATATTGTCACTTTCATCTTTTGAGATGTAAGTACTTTATTCTTTCAAAAGCTGTAGAAATTGCGGTCAAAAGCTTTGATGGTTAAAGTATAAATAGTTCTAGAAGTTCATGGAAATAAACTGGGTCTTTCTCCTATGCACCAAGTTCTGATCAAATGGTTCTTAGGATTCGGTTCTTTAAGAAACGATATTTTGTGTTTTACATTCTATAATGTCGTACAAATAAAAAGACAAATGGATTTATCATAGGATATCTATGCCTTTAAAACCCTAGGTTTAGAGGCTGAATATGATGTAGATTCTTCACATGTGAATGTTAATTTTCATGGTACTTAACATATTCAACTTTTAAAAGATTATTGGAAAACTTTGTTTGCATCTGTGTAATCCTTAAAGGCGTTCTATTTTCCTAGTTCCAGTTTTCTGACTTTGTTGTTTACGAATCCTGCTAGTGATAAGGAAGCGGAGGAAAGAAGCCTTCTTTTCAGAGCTTGGAAAGACATCATTGCCTGCACAAAACACTTCCAGCAAGGTCGGATATTTTCTGAACTATTTTTCTGGTTCCTTGCAGTGCCATATCACACCATAATATCCTCCTTTGTTTTTCCTTGCCGCGTTTGGGTGTTGTTATGGTTGACTTTATGTCTATGATCTTGTGCATGTTAAGCTACAAAAAAAGTTATGTGATTTGCTCATAATTATCTGGGAACCTCACATTGAATCAGTTTTGCTGATGCATGTGCCTGGATGGTCCTGCACCTTAGCACCAGACAACAAAAGAGCCTCTGGTCCTTTTGGGCAAGGCCCATTTGATCAGGTGTACACTTGGGCTGTGTACAGGACTACAGGTGCTATTTTGTAAGTTGATAGGCCTAAAAAATGCCTGCCTGATTGAAGTTCTCTTAAAATTTCTTTTATTTTTCACTTTTTTTATTAGGTATACCTTTATTAGCAAGAAAGGAATAGTATTCAATTCTCTACTTCTTAATATTTGAATATTCAACACAGAGGGCCATAAGTAAATCATAAAAAAATGTTGCATGTTGTATTGTGCTTTTTACTTCAGTTAAGCTTAACATGTTTTTTGCGCGGTTTGCTTGAGCCATTATAAGGGTTCAAACGCCTAAAGCGCACCTCGTGCCCTTGACAACACTGCACTGAATGCCTTTTTTTTAGTTGATATTTGGATTCTTTGTAAATTTTACTGTAATCGCTTATGAAATTATATGACGTGCAGGGTAATACATCATCTGATCCTAGGAATGATGGACCTGCTTGGGCCCCATTGCGTGATAATTACATGCTTAAATCCTAAGTTGAAGGACTGGGATAAAATGGCGGTGAATGTTAATGCTTTTGATATTACGCGTCATGTCCCTCTCTTTCTCTAGCGGACACCGACGCTCATTCCTTTTAACTGGAGGCAGAGACCAGATGCATTTACCTCTTT
Source organism: Hibiscus syriacus (assembly GCF_006381635.1). NCBI lineage: Eukaryota > Viridiplantae > Streptophyta > Magnoliopsida > Malvales > Malvaceae > Hibiscus > Hibiscus syriacus. The sequence goes on along the minus strand of NW_024063138.1, from coordinate 3,655,913 downwards.
GTTTTGGGTAACAAGTTTGTTCTGCTAACGTTTTCACAGGACTCGGCGATAGTTGATGATGTCGGAAGGATGTCTGAAGATAGTGGTTCAGATGATGATTGAAGTCCTTTGTTCTTCCCGGTCATGTTATAACCGCAAAACCTGAGAAGATAGCGGTTCAGACCGGAAGGAAAATGTTGGCTTATGAATTTATCGGTTCTTTTCTTTAGCTAATGACGATGTGTTCATTCGGGAAGCTGTTGTAATCGAACCAGAATTCCAATATTTATTTTGTTTTAGTTAACATATAAACGTGAAATCATGATACATGGTCATGTCTGCATATAATCACCGCTCTTGACAGGAATATCTCTCGTAATATCAACACGGATAACGGTGTCGACTATTTTTCAAGGAAAGCTTGAGAATATATGTTTTTACCCATTAAAGCCCTTAGTCTATGTGGCATTCTTAGGGTTCTGTGGAGAATGTGATGAACAAATGACATGACAATATAAGTTAAATTTTATTTATTTATAGATTTGTACTATGTATATCCCTAACTAAATACTAAAATGTATGTGACTAAGACTCTTAATCTACCAAATTTCAAAAGAAATCATTTCCAGTTCATTTGTGTTGGTTGAAAAATTGATCGTATTTATAATAAAGGTAAAGTATCAAATAGTCCCCTAGTTTATACAGTGTTGTTTTGTTGAGTTCGTTGATTACTAAAAGTTGCAAAATGATTCTAAAAGTTGCAAAATGATTTCTCGATTATAGGGCGATGTTTTATTGAGTCTCTAGACTATTAAAAGTTATAAAATGATCATTGACTATTCATATGTTCCAACTTGTCATATTTCGTTAAAAAATTGATGACAATATGAGCTGAATATTAATCTGTTGAATGAGATATGATAGTCATTTGAGATTTGTGATCATTATCATACCACAGTCAGCAGGTTAACGTCCAACTCAAAACTACTAATTTTTTAATAGAAAATGACGAGTTTGGAACATATGAATAGTCGAGTGATATTTTGTAATTTAACAGTCGATGAGCTTAACAAAACAATGTTCTATTGTTAAAGGATCATTTTTGCAACTTTAATAATCAGGAACCTAACATAGTATGTTCTATAGCGAGGGATCATTTATAAATTATCCTATATTAGACGTAGCATTAGTGTTTTAGTAAGAGAGTTGAATAGAATTTGGGTAAACTATGCCAATAGTCTCATTTGTTTCTGGTTTGATCGACTCTAGTCATTAGTTTTTAATTCAGTGCATTGATCTCTTATGTTATCGGTCCGCCAGTTCAAATTTCTCAACTGTTGATTTTCGTTAGCCTATTAACAGAATTCGAAGTTGGCAATTTAAAAAAAATCCACATAAGTCACCTTTATATATCGTGGAAATAAAAAGGAAATAAAAAAATATTAAAAAAATAAAAATCCAAAATTATTAAAATGATACACAAATCCACCCGCTTTCTCCATTTCGAAACCAAAAAACGAAGGAACCTGAGAAATCAAGAAATCAAAACCATCTTAGAAAGGTATTTGTTTAGTTATTAGGCAATATTTTCGAAATCAAAGAAAAGGGGAGGGGTTAGTCTGTTACTTTGTTGTAGAGTCCTCGTCGGAGTTGTGGCCGTCGGACGATGAGGAGTCAGGGGTCCTTTGGCCGTTATCAGTATTATTTTTTACTAACATAAAATTTTGTGTATATATTTTTATGTAAATAGAAGCGTTTATTTTTTTAAAAAAAGAGAAAATATTAACATTATTCTGAATGTTTATAACTATAACGTAAACTAAAATATAATTAAGATATATTCTGATTGTCATATATGCAAAAAATTATTCATTTCTGATCATATAATGATTATAAAAAGAAAATGTTAAACACATCAAAAAATTTGAACAAAAATAGATATGAATTGATCTGACTGCATCAATAAATAAATCACAATATGGGATCAGGCTATTGAAAGACAATTGACAATTACAAGTCAGAGTCGGACGTCGTGAGAAAACTAGCTTTGAACGCAACTGCGTATCCAAATCCAATGAGATTCTAAAACAATGAAGATCATCATGATAACAAATAAATACTATCTTGACTAGTCGATGTGATGTCAAATATAACTGTTAGGATTTTCGGAAGCTCGAAACGATAACCGGAACGATTTGCAAAGAGGGGTCGGAACAGTTTTGTGTTTAGGGAGTAAGGAGATTGAAAGATAGAGAATTGCACAACGATTTATAGTGGTTCGACTTTCTCAATCAAAGTCTACGTCCACTACCTTAGCTCCTCACCAAGGATTTTCCAACAAATTCATAATTTGTTCTTTCTTTTGAGGACAAAGAGATAACCTACAACTCCCTAGTTTTTCCGGGCTAAACTAGAACCTTCCTAGCTTTTACCGGGCTAAGCTAGAACATTTCCCCTTTACAAAAGGATAAAAGATGTAAACAATAAAACCTCTCTAAGGTAGGTGTTTACAAGAATTAAGCTCACAAGAATAAAATATTTATAAGAGAAAGATGAAATAAGAATGAAAAACTCTGTGTTTGATTACTTGGATAGTTGTTCTCTTTCTTCTTCAAGTGTCCTTAGCTTGTATTTATAGCTTGGAATGTGTTTGAAGTCATATCTAGCCGTTGGGGATGTTTTGGAGCCGTTTGAGAATGATTTTTCTGCAAAAATAGGCTGCCCAGAATGGGGGGAATCGGTACCCCTTCATAGGAATCGATACCCCTTCATAATATTCAATATTATGACCGTTGGGCTGATGAACAGTGAGGGAATCGGTACCCCCTTGGGGGGAATCGGTTTCCCTTTTACATACTGAAATTTTTGAGCCTCGGGTTACTGTTCATAAAAACATTTTTGTGCTCAATTTTAAATTAAAAGAACTTTGAATTATTTTTGTAAATTTTGAATAAATTCAATTAAGTCCAAATACATTTTGTAAATTCAATTCAAGTCCAAAAACCATTTTGCCTTAAATTGTTATATCGAAACATAGTTCAACAATAACTACAAGAAAACTAAATGAAAAAAACAATCAAACAATCGATAAAGACATTGAATGTGTCAAAAATCCTGAAAAAAACATATCATAAAAGTAGAGTTATTAAAAAATAAAGAAAACAAATGAAAAACGTATATATCAAAAAAGAAAAAAAATGAAAAAAAAGAAATATGCAATTGACGATCAACACCAGTATTAATATTATCATCTGTCAAATAAAGAAGAAAAAAGAACCAGCGATGATAGAAAATTTGTAGGGCTACTTTATCTTGTACATTGATTTATTATTGGTAGTATAATATATGTTACGATAATTGTAGATGATTTATTTCTTTTAATTTTGACGAAAAATCATAATTAATAATTTTAGAACGAGTGATAAGTTGAAGATAATAAACAATGTGAAAAGATAGAAAAAAAAATAGGTTTCGATCTTATATTAGTTTTTGCATGTAAGTGTCAGATCTAGAATTTTTATTGCTATTTATAAGTTGGTAAATGAATAACATAACTATTATATAATAAAATTCGTTAATGATGACACTGATAGTGATAAATCAAAAGATTATATCCATTCGGAAGATATAAAATTTTATAAAAAATTGAGAGATCTAAAATCTTCAATATTTGGATGACTTTACCCAAAAACACTAACGAGCTAAGGAGGTCAACATTTATTAAATTTGATTTATTTTTGTTGTTTATCCCATGTATAATTAATTAGGCTTAATGTCCAAATAAGTACCCAAACTATGATTTTGTGCTAAATAAGTGCCTACAGTTTTTTTCCCATCCGGGTACCTAATGTTACAAATTTTACCCTTTTAGGTAAACTCTTTACGTGCCCCAGCTGGTTGATGAAGATCGCCACACTAAAGCTTTTAATCAATCTTGACGGATGAGAAGAGATAATGGACAAATAAAATGACATCATGAAGCCAATGGTGCCCGTGACAACATGATTGCAATTACCATGATCATCGGTACCGAGATAAAGGATAGCCGACACAGGACCACTCAAACTCTGTAGGTCAAAGACCAGGTAATTGATGGAGTAGAGGAACACATAGAGTGCTACTGAACCCGATGCAAAGAAAGCCTTCCACCACCATCGCCAGTCCTCAACACAAAGATGCATGTAGGTAAGGACCACTGACACTTCGGCACAAACGATGGTCAGCAGTAGAAGAACTATAAGTAAGAAGCCAAACACGTAATAAACCTGCCAAGCCAAATGCTAGAAAGAATGAAGAAGAGTTCAATGAAAAGGGTTCCGAATGGAAGGGTCCCAGCACCAAGAACAAGAAGCCATGATAGATATTTGCGTGCAGGAATCTCCCGAGGAATCTGGTTGGTTCGCACGGGATATTGAATAGCTTCAGCCTTGTCCTATGAATCCTCCAATGAGAGTGAGAGGCACAGAAATGCAGAACCAGAGAGATAAGAGTACAAAATATAGGGAAATGGGGATTGCACCCGTACTGTTGCTGCCCCAGAGAATAAAATTCAATATCAAAAGGATAACAAAGACGATTCCAGGAAAAAAGCACGCGACCGACCATGAAACAGACTTCCACCCTTCTGAAGTTCCCTTGATAGTTCTCCAGAGACGTACAGCAACATACCCAGCCACGATACCCAAGAAAAGATAAAGAATAATCATTCCTGTCAGTAGCATTCCTCGTGAAGCAGGCGACATGAAACCGAAGGCAGCAAAAACGATAGTGACAGCTGCCATTCCCATAATCTGAACTCCATCTCCAATCATCACACAAAGAAGCTTCGGACAATCTGGCTCTCTGAAGACATCACCTACAACAAGCTTCCATCCAGAAAGCTCCTCATTCATCTGTGCTTGAGCTTCTTTGTCGAGTTCCTCGTACCTAGTCAAATCCCTCCTCACGGTCCTCAAGAAAATGACAAACACAATACCAGCAAGGAAAGTGATTACCATCAGAGAGTTTAGAATTGAGAACCAGTGCACACGTGCACCTTCCATCTTCAAATAAGCATCCCACCGAGATGGCCATCTAATATCACTTTTAACGAATTCAATCTCATAAGTAAAAGAGATCCTCTCATGTTCCCTTATTATCTGTGAATTGTCTATCCCCGAGGGGCAGTTCACAGGGGAGACTTTGTCATACATGTGAAGTTAGTCATGGCTTCAGGATCATATTTAACACTGTTGAGAACCAGTGCACACGTGCACCTTCCATCTTCAAATAAGCATCCCACCGAGATGGCCATCTATACTTTTAAACGAATTCAATCTCATAAGTAAAGAGATCCCTCATGTTCCCTTATCTGTGAATTGTCTATCCCCGAGGGGCATTCACAGGGGAGACTTTGTCATACATGTGAAGTTTAGTCATGGCTTCAGGATCATATTTAACACTGCAAGGAACCACCTCAAACCGACAATCTCAAAACCAGAGGCTTTCTTCTTATCAGCTTTAGAAATCACACCCATCCCCTTCTTCCCCAGTTCCAATTATCTCCACCCCACTTCCTTCATATTCGTGAACCAAAACCTTGAATTTGAGATGATTGATAATGTAATCATCATCACTATTTAGTTGAGAATAGCCAACTGGGAATCCAGTCTGATGGTCCATTTTTTGTGCCAATCCTCATCACCGGTAAATTGTCTAGAATCATATTCACTTGATATAAATCTCGAGTCCTCTGTTTCAAAAGCTTAACCTCATGCTCATTCAAAGGGCTAGTGTGCAAAGGTAGAGGGACTCGTTCACATTCATTTGAAAGCGATATGGGGTTATCAATGATCTCCCATCAGAAAGTTCACCAAGATTCTCGCACTTTTCTTTATTCCACCAAGAGGTTTGCAGTAAGGGAGACTGTAATAACTAAAAGGAAGCTCGGTTTCAATGGAAGTCAAGGAATTAACTTTGGCAAATATAGTATCCTTAGTCGAATAAGTGCATGTAACTTCCCGGAAGGTAAAACCCATCACAAAAATGAGCAAGGGAAGCAGTAACATAAAAACCCAGCAAACTCCAGGCATCTCTCTTTCTAAGAAAGGCATGATAATAGCAGATCTAGCAGAACACGGCACTAATCTAAGCTAACTGCAACCTGAAGCAACCAATATAGAAATAAGTATACACAAAAAGGGAAGAAAAAGCAACCAATTACCATGTACATTTATCCTAACTCATTAATTAAAATAATTATAAAAAAAACCAGATGTCAGCGGATAAAATAATCTCACTGAATCAAATTTAAAGCAGTAGATCCATATGACAAAAGACCAAACAAAAAAATGAAAACATTGAAAGATGGGATTTTCAACAAAAACTACTCAAAGAATATTCATATAAATAGATCAGACTACTGACAAATTAGAAATGAAAAACCATATACAAACAGAAACCCATTAGAGTAAAAGACTCATAAAGAAGAAAAGATTGGAGGAAGAACCTGAGACAGATCTGGGAATTGGAGTTCGATGCGAACTGAAAGATGATATAGGATTCTGCTGCACCACAGGGAACGCGTGAGAACGAAGCAGAGCCCTAGGCTTTTGCTTTTCTTCGTTTGCTAGTGGTTTAAACAACCGGGAAATCTTGCGAGTATCTTGAAGAAGATTAAATCGGAGATTAGAGTCATTATATAGATGGATGAGAAATGAAAAAAGAAAAAGAAAAGAAAGAGGTCAATTCAATTATCAATCCATTTAGATCAATTAATAATTAAATATAGGTTAATTAATTCAAATACCATTTATCTTTAAGTTCAAATTCGTTTATACGTTTTAATTTTGTTAATTTTAATATTAATGTTTAATTTTAAATGTAATTATGTCACTCCGCCATTAATAGCCATTAATAATCTAACGACGCAATTTTTTTAGAAAATTTAATAAAATTCAATAAAATTATGCAATTGTGGGATTTGATCTCAAAACATTTTTAATTCGCTAAGGCTTAACCACTATGCAAACTTAATTTTTTTTTGGTATAATTTTACAAAATAATATACATGATGTCACACATTTCAAATATTATTTTCTAAAAAACCCATAATGTTATTTAAATTCTCAAAAAGCCTAAATTTCAAAAATTTAAAAAAAAACATCTAAATTCATAAAAAAATTCCAAAAAACAATATATTATTGAAAAAAAATATTATTATTTTTTAATGTTAAAAATATTTTATAAACAAATTTAAATAGAACTCTATATTATTAAATAATAAAATTTGACTAAATCGATCTAGATTTATAAATTTTGTCCAGAGCTAGACTCGTACATATAAATTTATCAATTTTTTTTACATATTTAATTAAAAATAAATTTGAACGTTTGTTAACATCCACCATTCTCTTCCTATATCAAAACCTACTTCACCCAATAATAATAATTTAGGGTATAAGGTGCCTTTAAATTTCTAAAGAAAATGTTTTTTTTTTCAAATTGAGTATTTAAATTAACAATTTTCATTAGTTGAGTTATTTAACCAAATTTTTTTTTATCATAAATCGTAATTATATTGATGCATTTTTTTAGGATTTTAGGAGTTTTTTTTTTAATTTTTTGAAATTTAGGGTTTTTGGAATTTAAATAATTTTATGGAGTTTTTAGAAAATAATATTTGAAATACGTGACTCATGTCATGCATATTATGTTTGTAAGATTATACCAAAAATGAGTTTAAATCTCCATAAATGCACAATTTGACTAAATTTTTTTCAACACAAAACTACGTCATTTGGGTTTGTTAGCTCCAAATACAGTCATGCCAAAATGACGTTTTGGTGAGATAACCACGTCAGCAACATTACAGTGTACGGTTGTCATGTCATCATCTCGTTAAATCATTAATGACAGAATGACATAATGACACTTAAAAGTAAACATTAGTATTAAAATCAATAAAATTAAAATGTTAGTGGTATAAACGAGTCCGAACTTAAAGAGAAGTTATATTTGAAGTAGTTAACCCTTAATATATTATAATTAATTATGTACACAAGACCAAAGTGTTCTATAATAATAATAAATGTTAAATGAAAAGGTCTGTAGCTGAGGTTAATACTTATTTATATTGCTATTCAATTAGCGTAGGTTAAGGGCCGGTAAACTGTCACATAATCTTTCCCTTTCACTGCGGAAAATATTTTTATATAATTTAAAAAAATAACTATAGTTGTAGGAAATATATATAGGTAATTCCAATATATACATATAAAATAGTTTCAATGGAGTGGGTAAAGTTTACCGATAAATAAATAATTCAAAATAATTTATTAAGGTATTAGTGGTAAAAGAAAATATTTCAGCTAAATAAATAATTCAAAATAATTTACTAGGGGTGTTAGTGGTAAAAGAAAAGGCTTAAGTAAAAAATAAGTGTCTAAAATATACATGTTTTTATGAATATGTGCATAAAATATTTTTTGGTCCACTCAGGTGCCTAACGTTATCATTTTAGGTGTTCGGGTCGTAATGACTGTTAAATAAAAATCGTTATTCATTCATTTGCTCATGATTTGAATTTGGTTTAAGTATAAAAAAGTGCAAAAACTGTACCCTTTTTATGAATAGGTATCTATAGTAATTTTCGGCCCATACAGATGCCTAAATTATAAACGTTACCACTTTAGATGTCTGACATTACAAACGTTACCACTTTAGATGTCTTGTGTTAACAGTCGTTCTTGGCCATGAAAATTAAAATAACGAAAAGAGAGGGAGAGGGCGAGGGCGAGGGAGGGAATCACACATTTTTTTAATAATATTTTTAGTTTAAAAAAAATAAATATTTTAAAATTTTATGTTTGTGACACGTGTCACTTAACGGGTTTTTAACGACCATTAACACTGAGGCACCTAAAGTGGTAACATTTGTAACGTCATGCACTTAAAGTGGTAACGTTTATAACTTAGGCACGTGGATGGGCCGAAAAATACTATAGGAACCTATTCGGAAAAAAGATATAGTTTAGGCACTTATTTTATACTTAAGACATTCAAATCATGGCCACGAGTCAACAAATGAATGGATAACAGTTTTCATTTAACGACCGTTATTGCATGGACACCTAAATTGATAACGTTGATAACGTAAAGCACCTGGATGGGCCAAAAATTACTTTAGGCACCTATTCGAAAAAAAAACAATATAGTTTGAGCAATTATTTTATACTTAAGCCAAAAGAAAATGTTGTTCCTTTAGAAATTTGGGGTAAAATACACACTTACCAACCGAATTTTACTCTCTCTTATTTCACTCAACGTACTTAAATTTTTTTTCAATTTGCTCACTGAACTTTAAACATTGAACTTTTTTGGTCACTTGATCGTTTACTCAATAACAGGGTGCTTACGTGGCTTATTTTAATAATAAAACATTACACACATGACTCACTGAACTTTATCCTCTCTCCTATTTCACTCACTATACTTTTATTTTTTTCAATTATAATTTAGCAATGTCATAATGCCGTTAGAAATTTAACGGTCGAGTGACCAAAAAAGTTCAATGTCTAAAATTTAGTGAACAAATTGAAAAAATTGAAAGTACGGTGAGTGAAATAGGAGAGAAGTAAAGTTCAGTGACTACTTGTGTAATTTACCCTAGAAATTTTAAATTCAAGTATATGCATATATATGTATGTATATTGTCAATTAATAAAGTTTGAATTTTTTTAAAGAAAACGAAAATATTTTATTACTAGAAAATATAAAAATATCTAAATTATTTAATAATTAAATTTTTTAAGAGAAGATACCGGCAGTCCCCTTCATATAACTACATGTATGTATATTTCATTCAGCAACAGAGATGAAAACGTAACTCAAGACGTTAGAGGCATTATCAAAAGTTTATTTCAGTTCTTTCTGGTAAATAACAGAATAAATTTAACAAATTTTATAATGGGATCAAGAAATAGATTTGGAGATGGAACAAAGCAGATCACTTTCATCTAATGGAACAAAGCAGATCACTTTCATCTAATGGAACTTGAGGTTGGTCAAGACATTGTTGTTGAAAGGGTCAGCCAAGTGATCCAACAAGTTCTGGTACGGCTCTACACCCGTCACCAGCCCCTGTATGAAGTAGCCCAGTATTGCCATCATAGCTAATCTCCGTTCTTCACCTCTTCAGCTTCAAATCCTTCAATGACTTGTCGTCTTTCCCGAAACCGAGCGGGTTAAACAGCAGTCCTCCGGGGTACGCTGGCTCACCGGATCCCCCTAGGTACTTCTTGAACCCCAAGAAGTATTGTTTCCCCATGGAACCTGAGTTGGACCAGTCTTGGAACCTGTTCGAATACCATGAGCGCCAACTCGAACACGAACAAAGTGTAAGGGTCGGCCCAGTTGTATGTTCTGGCCGGTGGGATCACGCCGGTTTTGAACCAAGGGAGAGCTGTTTCTGCAGGGATGAGACCGGCTTTCCCTAGATTTCAGGGGCAATAGCACCAACTGCACCCAACATAGCGTAACGCCCGTTGATGATCTCACCATAGGCTAGCCATTTAGGCTCGATGAACCCTCCTGTACCTTCAGGGTCCGATAGCCCCAACGGATCAAACCCATAATCACCCGGAAGGCTGTTTAATTCAAAAAATCAAATCACTCATAATTCACATCAAGATATAATGAATTTCTTGCACCATTGTCTTTAATTCCTTTTACCTGCCATCCAAGTATGTAAGGCTCTGCTTAGATGCAAACCACAAGGGTCTATCAGCTCCTTGTTGAAGAAAAAAAACCCACATCAACAAGGTCATCAAAACCTATCCCACGGGTCCACAACCAAGACATACACAATCATCATACAACTCATTGAACGGTCTGTGGTAGAAGGAACATTATTCTCCTAGACTGTGTATCCGTTATCAATGAACAAGAAAGATTCAGAATAGGTATTATCTTTAAATTATTCCAGACTATTAAAAAATAGGGAGAGAGATTGTGGTTAAAGAATGAGACCTTAACGGGGGAGTGGAAGCTGCATTGACAATGAAAGACCCTTTCCTTGAAGACCCAAATTGTGGTTTAGCTCCGAGAATGCCTTGCAGTCTCCACTCTCCACTGAGTAAGCGAGGGACGATGATACAAGCGCATGTGCCCATCTTTAAAAAAACCTTTTCCTTGGGCAGCCTTCAAATGAAAAACAAGGGAAATAAATGTCACGGGGATATGAAATCCTGTTGGGTTGTGTTGGATAAGAGATGATGTGGCCTGTGGGTGTTGGTGACAAATGAATCTCCAATTCACTTGCTCTCTCCATTGCTCTTTCCCTCTCGGTCAGGTCTCAAGCCAAAAAATAATAATTAAACTGCATTTTCCACGATGACATAATCAAGTGATTCCGCTCATTTAAAAAATCATTACTACCTTGTTAAGTTTTAAGTTTCAGCATCATATATATTTTTATTATTAAATGATTTTTTTTAAGCAAATATCTTATATCCATTTCAGATTTCTGAAAAAAAAATTTCATGAGAGAATTATTATTTTCGCTGATAAATTTGATTAAATGAACTTATTCTTGAATTTCTCTCTTTTAATTCATCCATTTCTCATTATTATTATTTTTATTTAAACAATTGGGTGTTCTATATGTGAGTTAAATAGTCGGTAAATCGTAGTTTAACCTCATCAAATAATGTCGAGTAAATCAATCAAATAGTCACATTTTTACGTGGCTACGATAATAACTATTAATGGTTAAAGGATGGATTGTTATAAAATAATTATATTAGTGATCATTTTATAACTTTTAAAATTTTAATAATGATAAAACACTTATCTAAAATTTAATAACTAATATTTATTGATTTTTTTAACCAATTGATAATGCATACACATTGTAGATATAACTTCTAGAGTGAACAATATTTACTTACTATTAAACCATTTAACGAGTTATATTTCATGTTTTTAGACATTTGTTAAAAATAGGGTAAACTAACAAATGGCGTTTATCTTTGAGTAAGTTTTTTTTTTCTTATTGAAGTTTTAAAAGCAACAAATTGGTCACTAACGTTATCGATTTGTAATAAATCGGTCACTCAATATTAACGGGCAATTTTGTTTTTCCTATTAAAGTTTTAAAAGTAACAAATTAGTCGCTAACGTTATCGATTTGTAATAAATCGATCACTCAATATTAACGGGTGTTACTATGGTAACAAAATGGTGATGTGAACTTTTAGATAAGCTGATTTGGCTGTCCAACGGTCAAAATAACCAATCTAATCCCATTCAATATTGTTTCTTCTTCTTCTTCACCACTTCAATCCCCTGTCAAAACCCATGGCTCAATCTTCAATCCCCATTAATTCCAAACAAACTCATTTTGTATGGTAAGTCGTCATAATTTCACGAATAGAAAATGCTACTTAATTTATCCTGACGAAAATTAACGATCTCAACGTCGCTGCATATCCGACTCTCACTTAAAAGAGAGAATTTTTTCATCATGTAATCGCTACAATAGGCGATCTAAATTTCTTACACCCGAAAGATAGAGTAGACTTGATGGTATTGATCTTCTCTCTCGACTCAAGGCAACACTCTATGAGTGTTTTTTAAAGCAAACAATTGCTTTGGGATGTATTAAAAAGAATGAAATTACTCGCTATTTATATGTTAAATAGTGAAAGAAAAATCATCATTTCCAAAACCACAATTTAAGTCTATTTAAATAGAATTAAATAACATTTAAAATTATGCTACAATTGAGAATTAACGAACAATATGTTTTGCGACTATTGTAGCTTGGACTATATCGACTTGAAACTATTGCATTAATCCATGAATCGGTGTTCTCGGAGTTTCACGTACTGCCTTGCACTTGGTTTTTTTTCTTTACCAGTACAAATGAAACCTAATAAGCACGTTTTGCCATGTCGTTTATGAAGACTCTTGCTAACTTCTCTTACAGATGTGTCGCAACCGTCTTTCGGTTGGGCCCCGGAATTGGGCTTCGACTTGGATTAAATGGATTGGAGTCGCCACCGATCACTTTAAAAATATTTAGGTGGATCGGACACCATCTTACCTGATCTGCGTTGTACCAGAAACGTGTCGGTTCGGGAGTCGGTTACGGTCAAGGAAGGATTAGCACCCTTGAACCGCCCTTTCGGTACCAATTAATTTCGGTTGTCTTCATTACAGAAATTAGAAATTTAAATTAAAATTTAAAAACCCAATTCGAATCACTTACCTTTAATCGATCGAAAATCCCTAAAAAGTCAAAAAGTGTTAAATAAAGAAAAAATAGAAATAATCAAAGAATATAAAAAGGAATTAAAAACAAAAGAAAGAAAAAAAAATGTTAGAAGTAAGGAATGAAATAAGAAATAAACACATAAAATAAATAGTAATTAAAAAACAGAAAAAAAAAAGAAAAAAAAGGTTGGGGACCAAATAGTAATTAAACCTATCAAATAGTGACTAAAATAGAATAGGCATAAATTACAGGGCCAAATCTGGAAATCATCAAACATAATATATGAATTAGTGACTGAAATGAAAATAAAAAATGAAGGCTTAAATTGAAAAAAAAAAGAAAGCTGTATTAATGGCTACACGTCAGGATTATAAATAAGGAGGACCAAAAGGGAGATTATCCTTTATATTCAGAAACACGGATGGGTGAGGGCGAAAACGACGTAGTTTTAACGCACCCTAAAACGGCGCCGTTTCACTGAACCCATAACCCCCAAAATGCATCTAATTCTCCAAATTCCTCCCATTTTCCAGTTTACACTCTCTCTCTCAACAGATATCTCTCTCGTCCCTCTCTACATTCCTTCGCTCGGTGAGAAAGCCGGCCCCTGACCGGTAGCCACTCCGCCTTCCACCGCCGCCTCCGGCTACCACCGGCGGTGGCCGGAAAGTCTAAACAAGCCCAGAAGCCTTCCACCGCCGCCTCCGGCTACCACCGGCGGTGGCCGGAAAGTCTAAACAAGCCCAGAACACTCTCCTTGACACCCCGAGCGCCAATCCAAAGTCCAAATCCCACAATATCCCCAAAACGGCGTAGATCTAAAGTGTAAGCTTTGTTTTTTACCCTTTAAAACCGCGTCTCTTGAGTTCCGGCCACTCCTCGGTTATGGCTAGGCTCTTACGTACTCTCGATGAACAAAACCGAGTAACCCTCGATTTTCTGTTTTTTTCTAGTGATTGTTGCTTGGCTTTTGGTTTCTGTTGTTTTTTTTGTTTGTGGTTTTTGGTTGTCTGATTGTGTTTGGCTTGCTCCCGATGATACTTGGGTATTGTTCTCGTTGTGGGTATTTTGGCTTTAGGCTTGTGGTTCTGTGTAGACTGGTTTTGTGTCGATGGTTCTCGTATCTCTCGATGATGCTGTCTTTTTCCCCCCTTTGCATGGCCTAACCGGGGGCTTTTTATAGCCCCGGTGTTGGCCGTTCGGGTTCCGAGATGAGCGGGATCGTGGTGGGTTGTTGCCGAGTACCTCGGGATGGTTCAGTCCCAGATCTCGGCCGGACTCTTCTGGCCGTTTGCATGACTGACTGGGTTGGTTTCCCACACGGCGCAGTGCTGTGAGACATGTGGGAACCCTAAGGGTCTTGGGCTGTTCAGGCCCAACTACTTGACCTGTGCACTGGACTGGATTCTTGGACCTGTACAAACACCCAAAAACGATAAAAAAATAATAAAACAAAACAAATAATAAATATAAATAATAAATAAAAAAAGAATAAAATACTATATGATAAAAATGTTTTAAAACTTATATAAGATTTTTCAAGATATTTTCAAATCATATATTATAAATTTAAAAAAACGTTTTAAAACTATATGTTATAGTTTCAAAAACGTTTAAAACTATATTATTGATTCAAAATGTTTTTAACTATATATTATATAAACTTTAAAATTATTTTTACAACTATATCTTATATAAGTTTTCAAATGGTTTTAAAAATTATATAAATGTTTCATAACGTTTTCAAAAGTATATATTATATATTTTAAAACGTTTTCAAAACTATATATTATATAATTTTCAAAATATTTTAAATATATAATATACATATTTTCAAAAATGTTTTAACTATATTATATTGATTTTCAAAAACAATTTGCAAACTATATATATATATGTGTATATATGTATAAATTAAAAAATGTGGACGGAAATTAGTGTCTACAAGATGTTTGAACGATTGATTGTTATTTATCATGCCTTGCATTGCTGCTTCTTCCTAATAGTTGTACTTGAATCATTTCCTTTCGTTTTTAGATTTCTTTTGGGGGCTACTGAGACTTTTCTTTTAGTGTGGAGGCTTCTTACAATTTCTTTTTCATTTGGAACGTCTCCAAATTTTGGAATCCGTCTTCTTAGGATGTAGCTTTCTAAGTATTTAGAATAGAAGCTTGTCAAGATCAATGTCATCAAAGTTGTGGATGTATTGGGACGTGTACCGACATATTTATTTCCGCACTCTCTTTACTTGTAATTTCAGCTGAAACAAGGGCCATTTCAAAGGAGGGTGATGGATTTTTCTCTTTCTCTGGATGAAGATTTCTGGAGCTCTTTTATTGTTGGTGCGTACTAGACACAACTTTAAACTGGTAATTGGAGAATACGAAATGGTTTGTTTGGAATCGATGGGGGGTTTGAAGATTGAAGTATGGTTTTGAGGTACTTTTTTTCTGATTCAGGGATTGAATCGGTGAATATAAGACAATGTAAATGGGATTTGGCTTTTTATTTTGACAGTTCGACAGTCAATCAAATTATTTAACTTCATCAATAAACGTATTATCAAATATAGACCGAACAAACACAGTCGACACTATCAAAAAATCTTGCAATGATCGTTTAGTAATAATCTAATAAGTAATCATGAACAATTGAAGTAATGACGTACATAAACTAATCGTACCAACAACTTCAAACACCAACCATGGTGGACTTTCTCCCTTTGAAGATAATCACATTTATGGAAGCATGTTGAATTATAATCGAGAAGAAAACCAAGAAATAAACCTACAACGAAAATTTATAAATACTGATAGTCATAATACCCTTTACAAGAAAATAATCGAGAGAAATATTATTAAAAATCGATAAAATAACTAAATATTATAATATTGATCATTCCTTTTTTTCCTGGTGGGTTCTGTGTATAAGAATGATTTGAATTTTCATTCAGTTGGTAGACTGAGTTGTAATTAGACTTGCAGATTGGTTTGATTGGACTAACAATGTTTATGGGAATGATTCAGAGAAGAATCAAGGTGAAGTGAGAAACAATAATATGATCGGGGATGCTGGGAGCAGCGCTATCTTGTATGAAGACCACCGTCTTCCTGCTTTAATACCCTTTAGAAGGCTGTTCTAGAAGTGCTTCTCGGCTTTTAATCAATCGTAAGATGTCTTTTTTTTGCTTGTTTGAGTAGTATAACCTTTTTTAGATAGAATTTTAAAATTTTTAAGAATTCATGCATG
This sequence comes from Hibiscus syriacus, assembly GCF_006381635.1. Taxonomy (NCBI): domain Eukaryota; kingdom Viridiplantae; phylum Streptophyta; class Magnoliopsida; order Malvales; family Malvaceae; genus Hibiscus; species Hibiscus syriacus. The sequence continues at coordinate 3,639,430 of NW_024063138.1, read as the reverse complement.
CAATCATATGGCTGATACATTCATTGTTTATCTCTACAATGCAGGTTGGGCAGCTGCCTTACATCGCTATCATGATACATCTATTGATTTGTCTGGTGAGTGGAAGAATAGAAAACTTATGAAACTTCCCATTTTAATTTTGATTTGAATGGCTTGGTGATCCTGACTGTGGAGCAAATCTTGCAGCGGTTCATTATTTGCATGATAAGAAGGGTATAGTTTTAGTGATTAGATTAGGTATACCAGCTAATTGGAGATATAATTTTCCGTACTCCCACTGTCAATAATGGCTTCACATACTTTAGAATCACAAAGAACATGAGTTCCACTGCTTACCTTACTAAAGTTGGATTCCGTTTCACCCTGTATCTTACTCTTCCTTAACCTTTGTTGGTTTCTATTGCATTTCCACCATAGAGCTTGCTTGAAGAAGCAATTTCTTTACCACGTTGATGGCCTAGGGAATGCCATCTTCCCTATTAGATAAAGGTCTACTTGCACCATAAGGCAATTGCTTCCAGCTTGTAAGGCATAATGGCGAGCATCTTCTAAATTATAGACACAAACTACTCCATTTCATCTCTAATACTCTAATGCAAACCTGCAAGACAGTAAGCCATTAGCTATTCAATAGTCTCATTCGAACCAACTCTAATGGACAAAATTAAATTCAGTAGTGTAGCGATCGACTGACTTAACATTCTTTCTGAGCTGTTTAATTTTCAATTAAGTTTCATAGCATAATTTGCTGGCAGAAATTGTGTCGACATCTTCCCTTCCATATGTTCCCAACAATTGATTTTTGGCTATCGTTGATATTATCACTGTTCCTCAACTCTCTTCCCCCATTGAAGTTAGCACCTTTTAAACAAATAAAACTTTTCTAGGTTTAGCCATGGGTTTCCACTCAATAAATTGTAGGTCTAGCATTATGAAAAGAGTTATCAGCCTCTCTTTCATCAAATTCACTGCTTCTGGCTGGTCCAAAGGATTTGAGCAGCTTTTGGAATCTTCATTTGGGTTTCTACATCCCCGTCGCTTCGAAGCTTTTACGGCCTGCTACAATTTTTCAATCATGTGCCTCATTTCAGACAATTCTGTGCTGGCCTTGATTTTCTCTTAACTTATGCTGCATCTTAACATAACTTAAAAATTTGTTTCTACTATAAACCTGGGATCTAATTAAGCTCTGATTATTTGTAGGGGGAAATCTGAATAGCTAAGAAAATTGAAAGAAGATGACATACATAATTGACTGGGGATAAAAAACGGTTCTGGGATTTCCAGTAACCTACTTCATTAAAACACTCTTAACGATAACAAACAAAAATTGATTGTAATAAATCCCCTAGTATAGTATTTATAATAAAACTCTTACTAGCAGTCCTATTAGCTTTCTAGTTGAATGGTTATACTAGAACTCTTACTAACTACTAAGAGTCCTATGCTAATCAATGTACTGTTTAAATAATAGTAGTAATAATAATAATAGACTTAAATAAAACTAACTTAAAAAAAACAAACTTGAAATAATTAAATCAAATTAAGATATTGAGGGATCAATTTGGGTTATAAGTTAATTCAAGCTGTAGGCTGTAGCACAAACCAACGAGATTTGAGCTATGCTAGTGGATGAATCATCATTTTTGTATAAACTTTGTGGTGAAAATATATGCAAAGGTTCCTCATCCCAGGTATGGGTTTATGAATCTTCTTAAAATGATTTCCACTAGCTCCTATCCTGTTCTGTTTCACTGATAGTAAAGATGTTAAAGAAAGCTAACAATGAGCTGAAAGTTGCTCTTTCATTTATATTTTAGTGTAAGCAGTTGTGTGTTTGCCACCTGTTGTTTAGGGGCTTTTGGATTGTCATCTTAGCATCTCATGTAATGATGGATGGTTTTCTTCTGCATTTATTGAGTTAAAGGACCACACTAGATGGTTTTAGTCTACTGTGGTTCTCCTTGTTTCAGAAGGACCTGTTCTGTACTCTGGAAGTAGTGATTCAGCCTGGAGGAATTTCAGACTTCCCCATCAGGTATTCTCCCTCACCTACGTCCTTCTTATTCTTCTTCCAAATCTCACTGCCTTCTTTCCTTGTGCATTTGGCTTGCTTCTTCTTAGATGATGTCCCCAACAAACACTACTGGGCCGCATCAAGCTCACAGATGGATTTCTTACCCGATCTTCTTCGTGCAATTCAAAATGCCAATGCTGACAACTAACTACAGACAAAGTGCGGCGAATGCGATGTTGACTAAGGAAAGCTCAAGAAGCCAATGGGTGTCGTCCTCGATACGGCCATTTCACATACACTTGAGAAATTTTTATTGTTTGGTTTCTGGGTTTTTGTTTGTTCATTTTTTTGGGGCAGAGGAAGAAAAACTTTGGTGAGCATATACGGTAGGAGGAGAAAACTGACCACAGAAGGAGTTCTGTAATCCACAAAATGTCTCGGAGAATATACACCACTGGTTCGTCAATATTTCATTTTGTTATAGCTGAAATTAAATTTAAGAAAAAGGGAACTATTATACAGATTGGTGGTCCAATTACAATCCTAACCCCCAAAAAAATTCAAAGAGGAATAAGAAGCAGTAGTGATTGAAAATTGGGAAAATTATTTAGAAATTATAATTAATCACATCGCACGAGATTCGTATACATGACATATAAGCATTAACTTTATAATAAACCTTTGAATTTTTCATCAAAAATAAAATAAATAAAATAATCATTTGAATTTAATTGAATGGTTGTGAGCAACTCCTAACAATAATGCGACTTCCTTGCTTTTTTTTTCTCTCGGAAGTTAATCCCTTTTGTTGGGTCTTATAATATAAATTACTAGAAATGAAATAAAATACACTTAAACATAACTCTTATTATTCTAAGTTATCCATAAGGTGATGTATTAATCAATCAAATTTCATAAATTCAGGTATTATATCATCAATATTCATAACACATTATCATTATTCATGTCATAGCTTCAATATACACATCATAGATAAAATAAAATAATTTCAACATAAGAGATGGACTCTCAAATAATTACGTGAACAGACAATATACCCCAAAGGATGATCAGTATATACTAAAGGCGAACAATACAATACAGAATCCTTTTAACTAGCCAATTATATCTAACAGACCCCACATCCTTACGAGAACATTTTTACAGAATATATTTACTGACCACATTATTTACCATGCTCATCATAAGGGTAATTTATTCATCAATATAACCAAGTCATTGCAACATATACATATACATCAAAATGTCAACTTCTCATGTCATAATCTAACAGTAGCATATACAGGGACGGATTCAGGATTAAATTATGAGGGGAGGATAAACAAGAATTTAAATAGGGTTCGCTTTCAAAATAGCGGCCATTATATAGCGATAGAGATATCATTTGAAATCATTATTTCACAATCATGATACCTTAATAACACCCACATGTCATAATCATGATAAACGCGACACAACAAAAAAGTTACCGTAAACTTCATTTAAATTCTTGGGATAAGTTGTTTAATTTTAAAATAAATAGGATATTAAAATGTAATTAAATCATAAAAAATTAAGAGATTGAGGGTTTAATTCTACTAATTTTAAAATTTAAATGTCTTACAAATAATTAAATCATATAAATTTTGGGTCAAGACTTAATTATATTAATTTTAAAAACTGATAGTATCCCAAAATAATTATACCAAGAATTTGGGGAAGGACTTAATTGTAATAGTTTTAAAATGTTCAAGGCCTAAAATGAAGTTAGCCCGTCAATGTTGGTTTGGAGGGGGCAGCTGCTCCTCCCATCCATAAGGTGGCTCCGTCCCTGAACATATAACCAATTATAATACTAAAAAATGTTAGATTAAGAAATATATTTTCAGTGTTATTTCAATTAAAAAAAAATAAGCTCTGAAGCATGATCTTCCTTGTCATCATAGGCTTACGTGGAAACGAGGCCGTTTATCCACTAAACGCCAACAAGTTAATTTCCAAAGATCAGAATATTTAACTTACCATTCACTATCAAAGTAATAATCAAAGAAAAATAATTGTATTAAAAATATTTATTGGGTGACAAGGATGATAGTGATTTAAACGTTGTAATTTTCGTCGACCTAAAACAATACTCTAAGCGTTCTTTTTAGTATTTATATAGCTATGCTTACATGAAGAAGAAGAAGATGATGATGGAGATAGGGTTGTTGGGACTGGGAATAATGGGCAAAGCCATGTCCATGAACTTGCTCAAGAATGGATTCAAAGTCACTGTTTGGAACAGAACTCGTTCTAAGGTTTGCTTTTTCTAAACTTCTCATTCCACCACCAACATAAAACATCTTCTTCTTCTTCTGGTTTTTGTTTACTTTTCATTGGAATATTATCATATCCAGTTGCAGTTTGTTTCAGTTTTAATATCTGATTGATGGGTTTGTATTATTTGTTTTTATATATATATATATATTTATATTGCAGTGTGATGAAGTTGTGGCTCATGATGCCTCAGTAGGACAAACCCTGCAGAAGTAGTTAAGAAATGCAGATCACCATTGCCATTCTGTCCGACCCTGCTGCTCTTTCAGTAATTAATTAACTAATAACAGTTTTTTTTATTTACAGTTTTGAATAAACTGTCATCACCGCATAATATGTGGATTTCATGGTTGCTTTTAAGGTTGTATTCGACAAAGATGGTGTCTTGTGCAAATTTGCAATGGTAAAGGTTATATTGACATGTCAACTGTTGATCCCCAGTCTTCTTCCAAAATCAACGAGGTTACCATAAAAAATCAACGAGGTTACCATAAAATTTCTTCATTTATGATGTTTCTTTTATGTCTCAGACTTACAAATCAGATCATGGATACACTGATTTCTTCGGTGGGATATTTACAGGCGATTATATCGAAGGCGGTCGCTTCCTCGAGGAGCCTGTTTCCGGTAGCAAACAACCTGCAGAAACTGGTCAAATGGTCATTCTTGCTGCTGGAGATAGGTCAATTGATAGGCAGCTTCTCTGTTTTTACAATAATCATGTATTTTTTTTATGTAGACTGCAATATGTTCCCACTGTAAATTTAGGCATTGTACGAAGAAGCATTTCCGCCTTCAATGTCTTGGGGAAGAAGTCATTCTTCTTGGGACAAATTGGCATTGAGCAAAAATGAAACTTGTTCTCAACATGATATGGGAAGGTAATGTCTTGCTCCATCTTTCTTTGAGTCGACAAATCCGAGTACTTGATTGGGATTCGACACATTCATTTCCCTCCTCCGCAGTGTGATGAACGCGGAAGGACTCGTTGGCGGTAGAAGCGGATGAACCCGCACGACCTTCTCGACGTGTTGGTAAGATTGACAGAGCTAAATGATGTTATCAGGTTGTGCCACATTGGAACTTGCGGTGCCCTTGAACATGTTTCGTGCAGTACTTGGGTGGCATTGCTAACTCGAGGGAAGGGACCAGCAATGCTCGGAGACGATTATTCGTCTATGTTCCCATTGAAACATCAGCAGAAAGACATGAGGTTGGCTCTCGCACTTGGGGATCAAAATGGTGTATTGATGCCAGTAGCAGGAACAATCCAATGAGCTTTCATGAAGGGCAGAAGCATGGGTTGGGAGACCTTGATTTTTCAGCTGTTTGGAGACTGTGAAGCTTCTTAAACGTCCATTTTGATGATACCATAAATGTTAAATGTCTTGAAAACACAAGCAGATGGTGAAATAATGATTTAGGGAAACAGAGGTTTTTCATATTGTTGGTTGAAAAATTTTAAGTCTGAAAGTTGTTGATGTCATGGTCAAGAAAATGATCTGTTGTTCAACTCCTTTCCCTTTTTACAACCAGTTGAGAACATTAAAGAAAGGAAAATTTGAGGCAAAAAGAGAAAACCAATCTAGGAATGTTGCAGATATGGAAAAGATTATATGTGTACCCAAAGTCAAACTGATTTGCAAGAAATTACCTTAGAATACAATGACATGAATTAAGTCCGAAATTTAATTTGAAAACAATAAAATCAAATAAATATTTTAAATGATAAATTCAAACACAAATGATCACTAATGTTTGTGTAATTTTTTTTGTTTTTTCCACTTAAGTTTCAGAAGTAACGAATCAGTCACTAACGTTGTTTTTTGTAACAAATCGGTCACTCACAGTTAACGACTGTTACTGTGGATGACGAAAAACTAATGTGGCATGTTAACCGTTAATCTGACCGTTTGATCATCATTTTGACCAATCTTTCTATGTCATCCCCACTCTCCCATCTCCACACTTGTTTCTTGCTTCTCTCAAGGCTTCGATTTCAATCCACCTTCCCTGTAACACCCTAAACTAGTACGACACACAGTCGACCAATCAGAATGCCACACGGAATCACCATAATGGCTAACCAAATTTTTTTTCTTTTAAAATGACAATTTGTAACCACTCATGGTAAAATAAATCAACTACAATTTAAATAAAATAGTTTACATTAAGAGCTCCCAAAATGATGTTTAAATCATTTAGACCATAGTATAAAATGAGTTACGACTCATACAAAAATATACAATTCGGGGTTCACAAATATACTTGCCCTCTAAAGATAAACTCGAGACGTACTCTGCACTAGCTAGGTCTGGATCGATACTGACAAAAAGTCATCGGATTGCTCCTCGACTAACTGCGTAAGGAAACAAATTCCAAACGCTGAGCAAGTCATACAAAAAGTGTTCATGTCATGCTCAAGCTATCAAGTCTACTGCTATCTGATCTTCTAGCCAACTACTTGAGTGTTGGACCTTGCTCCCAAGCTAGTATACTTTAAAACTGCTTTAGTGAGTATTCTCGAATACTCACTCTCTACGCTATGGTAGGCATCATGGTGCAATTGAGGATTCTGCATCTCAGAGCTCACACACCCCTCTAGTCTACCATGGATATGGCCCCCGAAATTCTCTGCATCGAAAGCCATACCCCTTACTAACCCACCATTTCTTCTAAAGAGTGTTAAGGCCTCGGCAAACATAGTTAGTCAAAAGGGCCTCAACTCTACCTAAGGATATCCAGATTGAATATATAATATCGACTCTGCTAGCTTTTCTGAAAGAACTCGGGTGTCCTGGTCATTTTCCCGAGCATTCAAATAACGCTAGTTTTATGTCATCCTAATAAATCTTGTTTCTAAGTGTAATTAATCTCATTCATATTGTAATATCCTCCATACCGGGTTAGTGATTAAATTGTGAAATTTTAAAATTTAGTGATCAAAGTTGATAAATTGAAAGTTGAAGGAATTTATTGAAATATTTGGTGTAGGATCAATTAGCAAAGCATGAGGAACTAAAGGTGCAAATGAGTCTTTTGACAAGGAAAATAATTAAATGTTTCTTAAGGATATTTAATAAACCACGTGGAAAGCTAATGAGAGAAACAAGGTTCTGGATATTTTTTTCTTCTTCATTCTTCTTCTCTCTGCCGTGAAGACAAAGCTAAAGGTAAGTTTTCTTATTGATCAAATTCTTGATGAATTTAAGGTTTCTTATTGATCCTTAGATAATAACTAAGCTTAAGGAAAGCTTAGATTATCTTAAAACCATAAAATGAGGAGTATATGAAGAATCAAAGAAAGGAAGTGGAAAAGTGAAATCTTGGATTAGAGCTCATAATAAGATTAGAAGTGGGATTTGACTTGTCATAAAGCTAACTAAGAAGTATGAAGTGTTAGAATTCAAATAAGAACATTAGAATTTGGGTTAGATTCTTAAACTCTACATGGAGAATGGGATTTCTAAGTTTTAAAAGTATGGAATGGATAATAATTAGTTTAAGTAAGAGTATGCAAGTTAAGGATATAAAGGGGGAAATATAAAGTGTTAAGTAGACTAAGAAGAGATTTTCGTGCTAAAATGACAATTTTGGGTAATGTGCATCGATGCACATTCATTGTGCACCGATGCATCAAGGATAAATCCCAGAAATTGTTCAAGGTGTACCGATGCACATGAAGTGCATCGATGTACTCTTTTAAAATACAAACATCGAATGCCATCGATGCATAAGGAGTGCATCGATGCATACCTCTATTAAAAGAAGAAAATGGCTTTCTTTTAGCCTAAGAAATGATAGTTTAGAATATACTAATTAGTATAAAGATAAGTATCAATGAATTACTATGTAGATATCAAGCCTAAACGAGTTATGGAACAATCGACGAGTAGGATTGATCGAGGGAAAGACAAAAAATCTAGGTGAGTGCATATGCATAGCATGAATGTATTCTATTCATTCTAGACTTGTGATAAGTCTAGATTCAATATTTGATACATGATCGCATTTCATATTATGATATGACATGAATTCATACCATATGCATTATGTGACATGAATATGCAAGAAAAGTTATATGTCTATGTGATAAAGGTATGAAAATAAATGTCTACGTGATACAAATTATGTGAATTGTGAAAGCCCATGATATGTAGATGAGAACTATAGGTATAGTTGGCATGCCAAGGGTAGAGGGTCTACGCGGTCCTTCGGGATATATATATATATATATTCTTTGGAACATGTGAAGTCTTGGAGACACATACTTGATCCCTAGTATATGTATATGATTCTTAAGGAATGATGTGGTCCTTATGGACATTATTATATGGCACTACAGTGCAATTCTACGCGGCACTCTGGTGTAATTCTACGTGGCACTTCGGTGCAATTATACGAGATGTGGTGACAACATAGTGCAAAACCTTACAATACTCACATACCTTAGGTTCTCAGTATGGTACCATGGGATAATGAACTTAATAAGGTGAACTTATGAATGTGAATTTGATAAGTATATATGTGTAGGAAACATGGTTATGGTTATTGCATTGTTTACATACATCTTATCATTGCAACCCATCTTATTTTGGCAATTCCTTTATATTTTATTGTTATTATTATAATGCCTCACTAAGTCGATGACTTAGCGTGTGAGTGTTTCATACGTTGGATCCGATAAAGTAGATGATCGAGGTTAAGCAGCTGGACAACATTACTCATACAACTATTAGATTAGAAGCAACTTAATCAGTAGGTCATTTTGTTATGTAAATGGATGTTGGCATGTAACTAAAGGGTTAAGTTGTGTATGCTCTGAGTATTTTGATAAACTTGTATTAATATATGTATATTATTGTATTTTAATAAAATAAGTTTGAATGTTTTATCAGTTTTTTTAGTATTGTTTTGTTTAGTCAAGGTGACATCCTGACTCGTTTCCGGGTCGTATATGAGTTGAGGGTGTTACATTTAATGGTATCAGAGCTATAATTTAGCCGATTCTAGGCATAAACCAGAGTCTATAGAGTCTTTAAATGGAATACATACCAACAAATAGTGAGAACTTCTGATCTGGTATAGTATGAGTATATTGTTTTTCTAATAGAACAATGTGTTTATTTTATTAGATCCGGACATAATAGCTCCCGAAGTGAAGCGGAGAAGATAGGCCTGCTGAAAGCAGTAATTCACTTGCCCTGGCCAGGTAAGGTGAAGGACAGGCATCTCAAGGAGTGTTTGTGCAAGATCAGGATACATTCTTCAAAATATTAGACGTTATTCTGACGCGTCTTCAACCTCCTGCTCCACCAACTCAAAGAATGAATGTAGCAAAAGAGTTGAGAGGTTTAGGAGCTCCCGAATTTAAGGGAGAAGCCGAGGAAGGTCTGGTTGCGGTGGATCTTTGGTTAAACGATTTGAAAATCATGTTGGATGGTCTCCACTGCTCTGAAGTGGAGAAGTTAGATGGAGTTGTCTCGTTATTGAGGGGTCATACGAGGATATGGTGGACGAACTCAACATGAGGATGTCCAGTGACCAATTGACTTGGTCTTTGTTCTTAGATAAATTTAAAACAAGTACATTGGAGATCAATTTATTCGACAGATGAAGCATGAGTTTTTTGAATTTGAAACAGATGAACCGCTCTGTATATGAGTATGAATATGAGTTCAACAAGCTGAGTAGGTTTGTATCCGAGCTTGTGCCTACTAAAAAAGAGGCTCGTGAATGGTTTGTGGAGGGCTTACACCTTAGATTGAAAGAGATGCTGATAGTATTGAATTTGTCCTCGTTCCAAGAGGTGATCAATCGTGCCAAGGCTCTTAAAAGAGCTCAGAATGAGAGATTCAGGGATTTTAGAGTTCAGACATCAAAGAGAACGGGTGCTTCTTCTAGCTCAGCACCATTAAAAAGAGGAAGAGACTCAGTATTTCGATCACAAGCTAGATCAGAATCAGTTGCATCATCTGCTAGGGGAGCAAGTCAGGCAAGACCTAGACAGACGCAGTCAGTGGGATCTGGTGTTGGGAGATCTACTCCGAGTCAAGTGAGACAGTGTCAGCACTGTGGGAAAAACCATTATGGGGCTTGTCGGATAACTGCTGGGACTTGTTTTCGATGTGGAGATGCCGAACATTTTATCTGGGATTGTCCATTGATGGTTGGTGAGTCTGCACCATCTGAAAGAGTTGGTTCTGACTCACAAAGAGGACAAGGAAGAGGCAGAGGAAGGAACCAGTCTGAATCCTCTGCTCAACCTGAAGTTCGATCAACTGCGCGGGTGTACAATCTAAAGACAAGTGAAGACCGTGATGACCCTGATATTATAGTAGGTACTTTTCAGCTGTACAATAAATTAGTATTGGTACTGATTGATCCAGGCTCTAATGATTCTTACATTAAGAGTAAATTAGTAAAGGAATTAAGGATTGTAACATCCCAAATCAGGGTCAGTGACTAAATTGCAAATTTTAAAAATTATGTGCTCGATTTCGAAACAAGTTAAAAGTTCAAGGACTTAATTGAGAATGTTATTTAAGAGGATTATCTGGTAAATATGAAAAGAGTGGAAGGGTATTATGGTCTTTTTCCTTTAAAAGATTTTTTCCCTTTTATAAGAGTGAAAACGTGGGAAGAGAGTTATCTGGAAGTTTTCTTCTTCTTGCTTTCTCTTCTTCACATGGGGCTTAGACAATAGGTAAGTTGGGTTTTATAGTTATTTACTTTAAATATTAAGGGATTTTGATTCTTTGGGTATTAAATAAGCTTAAGGAAAGCTTATATGGGATTTAAACAATAAGATAAAGGAAATTAAGAAGGAATTTGTAATATGAGTTTTAAGATGAAATTTTGATATGGTATGGTTGTTGAAGTTTTATGGATGAATTGACTTGTCATCAATCTAATTAAGAAGTATGAAGTGTTAGAATTGGAATTAGAACACATTGAAAATTTAGTGCGATTCTTGAATGCCATGTAAATGATGGAATTTTGGGTTTAAAGAAGTGATTATGGAATAGAAATGAGTTTAAATATGTGTATGGAAGTTAGGAATATAAAGGAAGTAAAATATGAAGGTTTAAGCTGAAATGAAGTGAATTTCGAGCTCAAAATGGGATTTCTGGGCTAGGGGAATCGATACCGCCTCAAACGAACATGGAATTCCAGAATGCCAGAGGGAACCGATATCCCCCACAGTAGGGAATCGATACCCCTAAAGGAAAATAGAAATATTGATTTCTTAAAGTCGTTTAAGCTATTAATATCAAGTATAAGGTTAGATTTTGATAGATTGCCTTAAATTGTATATTTGTGTAGATACCGAGCCTAAATCAGTTCCAGAATATTTGGCAATAAGATCGATCAAGGGGAAATATGAGAGATCGATATTAACTTAGTGAGGCCCAGGTGAGTGCATCTTATTTTATAGGATTATAAGGAAATTGGACTTGTGATAAGTCTATTTCCGATAGTTATTTTATTATGCATGAAGTGTTGATTATAGTAGGTGAATGACATGAAATGTATGTATGATTGATTATATGAGCTGATATGTTTGTATGTGTTATATAATTTATGTAAGTATAAAGAATATGTCATATGATAAGATCTACATGATATAGAATTAAAAATATATGTCTATGAAGAGTATAAGAGAATCTACATAATTCATATGATAAAGGGAGTATAGGATTAATATGTAAAATAAAAGAATATGATGAAAGTGAATCCACGAGAAACGATAGAAATAGGTAATTATGTGGAAAGGTTATATAAATAATAGGATTATGAATTGTACATAGTGGTATAATTAATTATGAGAATTAATATAATAGTGTTATATGATTTAATGTGAATTGAAAGAAACTAAATAAGATTGAATTATAGAATGAAATGAGATGATGTATCAATTAGGAAACTTGAATATGGAGTGATATGAGAAAATTATAGGAGTTATATGAAATTGAATTAAGTAAATTGATTAATTGTATATAAAAGAAATAATAGAAGTAATATATGTATATATATATATATATATATGTTTATCAGTATAAAATAGGTTATGTAATATAAGTGCATACCAAGGAATAAAGAATAAGATAGATGATGCGATGTAAATTATTATGAATGTGATATAAGTATGTAATAAAACTTATGTGGTGTATGAAATATGAACATATGAGAAGACGAGATAAGATAAGTGACTTGTAATAGGAACTATATGACCATAAATTATGTAAATTAGAAATGATTTATGTAAACATGTTTGATATGTATTACATGTATGTGAATAAGATAATAGAACATAAATCATATGAAAAGATATAAGTCCTATGATATTACCTATGTGAATATATGAGAATATGAGTGAGTTTATAGGTTATTGATAGGACATATAAATATATAAATGTATGATGATATGAAAAAGGGAACTAAGTTTAATGATGTTGAACCCTATGAGTAGAAGTTATGTGATTATAAGTAACATGATTATATGATCATAAGATAGATACATGATGTGAGATATATGAAAGAGAAAATATATGTTATATGAAATATTATATGACTACGTGATTATATGAAAATCTTCTACGCGTAGGTAAACCAGTGTTTATATGTATATGGGATATGTGATTATATGACAATGAGCTATGTGAAAGGATTACATGACTATGTGTATATGTGAATGTATGTTAACATAAATATGAATGCCATGTTATGTGTCATGAGAGCTAGGGGTATAGTTGGCATGCAAGAGTCGAGGGTCTATGTGGTCCTTCGGGACATATGTATTCTTTGGAACATGTGTGAAGTCTGGTGAGACACATACTTGATCCTTGGCATATGTATATGATTCTTAAGTAATGATATGTGGTCCTTCGGGACATATATGTATTCTTTGGAACATGTGTGAAGTCTGGTGAGACACATACTTGATCCTTGGCATATGTATATGATTCTTAAGGAATGATATGTGGTCCTTCGGGACATATATGTATTCTTTGGAACATGTGTGAAGTTGGTGAGACACATACTTGATCCCTAGTATATGTATATGATTCTTAAGGATATGTGGTCCTTATGGACATTATTATATGGCACTACGGTGCAATTCTATGCGGTACTCCGGTGCAATTATATGTGGCACTTCGGTGCAATTATATGAGCTGTGGTGACAGCATTAGTGCACAACCTCTATGTACTCGCATATCTTTATTTCTCACATGTGTATCATGGGCTATTAAATAGATAATATTAATAAAAATGAAGATGATATTATAGTTGTCTAGGTGTACGTGTTTTATGATAGTATATATGGTATATGTTATATGTTATATGATATACATGAGTACATGTTAAGGTATATGTGAATGAGTATAATTGATTGAAATGATGATATAATAATAAGTTTATAAGTTATATGATATGAACATAAGAGATCATAGGAACATGAGATAAGAGATATGAATGATAATGACATATATGCATGTATATATATATATATATATATTGCTACATGTAAAAGTATGAGTTGTATGAAATGATAGTAGTAATTGTTTATGTATGATTATTAGTTACCGTTTACCTTATATGTTTATTGCCTCACTAAGTCTTCGACTTAGCGTGTGATTGTTTCACACGTATGTTACAGAAGCAAGAAGAGAAGATAATAAGAGTAAGACAGGTCAGCACCTCCCTTACAAAATTTCAGATCAGAAAATAGAGGATTTAATGTTTGTGGTTATTTGAGTATAGTTGGCATGTACTAATTGGTTGAATTAAATATGCTCTGATTGATTTTGGTTATTGTGGTTAATTTATGTAACTAAACCGCTTTTACATTAATGAAATGTTTTAAAAATTCTTTGAATTTTGTCAAGAGTCAAAGTTTGAAAAGTCAATGTGACACCTCATACTCGTATCCGGGTCAGATACGGGTTGGGGGTGTTACATTTAATGGTATCAGAGCTAAGGTTTAGCCAATTCTCAGCATAAACCGAAGTCCAAAGTGTCATAAAATGTGTACATGCTAACATAAGGTGAAAAATTCTGATCTGATAGTGTAAGGAGTGTGTTGTCTTGCTAATAGAATTAGATTGCTAAGTTATAATATAAGTATGATTATAGTAATTTCGAAGTGAAGTAAGAGGCGATATTCCTGATTGTGATAGCAATTCACCTGCCCTGGCCAGGCAGGGGGAAGAGCGACACTTCAGGAAGTGCCTCATAAGATCAAAGGCTGATTTCAGAAAGTTGAAATCATATTAGAACAGTGATAAAAAGTTTTCACAGGTCTGAATCGGAAAAGTGATATGAAGTATTCTTATTATTTCATGGATATGATTGAATATGGTGAACAAGTGTCACCATAAGAAAGTTAAAAGATCTAAGGATGTGGCTAGAATTGTAGAAGAATTCAAGAATAAATGAATCAATGACCAGTTTATAAGATAAATGATTTCAATGTGATGAATTTAAAACAAAGAGATAGTACTGTGTATAAGCAAAATGTGGATATTATAAGGGTTTGCATTCTAGGTGAAAAGAGTTAGCGTCGGCTAACCAGATTATGTGACGAAAAGTGTATTGGAGTTAAAAGATTTGAAGATATTGTTAGGATAAGTTAACCGAATATGAAACGGATATGGATATAGTTGGGTATCTCGATCATGTAAATGTGATGAAGTGAAAGAGATAAGGATTCGTATTGTTAAGGAAAGTTATAAAGTAATAGAAAAGTTTAAGAATCAATATATCAACAATCAGTTTATAAGACAGAGAAAGTTAGAATGCTTGAGTTTGAACCCATGAAATTTGCATTGGGAATGAGAAATAATGTGAGTTGAATGAGTTAAACAAATTAATACTGAGTTAGTTTCGACCGGAAAGAGTAAAGGATTAATATGTTGAAGGAAGTCAAGTATATGTGTATTATGATTTGAATAAGGACTTTACGCAGAATAAGGTATGTGCAAGGAGTGTTGATTATCAAAGTTATGAAGAGATGATAAAGATTAGTAATCAGAGATCAGCATAAGTGAGAGGAAAAGAGTACGTGAGCATGAAAGAAAATATATGATTTGTGTATAAGGAGATTTTGATTTTTGAATGAATAAAGGAATAATGGAATAAGGAAATGAAGGAAAAAGTTTAAAGAATCAAATGTGATAAAGGTTATGTTTCTTGGTCAGGTAGACGTAGTCAGAGAAATAAATAATGATTTATATGTATTAAGGAAGGTTAAGAAGTAATTAAGTGATGATGAAATAAAAGTTACTTACTGCAAGGTAATTAAAGATGGATAAGGAATTTGATTGATTAATGATTTTGAGTGATAAGAACTGATGCTATTGGTTATATGATAAGTGACATGATAAGGATGTATAAAAAAAATAGTTGAAGAACTAAGGGAAAGAAAAATTAAGTAAAGGAAACAACATGAGAACATTAGCAGACATGTTCTTATCAATGTATGCAGTGAAAATTCGAGGACGAATTTTCTTTAAAGGAGGGGAGATTTGAACATCCCAAATCAGGGTCAGTGACTAAATTGCAAATTTTAAAAATTATGTGCTCAATTTTGAAACATGTTAAAAGTTTAAGGACTTAATTGAGAATGTTATTTAAGAGGATTATCTGGTAAATATGAAAAGAGTGGAAGGGTATTATGGCCTTTTTCCTTTAAAAAATATTTTTTCCCCTTTTATATGAGTGAAAAACGTGGGAAGAGAGCTATCTGGAAGCTTTCTTCTTCTTGCTTTCTCTTCTTCACGTGGGGCTTAGCTACAATAGGTAAGTTGAATTTTTATAGTTATTTACTTAAATATTAAGTGGATTTGATTCTTGGGTATTAAATAAGCTTAAGGAAAGCTTAGATGGGATTTAAACAATAAGATAAAGGAATTAAGAAGGAATTTGTAATATGAGTTTTAAGATGAAATTTGATATGGTATGGTTGTTGAGTTTTATGGATGAATTTGACTTGTCATCAATCTAATTAAGAAGTATGAAGTGTTAGAATTGGAATTAGAACACATTGAAAATTTAGTGTGATTCTTGAATGCCATGTAAATGATGGAATTTTGGGTTTAAAGAAGTGATTATGGAATAGAAATGAGTTTAAATATGTGTATGGAAGTTTGGAATATTAAAGGAAGTAAAATATGAAGGTTTAAGCTGAAATGAAGTGAATTTCGAGCTCAAAATGGGATTTCTGGGCTAGGGGAATCGATACCGCCTCAAACGAACATGGAATTCCAGAATGCCAGAGGGGAACCGATATCCCCCACAGTAGGGAATCGATACCCCTAAAGGAAAATAGAAATATTGATTTCTTAAAGTCGTTTAAGCTATTAATATCAAGTTATAAGGTTAGATTTTGATAGATTGCCTTAAATTGTATATTTGTGTAGATACCGAGCCTAAATCAGTTCCGGAATATTTGGCAAATAAGATCGATCAAGGGGAAATATGAGAGATTGATATTAACTTAGTGAGGCCCAGGTGAGTGCATCTTATTTTATAGGATTATAAGGAAATTGGACTTGTGATAAGTCTTTTCCGATAGTTATTTTATTATGCATGAAGTGTTGATTATAAGTAGGTGAATGACATGAAATGTATGTATGATTGATTATATGAGCTGATATGTTTGTATGTGTTATATAATTTATGTAAGTATAAAGAATATGTCATATGATAAGATCTACATGATATATAGAATTGAAATATATGTCTATGAAGAGTTATAAGAGAATCTACATAATTCATATGATAAAGGGAGTACAGGATTATGAAATAAAATATGTAAAAATAAAAGAATATGATGAAAGTGAATCCACGAGAAACGATAGAAACTAGGTAATTATGTGGAAAGGTTATATAAATAATAGGATTATGAGTTGTACATAGTGGTATAATTAATTATGAGAATTTAATATAATAGCGTTATATGATTTAATGTGAATTGAAAGAAACTAAATAAGATTGAATTATAAATGAAATGAGAATGATGTATCAATTAGGAAACTTGAATATGGAGTGATATGAGAAAATTATAGGAGTTATATGAAATTGAATTAAGTAAATTGATTAATTTGTATATAAAAGAAATAATAGAAGTAATATATATATATATATATTATTGAAACGGTTTTTTCCTGGGTGAGATTTTGGAAACCACACCAATTTTTAATTATTCTCTTCAGATTAAATTTAAATTAAAAGTGAATGTGATAAAAAAATCTCTCGTTTCGAAAATTTGGAAATTCCTTTATGATAAAAATACGGTTCGAGGAGTCGCCACCAATCTTTAATTAAGGTGTGATTGGGCACCCAAAAACGTTTTGTCATTTTAAATAAAAATTAATTTTAATTAAAACAACAAATTTAGGTCCGCGTTACCAGAAAATGAGTTCGGGAGTCGGTTACGCGTGGGGAAGGATTAGCACCCCCACAACGCCCTAAATCGGTACCTAATTGATTAATTAATTGTCTTTGCAATAAAATGTACAAGCTCAAAATTAATTTGATTTATGATCCCCTAAAATAATATTTTTCAAAATTTTGGATGAAAGAATAATAATATTTAATTATTTCCTATCGAGAAGAAATGATCTATCATACCTTCAAGCAATCAATTCTTACTCCAATCGAAATAAAAAATATTAAAATTTCATTCTAAATTTCAAAATAATAACACCCAAAATAATTTTTAGAGATAAAATAATAATATTTAATTATTTATGATCGAACATTATTATTTTGAAAACCCTTTAAAAACACATGCAAAAATAAAAAAAATTATCAAGCAATTGATTAATTATTTATTTACCAATATTTAATGAGAATAAGGGTATTCAATTAATTAAATATCAAGAGACGAGACCATAGATTCGATCTAACTGTCTTTTCTCGATGAATTTAATTAAAAGAATACGATCTTTTCCTCAGTCCCCAAATTTTAAAAATGAATCTGTTTTAATTGGTGTCACTTATAGGATAGACTTTCATTTTAAAATTATCGAAAGTAACTTTCTTATACGTTAAGACAGTCACTTTACGACAATATTAAAATGCTCGAATATTACCCTTAGTCAATTGATTTCAATTCAAGTCAAGTAATGCTCATGAGGCTATCATGCAAATTATGCAAAAAAGATGTTATGTAAAAATATTTAAACACCACAAATTATATACCTTATAACTTATATATATTAATATATAATGTACGAAAGTGACTTAAAAAAACATATTAACTTCAAAATACAAATTTCACGAAATAACTATATTTAAGGATTAAACCATATTAAATAAAATATTACTATTTTTAAATACAAACAAAGTAAGAATTAAAGTATATATGTATGAAGAAATAAATCAACCTTTAGGACCTAAAAAGAAACATGTAAAAACATAGAACTCTAATGTCTAAATGACAAAAACAAAATAATCAACATTTGTGACTAAAATTAAATAAACATGCAATACAAAGACCAAATCAAAACACAACAAATTAAATTTAAAGGATAGAACACCAATTAATCAAAATTACACGCCAAATGCATACACAAACAAAAATAACATAAACTGATGACTAAAATAAAATAACAGAAACTATAGTGTTAAAATCAAGAAAACATATATATTCATATGCTGGAATGAAAAACATACATAAAAATTCAGGGATTAAGCAGAAATTATACCAAAAATACATAACATGTGTCATAAATGATTCACAGGCCATCATGTTACTGCGTTGTCGTGCCACCGTCCGATTGTTCTGAAATTTCAGTATGATGTTCGTGTTGACATCGCGCAACTTTTGACCGTTCGGAATATTGATCGGAGGTTCCGATCACCGGCGAGAGGCCAAATATCGTCTGGATTTGTTTTCTCCGATTCACCACCGTCTACCGTCCGATCGTCATAAAATTTCAGTATGCTGTTCATGTTTACATTACACAACTTTTCACTGTTTGAAGTATTGATCGGTGATCCTGATCGCCGGCAAAAGGCTAAAAACCGTTCGACTTATTTTCTCTGATCTGCCGTCGTCCACCGTCTGATCGTCTTGAATTTTCAGTATGTTGTTCGTGATGGTCTCGCGCAACTTTTGACCGTTCAGAATGTTAATCGTAGATCCCGATCGCAGGCAAGAGGCCAAAAACCGTTCGGCTTATTTTCTCCGATCCACCGCCGTCCACCGTGTGATCGTCCTGAATTTTCAGTATGTTGTTCGTGATGGTCTTGCACAACTTTTGACCGTTCGGAATGGTGATCGGAGATTCCGATCAACGACGAGAATCCGGCAGAATCACTGAAGCCTTTTTTTCCTTTTCTCTTTCCCCTCTCTTTGGCTCCCCTCGTGTTTTTTTTTTAATCCTTGCAGGTAGTGGGTTTAGTGGATGGATTAGGTTTTGAATGGATCTTTAGTGGGTTAGGTTTCATATTTAGTGTGTTAGGTTTTATTTGTAGATGAGTAGGAATATGGGTGGATGGCTAAGTGGAGCATGGGACATGAGAATGGTGGGGTGGTGGAGTAGGTATACTGTTTTGTGGTATAGTAATAATTAATAATAATATTATTAGTAATAATTAATAATAATATTATTATTAATAATAATAGTAATAATAATATTTAATAATATTTTTTCGACCTGGACAAAAACGGGTGTCTACAGCTGCCCCTCTTTGCACATTCTTGTGTTAACAAGAATAGGGTAAAGACGAAAAATACAACTAGTTTTTGTCCAGTTCACTTTTTTTTTTGGAAACTTAAAAGAGTTCGGATCGTCTAAGGGTTGACACGACTCCTATGTGATGAGGAGATCTGGTCGGGGGATAACACGGTTCCTACGTGATGAGGATGACAGACCATCTTTAGGGATACTGGTTCCAAGAGAAACCGACTCACAAATGATGCTTCAAGAGAAATTGTCTCAAAAGAGATAAAATTTGTTTCAAGGGAAACTGTCTCATGAGAGACAAAATTTGTTTCAAGGATGGCTCATTCGTCGTGAAGTCGAGCCTTGAATTGGATATCATTCGTTGTGAAGTTGAAATCCAATGAACGTAGCTGATGGGTACGATTCCCTTCGTCGTGAAGTTGAACCTTGAATTGGATATCCTTCGTCGTGAAGTTGAAATCCAAGTTAAGTTGTGTTGTTTCGAGGCCAATATCCTTCGACGTGAAGTTGAAATTGACTCTGAAACTGGAAAGTTTATTGACAGACACTCCTTCTTCGAGTTGGATATCATTCGTCGTGAAGTTGAAATCCAATCTAGAGATGGATACTGCTTGTGTGTACGATTCCCTTCGTCGTGAAGTTGAAATCGTGGATGTGTGGGCACGATATCCTCCGTCGTGGAGTTGAAATCGTGGATCCATTGGTACGATATCCTCCGTCGTGGAGTTTAAATCGTGGATGGCGCCTTCGTCGTGAAATTGAGCCTTGACTTGAATATCCTTCGTCGTGAAGTTGAAATCCAAGCTTGTGCTGTTTCGAGTCCAATATCCTTCGCCGTGAAGTTAAAATTGGCTCTGAAACTGGAAAGTTTAATGACAGACACTCCTTCTTTGAGTTGGATATCCTTCGTCGTGAAGTTGAAATCCAATCTAGAGATAAATGCTGCTTGTGTGTACGATTTCCTTCGTCGTGAAGTTGAAACCGTGGATGTGTGGGCACGATATCCTCCGTCGTGGAGTTGAAATCGTGGATCCATTGGTATGATATCCTCCGTCGTGGAGTTGATATCGTGGATGGTGCCTTCGTCATGAAATTGAGCCTTAACTTGAATATCCTTCGTCGTGAAGTTGAAATCCAAGCTTGTGTTGTTTCGAGTCCAATATCCTTCGTCGCGAAGTTAAAATTGGCTCTGAAACTGAAAAGTTTATTGACAGACACTCCGTCTTTGAGTTGGATATCCTTCGTCGTGAAGTTGAAATCCAATCTAGAGATGAATGCTGCTTGTGTGTACGATTTCCTTCGTCGTGAAGTTGAAACCGTGGATGTGTGGGCACGATATCCTCCGTCGTGGAGTTGAAATCGTGGATCCATTGGTACGATATCCTCCGTCGTGGAGTTGAAATCGTGGATGGCGCCTTCGTCATGAAGTTGAGCCTTGACTTGAATATCCTTCATCGTGAAGTTGAAATCCAAGCTTGTGCTGTTTCGAGTCCAATATCCTTCGTCGTGAAGTTGAAATTGGCTCTAAAAGCTGCAAAAAATATGTATAAAAAATGATGAATGTGATGATCTTAAGTATGTCTAAGATGCCTGCAACATGAATTAGTTTTATCTCCTCGTGCTTTGTCTGCTTATTCCTACATGTGTAGGAAATACCTTCAGAAGATCTGATCATTTGCATCAGGATGTTGAATCCCCATATATGCCCCAATATTCAATGTTGAATCTCCAAATATGCCCCAACATTTGTTGTTGAATCTTTAACGATGCCCCATTATTCCTCATTGTTTGCTTCAGCACTGATTCTAAACATGAGATTTTGTGTATGGGAGCCACATGTCAAATACCAAGATCCACTCTAGAAAGATTGTCTTGCTTGAAAAGTGTTTTTATTCTTCTTTTATTTTCAAGATCTGAAAACATCAAGTCGAAGAGTTTTGAAAAATGTTTGATCAAAAAGTTTTAAAAATATTACCCCTTTCTCGGTTTCATAATTGAGACGAATCATAAAACTAGAGTTCATTGGACATCAAATAATTAATTACACTGTTAATCCTTTAATAAATTATAGCTATTTGACAAGTGTCAAGATCAAAGCTATCTTTGGGAAATGATTAAGTAAGGAAAGGATAAAAAGAATTTCAAGTTATTGTGTTTGGTCAATAGTTTGACCTTCTTATTTCTTTGATGTTCACTGATCTGATAGGGTAACTTGTATGTTCATCTACTGGAAGTGTTTGCATCTCCCAGCTCTCATGGTTACGCATTGTGCAATGCCTTATCAAGGAATTTGTGCGATCACCTTAGCTGCACCATTTCTATATTCGAGCTGCCTTTTCAGGTTTTCAACTCAAATCCTCCTTTGGTTTCAAGACGTCATTCAGAATTTACATCTTGAACCCCCCTTTGTCATTTTTCTCTATCATGCATTAAAGATTTTAGAAAATTTTTTGCAAATAAAGATTAATCCTGATGGACGGGATGAAATATGAAGATAGTCTTTTCTGTTCAGAAATTCATGTATGATTAGAAGGGACTTTTAAGGCACGTAATGTAGGCCATGGTTCATGGTTATGAAAAAAAGGATAAGTAGGCCCAAACAAGTGTTTAAGGGTATTGAACCAAGGATCAATTCCTTCTGATGCTTTCAATCCTCGCTTGCTCAATTTGAATCTGCTCGTATGTCTCTCTCTTGATGCTCTATGATCTTCGAGTGAAGTGACTCTGGAATAATTGTGCTTGATCAATCTCGTAGTTTGAAGCTTGGTGCGATATTTGACTCGATTATCGTCCCTTTTTCTTTGTTTTTTTTCTTTTTCTTTTTCTTGTTCTTTGTTGCTCTTTTTTTCTTTGCTTTAATTTCTTTGTTCTTTTCTCTTTTTTTTGGCTCTGTTTTTTTTTTCTCTTTTTGTTCTGATTGGATCTTCGCACTTGGCATTTGGTTCACCTTTTGGCATCTCCTCTGGATTGATGTCTTCACTCATGTGAACAGATTTCTTCCACCTTGTCCCCAGTGTGGGGGGTGATCCTTGGTTGGGTTGAATCAAAAGAAAAAATACTATAGGCTCAAAATGGGACAACAAGGGATATATATATATACATATATGGATAACTAAAACAAATCCGTTCATCATCTCATACACAGAAGTCTTTGAAAAGAGGTATCCACAGGGGAATATATTTTCAGGATTAATTTTATTTACATGAAAAATGTAATTAATGCGTGATAAAATTATTTCGAAGTAATTCTCCTTTCTGCTTCTTGCTCCCAGCATGTCTCAATTGTTTAGGTTCATCTTCAGAAAGTCGATGCGAGATGCTCCACGTTGTGTCTTCTGATAGGAAGGTTCATGCTCAAGTGAACAAATCAATGCGTTAGGTTTTATTGGTATAAAGATGTCAGTGTTGCGTCTAAAAAGACAATGGTGTGACTTTATTGACTCAAAGGTATCGATATGACTCTTTGTATCTCCATGAATTATTCTGGGTAAAAATCGAGGGATTTTTTTTGGGACAGGATAAGGAAGGTCTAATCTTGTCATATGTAAAAAATCTATAATTCTTGAAGAATTAAAAGAATCTTTAATTCATTCAATATTCAAAGAACTAAAGATTAAAATTTGCTCAATTACTCAACCTTAGAAAGTAACATAAGTTCAGTCGTTTAAAAGATTAAGCAAATATGAAAGACAGAACAAAAACATGTTTAAACAAAACAATGCTCTCAATGCATAATGGTAAATGCAATGCCCCCATTTTCTTCAATTGTCCATGCCCCTGAATCAATCAAGTTTTAGATCTTGCACTTCGGTGTCTCACAGTTCTCTGAGGAATGTCATGAGCTTTCTATGTGGTAACTGTACACGAGATCAACATCTTAGCCCTCAGGATATGGGGACTCTTTTCTCATATCATTCTGAAAGGCTCAGTCCTAAAACCAACTGAACAAGTTCCCACTGTACTGATTTTAGCTTCTTGCTTCCATGTAGTATTACATGGTTATGACCACTTCATCGAATCCTCCACAGATTAATTACATGTTTATGAATGATTATGCAAAATGCTTAAATAAACAAATGCAATGCAAATGTATGTATGTAAAAGGTGTTATTCCAGAGTGACTATCTTAAAACAACTTTCATTGAACACAAAGGTTTTGATACATCAAACAACTTTACACATAAGGAATAGCTTTAACTCCTAACTTCTCTATCTCTCTCAAAAGCCAAAGTAACTTCCAATCATTCTCGGGGGTTGAGTTGTCAATCTGCTTCAATTCTCTTGCAAAACTAGCTAGATCAATCAACTTGTGAGCCAAATGGCTTGCTTGGATCATAACTTCTTTCATGACATTGTCCCTTTTCTCTATCTTACGTGTCAATTCTTGGAGCTGTAAATGAAGTTGTTCATTTTTCCTCGTAAGAAAGTCATTGTGGTTATGAAGCTCTTGCATATGATCACTAGAATCATCCATAATCTTCATCAACTTCTTGTTCTTGGCTTTTGTGGCTTCTAGCTCAGCTTCATTCTCCCGTTTGTGGCGTTGATATGGAATTTCCATGTTGGCTATGGACAAATTCAACGTCTGATTTTCGGCTTGATATTTTCCCAAATTATCAACAACTATATTGTGCCTTCTTTCTGCAATATGTAAATCATGAGAAAACTTCTTGGCTTGACCTTCGTGCACCTTGCAATTCTTTCTCCATTGTTCAGCGTCATTTTTCAGTTTAGTGACCCCTGTTATCCACTCATCTGGGACATTTCCTATACCAACAAATTTAAAGGCTTGACTGATCCTTCGAAAAACATCCTGCATGGCTTCTATCTCGCTGCTCAATTTATTATTTTCGCTCTTTAAATGACGAATCTGAGCTTCGTATTTTGGCAAACAATCCTCTTCCTGAATGTTATCACTGATACCCTTACCTTTGGTCACTTCTGGTTTAAACTCAGCAGGATAATCCGTTACCAAATTGGGTTGTCCTTTCAATTCAAACTCCAATACCCCATGATCTAGAAGAAGTTGGACTCGACGTTTGAATGTAGAACAATTCTCAATAGAATGTCCTTGAACTCCAACATGATATTCACAACGAACGTCAACGTCATACCAACTTGGATATGGAGGCTGCAGAGGTTTCACATAATGCGGGGCCACTTCTCGGGCTTCTAACAGTGCATCATACAACTCCTTATATGATATTGGGATGAAATCACAACGAGAGCCACCTCTCAACTTGGGTTAGGCTGGAGTTTCCAGTTTTACTTCCCCTGATGTTGGGAGTATACTATCAACCATCAACGAGTTCTGACTGCATGGCTTTTTTTCATCCTTCTAAACTTCTATAGTTTCCACTATTTCCTTGGCGTTTCCAAATAGTTTATTGATACGAACAATGATTGTGCGTGATTTCTCATACTGGCTAAGATCAGCGGGCTCTAAAGTAATTTCTTGCATATTTGACACCTCAAGATTATTTTCATCGAGCTCTTTCTTTTCTGTTGTAGAAGTCTCACTTCCTTTGGCCAAAGCATCTATTCTAACCATTATCTTGGACATCTTCTCTCTCAACTCTCTTATCTTCTTTTGCTATTCCTCAGAAATATGATCTTTGTACGCACATCTCTCTGGTATTCTCGAAGTTTTCACAGGATGCCACTTCTTAATTGTGTTATAGCCTGCTTGATCACGAAACCCTTTGTCCGTCATGAAAACCTTTTACTATGATGATCACTCACAAATCAACACCTTTTGATTATGTCATGATCATGCAATGCAGATGAAGAAAACAACATATAAACTGGTTAGTATGAAAATGATAATAAAATGATAAAAAGTAACATTAGCAAAATAAATTAATTAATAAGCTAATGCAAAAATAAGAATGCAAATGCACAAGGCATTAATTCCAAAAGTGACCACTATAGAACAACTTTCATTTAGACAACAAGAATTCATTACACCATGTAATCAAAATACAATTGTGATTCTCCATTTCTTCATCTTCTTGAGTTGTACTCTTCATAGAATATAACATTACATCCCAAAGTTGTCGGCGTATTTTATCACCTTTGATGACATCGAATTTCCTTAAATTGAATCTTGAAATCTCCATTCTTACTTCCAATGCGAAATGGTCTTCGTGTCTTTATGAAGGGTCTTCTCGTCCTTGGTATTACTGCATCCATCTCCTGAGGGAACATCTTCGGCCTCCGCTCCTTTGAAAAAAAGTCTTCGATCAACTTCAAACTTCATTCATCGGATGCCTTTCTTCATGGATCGGTCTTCAATCAGTTTCAGATTTCTTCATTCATCGGATGTCCATCTTCATGAATCGTTCTTCAATCAGGTTCAAATTTCTTCATTCATCAGACGTCCTTCTTCATGAATCACTTGAATGTCTCTGGATATCCCAATTTTTAGTACATGGTTAAGAATTTCTTGCCTCATTATGACCAGCCTTCTTATTAGTCAATCACTTACGAATTAACACCTCAGATGATATGAAGATGCAAATGCAATAAAATCACAATAAAATAGACACATGAAAAAATAAGTTAGTCCACATAAGATAAATAACAAAATAATAAGTATCGAAATCATTAAATAAAACCTACCCTCACATGCTGACTACCCAATCGTGCTTAGTAGATACTACCCAAACAGGATTTCTACCCACAAGCTTTGTTATAAAAAAAATCCTAATCGCATGATATCTAATTCGCATGATGGTTTGAAAAATAAACCTAACCGCATGATCTCTAGTTCACATGCATTTATTCGAAAAAATAAATGGCTCAAAAAGCTTTTCCTTGTGTATTCTCCTCACAAGATCATATGATCTAGGTAAGTTTCTATATGGGTTCTAAGTTTACTACATGTTGGGTTCGGTTCTAAAGTAAGGGGTCCTCGAATTGTCCTTTACCGATGCCCCCTTGGGCTACCAAACCCTCAATCCTGGCCCATCAAAGGCTTTCGGATCGAGTTCAATTCGAGGGCAATTCGAGGGGACACACTTCCTTATGTCATTGCGGAGGTGAAAACCTCACGAGGATAATAAGGCGTGAGCCCAAAGAGCGTTTCACTATCCCGCACGGAGGTGAAAACCACACGAGGGAGTAGTTACTTATTCTTACTTAAATAGGACGGAGTGGGGTTTTAGCTCATGTTATACAAATGCAGATGTGCAGTGTGTGAGGAAAAGTAAAAAACAACACATAATCACAAGATACTCAAAAATAAATCCTCTTTAGACACATAATTAATTTGAAACCATTAACAAACAGATCAGTACAACTATTTATTGGTTAATCAAATTCTGAATAAACAAAATTAAAACCAAATAGGGGATCAAAAACCAAATTAGAACAAACTTGTATTTTTTATTTGCAAAGATAATTAATTAATCAATTATTGGCCTGACTCTCTAAAAAAAGTCCCAGCGGAGTCGCCAAGCTGTCGAAACGGTTTTTTCCCGGGTGAGATTTTGGAAACCACACCAATTTTTAATTATTCTCTTCAGATTAAATTTAAATTAAAAGTGAATGTGATAAAAAAAACCTCTCGTTTCGAAAATTTGGAAATTCCTTTATGATAAAAATACGGTTCGAGGAGTCGCCACCAATCTTTAATTAAGGTGTGATTGGGCACCCAAAAACGTTGTCATTTTAAATAAAAATTAATTTTAATTAAAACAACAAATTTAGGTCCGCGTTACCAGAAAATGAGTTCGGGAGTCGGTTACGCGTGGGGAAGGATTAGCACCCCCACAACGCCCTAAATCGGTACCTAATCGATTAATTAATTGCCTTTGCAATAAAATATACAAGTTCAAAATTAATTTGATTTATGATCCCCTAAAATAATATTTTTCAAAATTTTGGATGAAAGAATAATAATATTTAATTATTTCCTATTTGAGAAGAAATGATCTATCATACCTTGAAGCAATCAATTCTTACTCCAATCGAAATAAAAAATATTAAAATTTCATTCTAAATTTCAAAATAATAACACCCAAAATAATTTTTAGAGATAAAATAATAATATTTAATTATTTATGATCGAACATTATTATTTTGAAAACCCTTTAAAAACACATGCAAAAGTAAAAAAAAAATTATCAAGCAATTGATTAATTATTTATTTACCAATATTTAATGAGAATAAGGGTATTCAATTAATTAAATATCAAGAGACGAGACCATAGATTCGATCTAACTGTCTTTTCTCGATGAATTTAATTAAAAGAATACGATCTTTTCCTCAGTCCCCAAATTTTAAAAATGAATCTGTTTTAATTGGTGTCACTTATAGGATAAACTTTCATTTTAAAATTATCGAAAGTAACTTTCTTATACGTTAAGACAGTCACTTTACGACAATATTAAAATGCTAGAATACCCTTAGTCAATTTATTTCAATTCAAGTCAAGTAATGCTCATGAGGCTATCATGCAAATTATGCAAAAAAGATGTTATGTAAAAATATTTAAACACCACAAATTGTATACCTTATAACTTTTATATATATATATATATATATATATTTAATATATAATGTACGAAAGTGACTTAAAAAAACATATTAACTTCAAAATACAAATTTCACGAAATAACTATATTTAAGGATTAAACCATATTAAATAAAATATTACTATTTTTAAATACAAACAAAGTAAGAATTAAAGTATATATGTATGAAGAAATAAATCAACCTTTAGAACCTAAAAAGAAACATGTAAAAACATATAACTCTAATGTCTAAATGACAAAAATAAAATAATCAACATTTGTGACTAAAATTAAATAAACATGCAATACAAAGACCAAATCAAAACACAATAAATTAAATTTAAAGGATAGAACACCAATTAATCAAAATTACACGCCAAATGCATACACAAACAAAAATAACATAAACTGATGACTAAAATAAAATAACAGAAACTTTAGTGTTAAAATCAAGAAAACATATATATTCATATGCTGGAATGAAAAACATACATAAAAGTTCAGGGATTAAGCAGAAATTATACCAAAAATACATAACATGTGTCATAAATGATTCACCGGCCATCATGTTACTGCGCTGTCGTGCCACCGTCCGATTGTTCTGAAATTTCAGTATGATGTTCGTGTTGGACATCGCGCAATTTTTGACCGTTCGGAATATTGATCGGAGGTTCGGATCACCGGCGAGAGGCCAAATATCGTCTGGATTTGTTTTCTCCGATTCACCACCGTCTACCGTCCGATCGTCATGAAATTTCAGTATGCTGTTCGTGTTTACATTACACAACTTTTCACTGTTTGAAGTATTGATCAGAGATCTCGATCGCCGGAAAAAGGCTAAAAACCGTTCGACTTATTTTCTCTGATCTGCCGTCGTCCACCGTCTGATCGTCCTGAATTTTCAGTATGTTGTTCGTGATGGTCTCTCGCAACTTTAATTGTTCAGAATGTTAATCGAAGATCCCGATCGCAGGCAAGAGGCCAAAACCCGTTCGGCTTATTTTCTCCGATCCACCGCCGTCCACCGTCTGATCGTCCTGAATTTTCAGTATGTTGTTCTTGATGGTCTTGCACAACTTTTGACCGTTCGGAATGGTGATCGGAGATCCGATCAACGACGAGAATCCGACAGAATCACTAAAGCCTTTTTTCCTTTTCTCTCTCCCCTCTCTTTGGCTCCCCTCGTGTCTTTTTTTTAATCCTTGCAGGTAGTGGGTTTAGTGGATGGATTAGGTTTTGAATGGATTTTTAGTGGGTTAGGTTTCATATTTAGTGTGTTAGGTTTTATTTGTAGATGAGTGGGAATATGGATGGATGGCTAAGTGGAGCATGGGACATGAGAATGGTGGGGTGGTGGAGTAGGTATAGTGTTTTGTGGTATAGTAATAATTAATAATAATATTATTAGTAATAATTAATATTAATATTATTAATAATAATAATAATAATATTTAATAATATTTTTTCGACCTGGACAAAAACGGGTGTCTATATATATATATATATATATATATATATATATATATTTATCAGTATAAAATAGGTTATGTAATATAAGTGCATACCAAGGAATAAAGAATAAGATAGATGATGTGATGTAAATTATATTATGAATGTGATATAAGTATGTAATAAAACTTATGTGGTGTATGATAAATATGAACATATGAGAAGACGAGATAAGATAAGTGACTTGTAATAGGAACTATATGACCATAAATTATGTAAATTAGAAATGATTTATGTAAACATGTTTGATATGTATTACATGTATGTGAATATAAGAGAATAGAACATAAATCATATGAAAAGATATAAGTCTTATGATATTACCTATGTGAATATATGAGAATATGAGTGAGTTTATAGGTTATTGATAGGACATATAAGAATATATAAATGTATGATGATATGAAAAAGGGAACTAAGTTTAATGATGTTGAACCCTATGAGTAGAAGTTATGTGATTATAAGTAACATGATTATATGATCACAAGATATGATACATGATGTGAGATATATGAAAGAGAAAATATATGTTATATGAAATATTATATGACTACGTGATTATATGAAAATGTTCTACGCGTAGGTAAACCATGTGTTTATATGTATATGGGATATGTGATTTATATGACAATGAGCTATGTGAAAGGATTACATGACTATGTGTATATGTGAATGTATGTTAACATAAATATGAATGCCCATGTTATGTGTCATGAGAGCTAGGGGTATAGTTGGCATGCCAAGAGTCGAGGGTCTATGTGGTCCTTCGGGACATATATGTATTCTTTGGAACATGTGTGAAGTCTGGTGAGACACATACTTGATCCTTGGCATATGTATATGATTCTTAAGGAATGATATGTGGTCCTTATGGACATTATTATATGGCACTACGGTGCAATTCTATGCGGCACTCCGGTGCAATTATATGTGGCACTTCGGTGCAATTATATGAGCTGTGGTGACAGCATTAGTGCACAACCTCTATGTACTCGCATATCTTTAGTTCTCACTTGTGTATCATGGGTTATTAAATAGATAATATTAATAAAAATGAAGATGATATTATAGTTTCCTGGGTGTACGTGTTTTATGATAGTATATATGGTATATGTTATATGATATACATGAGTACATGTTAAGGTATATGTGAATGAGTATAATTGATTGAAATGATGATATAATAATAAGTTTATAAGATATATGATATGAACATAAGAGATCATAGGAACATGAGATAAGAGATATGAATGATAATGACATATATGTATATATATATATATATATATATATATTTGCTACATGTAAAAGTATGAGTTGCATGAAATGATAGTAGTAATTGTTTATGTATGATTATTAGTTACCGTTTACCTTATATGTTTATTGCCTCACTAAGTCTTCGACTTAGCGTGTGATTGTTTCACACGTAGGTTACAGAAGCAAGAAGAGAAGAGAAGAAGAGTAAGACAGGTCATCACCTCCCTTACAAAATTTCAGATCAGAAAATAGAGGATTTAAATGTTTTTGGCTATTTTGAGTATAGTTGGCATGTACTAATTGGTTGAATTAAATATGCTCTGATTGATTTTGGTTATTGTGGTCAGTTTATGTAACTAAACCGCTTTTACTTTAATGAAATGTTTTAAAAATTCTTTGAATTTTGTCAAGAGTCAAAGTTTGAAAAGTCAATGTGACACCTCATACTCGTATCCGGGTCGGATACGGGTTGGGGTGTTACAAGGATTCCCTTAGAAGCTACGAGTAATGAGATTATAGTAACTAATCCTTTAGGCCATAGTGCTCGGGTGAACAAAGTCTGTAAGGGGTGCCCCATAAAGGTTTAGGGAATTGAATTCCCTGCTAATCTGATGGAATTACCCTTTGACGAGTTTGAAGTGATTCTGGGAATGGATTGGTTGTTCCATTACTATGGAGATGTTAATTGCATATTGAAAAGGTAACCCTGAAAAGTCCAAGAGAAACAGAGATAAGTGTGAGTAGTGAAAGGTTTAATCCTTTAGCAAATGTAATGTCAGTAATGTCAGCTAAGAAGTTGTTGCTACAAGGATGTCAAGGATTTCTTGCAAATGTGATAGATTTAAGAGCTAAATAGAAAGGGCTAGAGGAGATTCCAATAGTTCAAGAATTCCCTGATGTTTTTCCTACTGAGTTGCCAGGATTACCCCCAGATAGAGAGGTAGAATTCCAAATTGAAGTAATGTCAGGAACCGCTCTAATTACAATGGCACCTTATCGGATGGCTCCAAAAGAATTGCAAGAGTTGTTAGAAAAGGGATTTATTCGACCAAGTATGTCACCTTGGGGATCTCCGGTGTTATTTGTTAAGAAGAATGATGGATCAATGCGTCTCTGTATTGATTATCGACAGCTTAATAAGTTGACAATTAGAAACAAGTATCCCCTTCCGCGTATTGATGACTTGTTTGATCAGCTAAAAGGAGCTTCGGTATTTTCGACGATCGATCTACATTCGGGTTATCACCAATTGAAGATTCAGGAGAAAGATATTCCGAAGACGGCTTTCAGAACGAGATATGGTCATTATGAATTCATCGTAATGCCATTCGGAGTAACGAATGCACCTGCTGCTTTCATGGATCTCATGAACAGGATTTTTCAGCCCTATTTGGACCAGTTTGTTGTTGTCTTTATTGATGACATATTGGTTTACTCGAAGTCCATGGAAAAGCATAGCGCACATTTGCAAATAGTTTTGCAAATTCTTAGAGATAAGAAGCTTTATGCCAAACTGTCTAAATGTGAATTCTGGCTAAGGGAAGTAATTTTCTTAGGGCATGTGATCTCTGTTGATGGGATTCAGGTGGACCCTCAAAAGATAAAAGCTATAATAGACTGGGAAGTTCCAAAGAATATACCTGAAGTTCGAAGTTTCCTTGGACTTGACGGTTATTACCGAAGATTCGTTAAGAATTTTTCGATGATAGTGTTGCCCTTAACGAAGTTAATGAGAAAGAACGTACCGTTTATTTGGACTCCTGAATGTCAAGATAGCTTTGAAACTTTAAAGAAAATTTTGACAGAAGCTCCTATATTGGTTCAACCAAAATCTGGCAAGAATTTTGTAGTATTCAGTGACGCATCTCATAATGGTTTGGGTTGTGTGCTTATGCAAGAAGGGAAAGTGGTAGCGTATGCATCGAGATAGTTGAAACCACATGAAAAGAATTACCCCACTCATGATTTAGAAATGGTTGTCGTGGTGTTCGCTATCAAGATTTGGCGTCATTATCTGTATGGAGAAAGATGTTACTTGTATGCAGACCATAAAAGTATGAAGTACCTGATGACTCAAAAATAGTTGAATTTGAGGCAACGTAGATGGGTAGAGTTCTTAAAAGATTATAATGTGATAATTGGCTATCATCCCGGAAAGGCTAACGTGGTAGCAGATGCTTTGAGTAGAAAGACGTTTGCAGCCTTACGAGCTATGGATGCAAGATTATATTTAACTGGAGACGGTGGTTTATGTGCAGAGTTAAAACTTAAACCATCATGGTTGGAACGAATAAGAGAATTGCAAAGTAAAGATAGAACGTGTTTGAAAAGAATTGAGCAAGTGAAGAGCAAAGAGCTTAAAGACTTTGAGGTTAAGTCAGATGGAAATTTGTATTACAAAGGAATATTTGTGATACCCGATAATGAGGATTTAAAGAAAGAAATATTAACAGAGGCTCATTGCAGTCCATTAACGATGCACCTGGTGGAACCAAGATGTATATGGATTTGAAGGATCGATTTTGGTGGTCAGGGATGAAACGAAGCATCACCGAATTTATGTCTAAGTGTTTGATATGTCAACAAGTCAAAGCTGAGCATCAAGTTTCGTCAGGATTATTGCAACCGCTTTACATTCCTCAATGGAAATGGGAAAATGTTACGATGGATTTTGTTTCGGTTACCCTTGACTCCGAACAAAAGAGAATCAATCTGGGTAATTGTTGATCGATTGACTAAGTCAGCGCATTTCCTTCCGGTTAGAACATATTTCTCTATGGAAACGTACATGGAGCTTTATATTAGAGAAATTATTAGATTGCATGGAGTGCCTGTTTCCATAGTCTCTGATCGAGACCCTCGATTCACTTCGAGATTCTGGAAATCTTTGTATGGAGCGTTAGGAACTCGTTTAAACTTTAGTACGGCTTTTCATCCTCAGACTGATGGGAAATCAGAGAGAACTATTCAGATCTTGGAAGATATGTTGAGAGCATGCGTAATGGAATTCAAAGGATCATGGGAAAAGTATTTACCACTGGCAGAATTCGCTTACAACAATAGTTATCAGTCCAGTATAAAGATGGCCCCATATGAGGCATTATATGGTAGGAAATGTCGTACTCCATTAAATTGGTATGAACTCAAAGATCGAAGTGTTCTTGGTCTAGATTTAATTCAAGATGTAGAAAAGAAAGTTTGAGAAATTCAACATAACCTCAAAGTGGCCTCTGATCGGTAAAAGTCCTATTCTGATCTTAAAAGAAAAGAGATTGAGTTCGAGATTGGAGATAAAGTTTTCCTTAAAGTATCTCCCTGGAAGAAAGTATTACGTTTTGGTCGGAAAGGAAAGTTAAGTCCTAGATTCATTGGGTCATATGAAGTTGTTAAGAGGATAGGATTCGTGGCATATCAGTTATCCTTACCACCAGATATGGAGAAGATCCATAACGTCTTCTATGTGTCCATGTTACGAAAATATAGGTCCGATCCCTCTCACATCGTTGCACCAGAACAAGTAGAAGTCCAATCGGATCTGACATATGAAGAAGAACCAGTGAGAATATTAGCTTATGAAGTCAAACAGTTAAGGAGTAAGACAGTTCTGTTGGTCAAGGTTCTTTGGAGAAATCACAAGGTAGAAGAAGCCACGTGGGAACGTGAAGAAAATATGCGACTTCAGTATCCCCATATGTTAGTACAATGAAAATTTGAGGATGAATTTTCTTAAGGGAGGGAGATTTGTAACATCCTCCATATCGGGTTAGTGATTAAATTGTGAAATTTTAAAATTTAGTGATCAAAGTTGATAAATTGAAAGTTGAAGGAATTGATTGAAATATTTGGTGTAGAATCAATTAGCAAAGCATGGGGAACTAAAAGGGAAAATGAGTCTTTTGACAAGGAAAATAATTAAATGTTTCTTAAGGACATTTAATAAACCACGTGGAAAGCTAATGAGAGAAACAAGGTTTTGGATATTTCTTTCTTCTTCATTCTTCTTCTCTCTGCCGTGAAGACAAAGCTAAAGGTAAGTTTTCTTATTGATCAAATTCTTGATGAATTTAAGGTTTCTTATTGATCCTTAGATAATAACTAAGCTTAAGGAAAGCTTAGATTATCTTAAAACCATAAAATGAGGAGTATATGAAGAATCAAAGAAAGGAAGTAGAAAAGTGAAATCTTGGATTAGAGCTCATAATAAGAATTAGAAGTGGGATTTGACTTGTCATAAAGCTAACTAAGAAGTATGAAGTGTTAGAATTCAAATTAGAACATGTTGGAATTTGGGTTAGATTCTTAAACTCTACATGGAGAATGGGATTTCTAAGTTTTAAAAGTATGGAATGGATAATAATTAGTTTAAGTAAGAGTATGCAAGTTAAGGATATAAAAAGAGGGGAAATATAAAGTGTTAAGTAGACTAAGAAGAGATTTTCGTGCTAAAATGAAAATTTTGGGTAATGTGCATCGATGCACATTCATTGTGCACCGATGCATCAAGGATAAATCCCAGAAATTGTTCAAGGTGTACCGATACACATGAAATGCATCGATGCACTCTTTTAAAATACAAACATCGAATTCCATCGATGCATCGATGCATAAGGAGTGAATTGATGCACCCCATTAAATACAAACATCGAATAGGATTTATGCATCGATGCTTGGTGTAGTGCATCGATGCATACCTCCATTAAAAGATGAAAATGGCTTTTCTTTTAGCCTAAGAAATCATAGTTTAGAATATACTAATTAGTATACTGATAAGTATCAATCAATTACTATGTAGATATCGAGCCTAAACGAGTTCTGGAACAATCGACAAGTAGGATTGATCGAGGGAAAGAAAAAGAAATCTAGGTGAGTGCATATGCATAGCATGAATATGTATTCTATTCAGTTCTAGACTTGTTATAAGTCTAGATTCAATATTTTGATACATGATCGCATTTCATATTATGATACATGACATGAATTCATACCATATGCATTATGTGACATGAATATGCAAGAAAAAGTTATATGTCTATGTGATAAAGGTATGAAAATAATATGTCTACGTGATACAAATTATGTGAATTGTGAAATTCCATGTTATGTAGATGAGAACTATAGGTATAGTTGCCATGCCAAGGGTAGAGGGTCTACGCGGTCCTTCGGGATATATATATATTCTTTGGAACATGTGTGAAGTCTTGTGAGACACATACTTGATCCCTAATATATGTATATGATTCTTAAGGAATGATATGTGGTCCTTATGGATATTATTATATGGCACTACGGTGCAATTCTACGCGGTACTCCGATGCAATTCTATACGGCACTTTAGTGCAATTATACGAGCTGTGGTGACAGCATAGTGCACAACCTCACAATACTCACATACCTTAGGTTCTCAGTATGGTACCATGGGCTAATGAACTTAATAAGGTGAACTTATGAATGTGAATTTGATAAGTATATATGTGTAGGAAACATGGTTATGGTTATTGCATTGTTTACATACATCTTATCATTGTAACCCATCTCATTTTGGCAATTCCTTTATATTTTATTGTTATTATTATAATGCCTCACTAAGTCGATGACTTAGCGTGTGAGTGTTTCACACTTAGGATCTGATAAAGTAGACGATCGAGGTTAAACAGTTGGACAACATTACTCCTGCAACTATCAGATCAGAAGCAACTTAATCAGTAGGTCATTTTGTTATGTAAATGGATGTTGGCATGTAACTAAAGGGTTAAGTTGTGTATGCTCTGAGTATTTTGATAAACTTGTATTAATATATGTATATTATTGTATTTTAATAAAATAAGTTCGAATGTTTTATCGGCTTTTGTTTAGTATTGTTTTGTTTAGTCAATGTGACATCCTGGACTTGTATCCGGGTCGGATATGAGTTGAGGGTGTTACACATATTCTCACTTGCAGTCTTATTTGTTGATAAAAATGAGTGTTGGGGTACCTCAAGTATAATTCCCTTAAAAACTAACATTTTTACCCAAAACAGACTGAAAGTATCGATACTAACCCAAGAGTATCGATGCTATTGGAAAAGTTTCGATACTTTATATAAGAATCAATACTTTTAAACATTATGTTCTACCCAGTTTCGAAACTTTATAAGAGTTTTCAAACTATGACCCAAAGTTTCAATACTCTTAAAAGAGTATCGATACTTTTGTCAAGAAACTCAAGAATTTGAAAGGAATAACTAATATCGATATTATCCCACTAGTATCGACACTTTACTTACAGAAAATCATATAACACATACTTAAATGCTATAATTCAATCTCAAAGACCTTTGTAAGGTCCCCAAACATTCTTAAAGTTTTATTTGATCAACAAGGGTCATAATAGAGGTTTTAAACACATTTAAAACTTTAAAACAAGAATTTCACCATGAAAATGCTTATCATGTTCAACTCAACCATTTAAACTATTTTGAACTTCTAATGACTCACTAAAAGTTGTAAAGGTGTTACATTGCTCCTTGGATGGCTAGAAACTTTCTCAACTCACTCAAGAACCAACTTTTATTTTCCTTTAACTCTTGAGCTTTCTCCTATCTCCTTCCCTAAACAAAATGGGAAAATGGATTATCAATCCATCTAGGGGTGGAATAACATCTAAACAAACTCTCAAGACCCTTTTTTGGTTTCATGGATAGAAACTAGTGAAAGGGAGCTCAAAATGAAGCTAGAAGGATAATCTTACCTTGGATTGATCCAACTAACTTGAATTTCTTTGAGAATCTTACTTAAAGAAGATGGAAGAAGAGACGAAGATGAGAAAATAGGAAGAGTGCTTGGTGAGTTCTGTAAGGAGGGTTGTTCTCAGCGAAAACATAATTTGAGGGATTTTCAATTTCCAAAATAACTATGGGTAAACTACACTTTTTGTTCTTATACTTTTATTTCATAATTTACTCATCACCCTTCATTAACTCTCTTGGGCCCTAACTCAAGCCCACTAACTACAACTTGATCCAACTAAAATAATATAAGGTCCACTTGCTCAACTTTGGGCTTCGGGTTGACCCGAACTATTAACCCGGAATTCAAGGCATTACATTCCCATTCTCCATCATCTTCTTTGGATGTATGTTTCCGTTTCAATCCGCCTTCTCGTCGAAGTTGAACCTCAGTTTAAACACAACCTTTTCCTAAATGCAAAGTTTGACAATACAGACAAAAGCAAAATCGAAGTTTTGCTATCAACTATCTGTACAAATAAAGTTAAAGAGATGAGCAGCCCCAAAGACGTTTACATCATTCTTAAAATTTATTCAAAGAGAAGGTAATACAAAGAAAAAAACATAAAACCAGACAACTGCTTCAACTTGACGTTCTCATCTGAATGCAAGCCTTGATTAGTGTGGTGCATGAAGGTAGCTCAAACCTTCTCATCTTGTTGAATTTGAAACACAACCAATCAATTGCACAAAGAGGCAGCTACCAAAAATGAAGTCAACACAAAAATAGAGTTGTTTATTACAAGTATTAATCCATCAATCTTAGCATCACAAGTTTTAATACACACATCCAATGTCAAAGGATCTGGCAATAACCAGTTCATTGTCTGAGGAATAGATATAATTAATAAAAACAAGAAGCTGAATGTGGATGGTGCAACGTTAGCTGGTGGAATTGGGGGGATTTTTAGAAACTCTCAAAGGGCTGAATCTTGTTTCATTCTTGGAACCAGTTGGCCAAGGCCCTTCCGTCATAGCAGCGGTGAAGTTTGGCTTGAAAACGTATTTTCGCCCAAGTAGAGCTCCTTTACACCTGAAATGTATTTTCGCCAAAGTAGAGCTCCTTTACTTCACCTGGAAATGTATTTTGGCCCGGAATGCCATTATAACATTGAGAAACAAAAGCTCAGTTCTTAATGCATTTGCTGGGTTCGACAAGTAACATTTTTTGCTAAGTTCCACAAGCAACATTATAAGATAATGGTACACATACGCTGATAACATTTTATTCCAGTTTGCCGTCTACATCAATGAAAAGAGATTTTTACTGCAACATTCATTTTGCTACCTTGACCGAAGGTAGGTAGAAAATGGTAACTGACTTGGGTTCCCATTGTATCAAAAAAA